>NW_025316725.1:0-300000 GCF_910594005.1 Cervus elaphus | reverse complement strand
GACCCTTGGTCTCCCACCTCAGCTGGAGAGGCGTCCCAATTGCCCTGCCAAGCCTCGAGGAGAATCCCGAGTTGTCCCTCGCAAGTAGGCAGGCGTCCTGACGTCGCTGAACAAACTCGTGTGTGGAAGGGCCATCCCCGTCGTAACTCGAGAATATACCCCAGGTTCCCGCCGCAACTCGAGAAAAACCATGAGACTTCCCCCTCGCCGCGAGATGAGGCCCGATTCCCCAACACTGCGTGCAGAGCAATTCCGTGTGGCACTCACACATGAAAGGAGCCTTGATTTCCTTGATGGCACTCCAGAGAAACCCCAAGAACACTGTTTCAAGGCTAGAGGGATCCTGAGGTCACTGTAGCAATACGAAAGAGCTCCGTGGACCAAAAATCAACTCGAGATGAGAGGTTAGTCCCTGGCTTCGACTCCAGAGGAATACCACCTTACCACAAGCACCTCAAGAGGAGGCTTCTCTCAGCTCTAGGTATGTGAGAGGGACCCTGAGTTTGCAGCCTCAAGTGGAATGGACACCGCTATGCCCAGACTCGAAATAAGGCCGGATATCCCTTCAGTGACTTGAATGCAGGCTCGTCTTGCATCTCCCAAGACGAAAGGATGTCTGAATCCCCTGTGGAGACCACAGAGGAAGACCTAGTTCCCCACCTCATCGCGACCGGAGGCCTAACATTCTTTGAAAATTCCAGAGGTACGCGGAGATCAGTGCCTCCAAAGGAGACGATGCCTGACTCCTCGTGAAACTTGATAGGAGTCCCAGGATTCCTGTGGCACGTGGAAAGGGACCCTTGGTCTCCCGCCTCAGCTGGAGAGGCGTCCCAGTTGCCCTGCCAAGGCTCGAGGAGAATCCCGAGTTGTCCCTCGCAACTAGGCCGGAGTCCTGCCGTCGCTGAACAAACACGTGTGTGGAAGGGCCATCCCCGTCGTAACTGGAGAATATACCCCAGGTTCCCGCCGCAACTCGAGAAAAACAATGAGACTTCCCCCTAGCCGCGAGATGAGGCCCGATTCCCCTGCACTGCGTGCAGAGCAATTCCGTGTTGCACATCACACATGAAAGGAGCCTTGATTTCCTTCATGGCAATCCAGAGAAACCCCAAGAACACTTTTTCCAGGCTAGAGGGATCCTGAGGTCACTGTAGCAACACGAAAGTGCTCCGTGGACCAAAAATCAACTCGAGATGAGAGGTTAGTCCCTGGCTTCGACTCCAGAGGAATACCACCTTACCACAAGCACCTCAAGAGGAGGCTTCTCTCAGCTCTAGGTATGTGAGAGGGACCCTGAGTTTGCGGCCTCAAGTGGAATGGACACCGCGATGCCCTGACTCGAAATAAGGCCGGATATCCCTGCAGTGACTTGAATGCAGGCTCGTCTTGCATCTCCCAAGACGAAAGGATGTCTGAATCCCCTGGGGATACCACAGAGAAAGACCTAGTTCCCCACCTCATGGCGACCGGAGGCCTCACATCCTTTGAAAACTCCAGAGGTACGCGGATATCAGTGCCTCCAAAGGAGACGATGCCTGACTCCTCGTGAAACTTGATAGGAGTCCCAGGATTCCTGTGGCACGTGGAAAGGGACCCTTGGTCTCCCGGCTCAGATGGAGAGGCGTCCCAATTGCCCTGCCAAGCCTCGAGGAGAATCCCGAGTTGTCCCTCGCAACTAGGTAGGTGTCCTGACGTCGCTGAACAAACATGTGGGTGGAAGGCCATCCCCGTCGTAACTCGAGAATATACCCCAGGTTCCCGCCGCAACTCCAGAAAAACCATGAGACTTCCCCCTCGCCGCGAGATGAGGCCCGATTCCCCTGCACTGCGTGCAGAGCAATTCCGTGTTGCACATCACACATGAAAGGAGCCTTGATTTCCTTGATGGCACTCCAGAGAAACCCCAAGAATACTGTTTCAAGGCTAGAGGGATGCTGAGGTTACTGTAGCAACACGAAAGAGCTCCGTGGACCAAAAATCAACTCGAGATGAGGGGTTAGTCCCTGGCTTCGACTCCAGAGCAATACCACCTTACCATAAGGACCTTAAGAGGAGGCTTCTCTCAGCTCTAGGTATGTGAGAAGGACCCTGAGTTTGCAGCTTCAAGTGGAATGGACACTGCTATGCCCTACTCTAAATAACGGCGGATATCTCTGCAGTGACTTGAATGCAGGCTCGTCTTGCATCTCACAAGACGAAAGGATGTCTGAATCCCCTGTGGAGACCACAGAGAAAGACCTAGTTCCCCACCTCATCGCGACCGGAGGCCTCACATCCTTTGAAAACTCCAGAGGTACGCGGAGATCAGTGCCTCCAAAGGGGACGATTCCTTACTCCTCTGAAACTTGATAGGAGTCCCAGGATTCCTGTGGCACGTGGAAAGGGACCCTTGTCTCCCACCTCAGCTGGTGAGGCGTCCCAATTGCCCTGCCAAGCCTCGAGGAGAATCCCGAGTTGTCCCTCGCAACTAGGCAGGAGTCTTGACTTCGCTGAACAAACACGTGGGTGAAAGGGCCATAACCATCGTAACTCGAGAATATACCCCAGGTTCCCGCCGCAACTCGAGAAAAACCATGAGATTTTCCCCTCGCCGCGAGATGAGGCCCGATTCCCCTACCCTGCATGCAGAGAAATTCCGTGTTGCACATCACACATGAAAGGAGCCTTGATTTCCTGGATGGCACTCCAGAGAAACCCCAAGAACACTGTTTCAAGGCTAGAGGGATCCTGAGTTCACTGTAGCAACACGAAAGAATTCCGTGGACCAAAAATCAAATCGAGATGAGGGGTTAGTCCCTGGCTTCGACTCCAGAGGAATACCACCTTACCACAAGCACCTCAAGAGGAGGCTTCTCTCAGCTCTAGGTATGTGAGAGGGACCCTGAGTTTGCAGCCTCAAGTGGAATGGACACCGCTATGCCCTGACTCGAAATAAGGCCGGATATCCCTGCAGTGACTAGAATGCAGGCTCGTCTTTCATCTCGCAAGACGAAAGGATGTCTGAATCCCCTGTGGAGACCACAGAGAAAGACCTAGTTCCCCACCTCTTCACGACCGGAGGCCTCACATCCTTTGAAAACTCCAGAGGTACGCGGAGATCAGTGCCTCCAAAGGAGACGATGCCTGACTCCTCGTGAAACTTGATAGGAGTCCCAGGATTCCTGTGGCACGTGGAAAGGGACCCTTGGTCTCCCGCCTCAGCTGGAGAGGCGTCCCAATTGCCCTGCCAAGCCTCGAGGAGAATCCCGAGTTGTCCCTCGCAACTAGGCTGGAGTCCTGACGTCGCTGAACAAACACGTGTGTGGAAGGGCCATCCCCGTCGTAACTCGAGAATATACCCCAGGTTCCCGCCGCAACTCGAGAAAAACCATGATACTTTCCCCTCGCCGCGAGATGAGGCCCGATTCCCCTGCACTGCGTGCAGAGCAATTCCGTGTTGCACATCACACATGAAAGGAGCCTTGATTTCCTTCATGGCAATCCAGAGAAACCCCAAGAACACTGTTTCAAGGCTAGAGGGATCCTGAGGTCACTGTAGCAACACAAAAGAGCTCCGTGGACCAGAAATCAACTCGAGATGAGAGGTTAGTCCCTGGCTTCGACTCCAGAGGAATACCACCTTACCACAAGCACCTCAAGAGGAGGCTTCTCTCAGATCTAGGTATGTGAGAGGGACCCTGAGTTTGCGGCCTCAAGTGGAATGGACACCGCGATGCCCTGACTCGAAATAAGGCCGGATATCCCTGCAGTGACTTGAATGCAGGCTCGTCTTGCATCTCCCAAGACGAAAGGATGTCTGAATCCCCTGTGGAGACCACAGTAAAAGACCTAGTTCCCCACCTCATCGCGACCGGAGGCCTCACATCCTTGGAAAACTCCAGAGGTAGGCGGAGATCAGTGCCTCCAAAGGAGACGATGCCTGACTCCTCGTGAAACTTGATAGGAGTCCCAGGATTCCTGTGGCATGTGGAAAGGGACCCTTGGTCTCCCACCTCAGCTGGAGAGGCGTCCCAATTGCCCTGCCAAGCCTCGAGGAGAATCCCGAGTTGTCCCTCGCAAGTAGGCAGGCGTCCTGACGTCGCTGAACAAACTCGTGTGTGGAAGGGCCATCCCCGTCGTAACTCGAGAATATACCCCAGGTTCCCGCCGCAACTCGAGAAAAACCATGAGACTTCCCCCTCGCCGCGAGATGAGGCCCGATTCCCCTGCACTGCATGCAGAGCAATTCCGTGTTGCACATCACACATGAAAGGAGCCTTGATTTCCTTGATGGCACTAGAGAGAAACCCCAAGAACACTGTTTCAAGGCTAGAGGGATCCTGAGGTCATTGTAGCAACACGAAAGAGCTCCGTGGACCACACATCAACTCGAGATGAGAGGTTAGTCCCTGGCTTCGACTCCAGAGGAATACCACCTTACCACAACTACCTCAAGAGGAGGCTTCTCTCAGCTCTAGGTATGTGAGAGGGACCCTGATTTTGCGGCCTCAAGTGGAATGGACACCGCGATTCCCTGACTCGAAATAAGGCCAGATATCCGTGCAGTGACTTGAATGCCGGCTCGTCTTGCATCTCCCAAGATGAAAGGATGTTTGAATCCCCTGTGGAGACACAGAGAAAGACCTAGTTCCCCACCTCATCGCGACCGGAGGCCTCACATCCTTTGAAAACTCCAGAGGTACGCGGAGATCAGTGCCTCCAAAGGAGACGATGCCTGACTTCTCGTGAAACTTGATAGGAGTTCCAGGATTCCTGCGGCACGTGGAAAGGGACCCTTGGTCTCCCGCCTCACCTGGAAAGGCGTCCCAATTGCCCTGCCAAGCCTCGAGGAAAATCCCGAGTTGTCCCTCGCAAGTAGGCAGGAGTCCTGACGTGGCTGAACAAACTCGTGTGTGGAAGGGCCATCCCCGTCGTAACTCGAGAATATACCCCAGGTTCCCGCCGCAACTCGAGAAAAACCATGAGACTTCCCCCTCGCCGCGAGATGAGGCCCGATTCCCCAACACTGCGTGCAGAGCAATTCCGTGTGGCACTCACACATGAAAGGAGCCTTGATTTCCTTGATGGCACTCCAGAGAAACCCCAAGAACACTGTTTCAAGGCTAGAGGGATCCTGAGGTCACTGTAGCAATACGAAAGAGCTCCGTGGACCAAAAATCAACTCGAGATGAGAGGTTAGTCCCTGGCTTCGACTCCAGAGGAATACCACCTTACCACAAGCACCTCAAGAGGAGGCTTCTCTCAGCTCTAGGTATGTGAGAGGGACCCTGAGTTTGCAGCCTCAAGTGGAATGGACACCGCTATGCCCAGACTCGAAATAAGGCCGGATATCCCTTCAGTGACTGGAATGCAGGCTCGTCTTGCATCTCCCAAGACGAAAGGATGTCTGAATCCCCTGTGGAGACCACAGAGGAAGACCTAGTTCCCCACCTCATCGCGACCGGAGGCCTAACATTCTTTGAAAATTCCAGAGGTACGCGGAGATCAGTGCCTCCAAAGGAGACGATGCCTGACTCCTCGTGAAACTTGATAGGAGTCCCAGGATTCCTGTGGCACGTGGAAAGGGACCCTTGGTCTCCCGCCTCAGCTGGAGAGGCGTCCCAATTGCCCTGCCAAGCCTCGAGGAGAATCCCGAGTTGTCCCTCGCAACTAGGCAGGAGTCCTGCCGTCGCTGAACAAACACGTGTGTGGAAGGGCCATCCCCGTCGTAACTGGAGAATATACCCCAGGTTCCCGCCGCAACTCGAGAAAAACAATGAGACTTCCCCCTAGCCGCGAGATGAGGCCCGATTCCCCTGCACTGCATGCAGAGCAATTCCGTGTTGCACATCACACATGAAAGGAGCCTTGATTTCCTTCATGGCAATCCAGAGAAACCCCAAGAACACTTTTTCCAGGCTAGAGGGATCCTGAGGTCACTGTAGCAACACGAAAGAGCTCCGTGGACCAAAAATCAACTCGAGATGAGAGGTTAGTCCCTGGCTTCGACTCCAGAGGAATACCACCTTACCACAAGCACCTCAAGAGGAGGCTTCTCTCAGCTCTAGGTATGTGAGAGGGACCCTGAGTTTGCGGCCTCAAGTGGAATGGACACCGCGATGCCCTGACTCGAAATAAGGCCGGATATCCCTGCAGTGACTTGAATGCAGGCTCGTCTTGCATCTCCCAAGACGAAAGGATGTCTGAATCCCCTGGGGATACCACAGAGAAAGACCTAGTTCCCCACCTCATGGCGACCGGAGGCCTCACATCCTTTGAAAATCCCAGAGGTACGCGGAGATCAGT
This sequence comes from Cervus elaphus, assembly GCF_910594005.1. Lineage (NCBI taxonomy): Eukaryota > Metazoa > Chordata > Mammalia > Artiodactyla > Cervidae > Cervus > Cervus elaphus. The sequence continues at coordinate 293,715 of NW_025316725.1, read as the reverse complement.
GCCTCCAAAGGAGACGATGCCTGACTCCTCGTGAAACTTGATAGGAGTCACAGGATTCCTGTGGCACGTGGAAAGGGACCCTTGGTCTCCCGGCTCAGATGGAGAGGCGTCCCAATTGCCCTGCCAAGCCTCGAGGAGAATCCCGAGTTGTCCCTCGCAACTAGGTAGGTGTCCTGACGTCGCTGAACAAACATGTGGGTGGAAGGCCATCCCCGTCATAACTCGAGAATATACCCCAGGTTCCCGCCGCAACTCCAGAAAAACCATGAGACTTCCCCCTCGGCGCGAGATGAGGCCCGATTCCCCTGCACTGCGTGCAGAGCAATTCCGTGTTGCACATCACACATGAAAGTAGCCTTGATTTCCTTGATGGCACTCCAGAGAAACCCCAAGAACTCTGTTTCAAGGCTAGAGGGAAACTGAGGTCAATGTAGCAACACGAAAGAACTCCGTGGACGAAAAATCAACTCGAGATGAGAGGTTAGTCCCTGGCTTCGACTCCAGAGGAATACCACCTTACCACAAGCACTTCAAGAGGAGGCTTCTCTCAGCTCTCTGTATGTGAGAGGGACCCTGAGTTTGCGGCCTCAAGTGGAATGGACACCGCGATGCCCTGACGCGAAATAAGGCCGGATATCACTGCAGTGACTTGAATGCAGTCTCGTCTTGCATCTCCCAAGACGAAAGGATGTCTGAATCCCCTGTGGAGACCACAGAGAAAGACCTTGTTCCCCACCTCTTCACGACCGGAGGCCTCACATCCTTTGAAAACTCCAGAGGTACGCGGATATCAGTGCCTCCAAAGGAGACGATGTCTGACACCTCGTGAAACTTGATAGGAGTTCCAGGAATCCTGTGGCACGTGGAAAGGGACCCTTGGTCTCCCGCCTCAGCTGGAGAGGCGTCCCAATTTCCCTGCCAAGCCTCGAGGAGAATCCCGAGTTGTCACTCGCAACTAGGCAGGAGTCCTGCCGTCGCTGAACAAACACGTGTGTGGAAGGGCCATCCCCGTCGTAACTCGAGAATATACCCCAGGTTCGCGCCGAAACTCGAGAAAAACCATGAGACTTCCCCCTCGCCGCGAGATGAGGCCCAATTCCCCTGCACTGCGTGCAGAGCAATTCCGTGTTGAACATCACACATGAAAGGAGCCTTGATTTCCTTGATGGCACTCCAGAGAAACCCCAAGAACACTGTTTCAAGGCTAGAGGCATCCTGAGGTCACTGTAGCAACACCAAAGAGCTCCGTGGACCAAAAATCAACTCGAGATGAGGGGTTAGTCCCTGGCTTCGAGTCCAGAGGAATAGCACCTTACCACAAGCACCTCAAGAGGAGGCTTCTCTCAGCTCTAGGTATGTGAGAGGGACCCTGAGTTAGCGGCCTCAAGTGGAATGGACACCGCGATGCCCTGACTCGAAATAAGGCTGGATATCCCTGCAGTGACTTGAATGCAGGCTCGTCTTGCATCTCCCAAGAAGAAAGGATGTCTGAATCCCCTGTGCAGACCACAGAGAAAGACCGAGTTCCTCACCTCTTCGCGACCGGAGGCCTCACATCCTTTGAAAACTCCAGAGATTCGCGGAGATCAGTGCCTCCAAAGGAGACGATGCCTGACTCCTCGTGAAACTTGATAGGAGTCCCAGGATTCCTGTGGCACGTGGAAAGGGACCCTTGGTCTCCCGCCTCAGCTGGAGAGGCGTCCCAATTGCCCTGCCAAGGCTCGAGGAGAATCCCGAGTTGCCCTCGCAACTAGGCAGGAGTCCTGACGTCGCTGAAGAAACACGTTGGTGGAAGGGCCATCCCCGTCGTAACTCGAGAATATACCCCAGGTTCCCGCCGCAACTCGAGAAAAACCATGAGACTTCCCTCTCGCCGCGAGATGAGGCACGATTCCCCTGCACTGCGTGCAGAGCAATTCCGTGTTGCACATCACACATGAAAGGAGCCTTGATTTCCTTGATGGCACTCCAGAGAAACCCCAAGAACACTGTTTCAAGGCTAGAGGGATCCTGAGGTCACTGTAGCAACATGAAAGAGCTACGTGGACCAAAAATCAACTCGAGATGAGGGGTTAGTCCCTGGCTTCGAGTCCAGAGGAATAGCACCTTACCACAAGCACCTCAAGAGGAGGCTTCTCTCAGCTCTAGGTATGTGAGAGGGACCCTGAGATTGCAGCCTCAAGTGGAATGGACACCGCTATGCCCTGACTCGAAATAAGGCCGGATATCCCTGCAGTGACTTGAATGCAGGCTCGTCTTGCATCTCCCAAGATGAAAGGATATCTGAATCCCCTGTGGAGACCAGAGAGAAAGACCTAGTTCCCCACCTCATCGCGACCGGAGGCCTCACATCCTTTGAAAACTCCAGAGGTACGCGGAGATCAGTGCCTCCAAAGGAAACAATGCCTGACTCCTCGTGAAACTTGATCGGAGTCCCAGGATTCCTGTGGCACGTGGAAAGGGACCCTTGGTCTCCCGCCTCAGCTGGAGAGGCGTCCCAATTGCCCTGCCATGCCTCGAGGAGATTCCCGAGTGTCCCTCGCAACTGGGCAGGAGTCCTGACGTCGCTTAACAAACAAGTGTGTGGAAGCGCCATCCCCGTCGTAACTCGAGAATATACCCCAGGTTCCCGCCGCAACTCGAGAAAAACCATGAGACTTTCCCGTCGCCGCGAGATGAGGCCCGATTCCCCTCCACTGCGTGCACAGCAATTCCGTGTTGCACATCACACATGAAAGGAGACTTGATTTCCTTGATGACACTCCAGAAAAACCCCAAGAACACTGTTTTAAGGCTAGAGGGATCCTGAGGTCACTGAAACAACACAAAAGAGCTCCGTGGACCAAAAATCAACTCGAGATGAGAGGTTAGTCCCTGGCTTCGACTCCAGAGGAATACCTCCTAACCATAAGCACCTCAAGAGGAGGCTTCTCTCACCTCTAGGTATGTGACAGGGACCCTGAGTTTGCGGCCTCAAGTGGAATAGACACCGAGATGCCCTCACTCGAAATAAGGCCGGATATCCCTGCAGTGACTTGAATGCAGGCTCGTCTTGCATCTCCCAAGACTAAAGGATGTCTGAATCCCCTGTGCAGACCACAGAGAAAGACCTAGTTCCCCACCTCATCGCGACCGGAGGCCTCATATCCTTTGAAATCTACAGAGGTACGCGGAGATCAGTGCCTCCAAAGGAGACGATGCCTGACTCCTCGGGAAACTTGATAGGAGTCCCAGGATTCCTGTGACACGTGGAAAGTGACCCTTGGTCTTCAGCCTTAGCTGGAGAGGCGTCCCAATTGCCCTGCCAAGCCTCGAGGAGATTCCCGAGTTGTCCCTCGCAATTGGCAGGAGTCCTGACGTTGCTGAACAAACACGTGTGTGGAAGGGCCATCCCCGTCGTAACTCAACAATATACCCCAGGTTCCCGCCGCAACTCGAGAAAAACCATGAGACTTCCCCCTCGCCGCGAGATGAGGCCCGATTCCCCTGCACTGCGTGCAGAGCAATTGCGTGTTGTACATCACACATGAAAGGAGCCTTGATTTCCTTGATGGCACTCCAGAGAAACCCCAAGAACACTGTTTCAAGGCTAGAGGGACCTTAGGTCACTGTAGCAACACGAAAGAGCTCCGTGGACCAAAAATCAACTCGAGATGAGAGGTTAGTCCCTGGCTTCGACTCCAGAGGAATACCACCTTACCACAAGCACCTCAAGAGGAGGCCTCTCTCAGCTCTAGGTATGTGAGAGGGACCCTGAGTTTGCGGCCTCAAGTGGAATGGACACCGCGATGCCCTGACTCGATATAAGGCCGGATATTCCTGCAGTGACTTGAATGCAGGCTCGGCTTGCATCTCCCAAGATGAAAGAATGTTTGAATCCCCTTTGGAGACCACAGAGAAAGACCTAGTTCCCCACCTCATCGCGACCGGAGGCCTCACATCCTTTGAAAACTCCAGAGGTACGCGGAGATCAGTGCCTCCAAAGGAGACGATGCCTGACTCCTCGTGAAACTTGATAGGAGTCCCAGGATTCCTGTGGCACGTGGAAAGGGACCCTTGGTCTCCCGCCTCAGCTGGAGAGGCGTCCCAATTGCCCTGCCATTTCTCGAGGAGATTCCCGAGTTGTCCCTCACAACTAGGCAGGAGTCCTGACGTCGACAAACAAACACGTGTGTGGAAGCGCCAGCCCCGTCGTAACTCGAGAATATAACCCAGGTTCCCGCCGCAACTCGAGAAAAACCATGAGACTTCCCCCTCGCCGCGAGATGAGGCCCGATTCCCCTGCACTGCGTGCAGAGCAATTCCGTGTTACACATCACACATGAAAGGAGCCTTGATTTTCTTGATGACATTCCAGAGAAACCCCAAGAACACTGTTTTAAGGCTAGAGGGATCCTGAGGTCACTGCAACAACACAAAAGAGCTCCGTGGACCAAAAATCAACTCGAGATGAGAGGTTAGTCCCTGGCTTCGACTCCAGAGGAATACCACCTTACCATAAGCCCCTCAAGAGGAGGCTTCTCTCAGCTCTAGGTATGTGAGAGGGACCCTGAGTTTGCGGCCTCAAGTGGAATGGACACCGCTATGCCCTGACTCGAAATAAGGCCGGATATCCCTGCAGTGACTTGAATGCAGGCTCGTCTTGCATCTCCCAAGACGAAAGGATGTCTGAATCCCCTGTGCAGACCACAGAGAAAGACCTAGTTCCCCACCTCATCGCGACCGGAGGCCTCACATCCTTTGAAAACTCCAGAGGTACGCGGAGATCAGTGCCTCCAAAGGAGACAATGCCTGACTCCTCGTGAAACTTGATAGGAGTCCCAGGATTCCTGTGGCACGTGGAAAGGGCCCCTTGGTCTCCCGCCTCAGATGGAGAGGCGTCCCAATTGCCCTGCCAAGCCTCGAGGAGAATCCCGAGTTGTCCCTCGCAACTAGGCAGGAGTCCTGACGTCGCTGAACAAACACGTGGGTGGAAGGGCCATCCCCGTCGTAACTCGAGAATATACCCCAGGTTCCCGCCGCAACTCGAGAAAAACCATGAGACTTCCAACTCTCCGCGAGATGAGGCCCGATTCCCCTGCACTGCGTGCACAGCAATTCCGTGTTGCACATCACACATGAAAGGAGCCTTGATTTCCTTGATGAAACTCCAGAGAAACCCCAAGAACACTGTTTTAAGTCTAGAGGGATCCTGAGGTCACTGCAACAACACTAAAGAGCTCCGTGGACCAAAAATCAACTCGAGATGAGAGGTTAGTCCCTGGCTTCGACTCCAGAGGAATATCACCTTACCATAAGCACCTCAAGAGGAGGCTTCTCTCAGCTCTAGGTATGTGAGAGGGACCCTGAGTTTGCGGCCTCAAGTGGAATGGACACCGTGATGCCCTGACTCGAAATAAGGCCGGATATCCCTGCAGTGACTTGAATGCAGGCTCGTCTTGCATCTCCCAAGACGAAAGGATGTCTGAATCCCCTGTGCAGACCACAGAGAAAGACCTAGTTCCCCACCTCATCGCGACCGGAGGCCTCACATCCTTTGAAAACTCCAGAGGTAGGCGGAGATCAGTGCCTCCAAAGGAGACGATGTCTGACACCTCGTGAAACTTGATAGGAGTTCCAGGATTCCTGTGGCACGTGGAAAGGGACCCTTGGTCTGCCGCCTCAGGTGGAGAGGCGTCGCAATTGCCCTGCCAAGCCTCGAGGAGAATCCCGAGTTGTCACTCGCAACTAGGCAGGAGTCCTGCCGTCGCTGAACAAACACGTGTGTGGAAGGGCCATCCCTGTCGTAACTCGAGAATATACCCCAGGTTCGCGCCGAAACTCGAGAAAAACCATGAGACTTCCCCCTCGCCGCGAGATGAGGCCCAATTCCCCTGCACTGCGTGCAGAGCAATTCCGTGTTGAACATCACACATGAAAGGAGCATTGATTTCCTTGATGGCACTCCAGAGAAACCCCAAGAACACTGTTTCAAGGCTAGAGGGATCCTGAGGTCACTGTAGCAACACCAAAGAGCTCCGTGGACCAAAAATCAACTCGAGATGAGAGGTTAGTCCCTGGCTTCGAGTCCAGAGGAATAGCACCTTACCACAAGCACCTCAAGAGGAGGCTTCTCTCAGCTCTAGGTATGTGAGAGGGACCCTGAGTTAGCGGCCTCAAGTGGAATAGACACCGCGATGCCCTGACTCAAAATAAGGCTGGACATCCCTGCAGTGACTTGAATGCAGGCTCGTCTTGCATCTCCCAAGAAGAAAGGATGTCTGAATCCCCTGTGCAGACCACAGAGAAAGACAGAGTTCCTCACCTCTTCGCGACCGGAGGCCTCACATCCTTTGAAAACTCCAGAGGTTCGCGGAGATCAGTGCCTCCAAAGGAGACGATGCCTGACTCCTCGTGAAACTTGATAGGAGTCCCAGGATTCCTGTGGCACGTGGAAAGGGACCCTTGGTCTCCCGCCTCAGGTGGAGAGGCGTCGCAATTGCCCTGCCAAGCCTCGAGGAGAATCCCGAGTTGCCCTCGCAACTAGGCAGGAGTCTTGACGTCGCTGAACAAACACGTTGGTGGAAGGGCCATCCCCGTCGTAACTCGAGAATATACCCCAGGTTCCCACCGCAACTCGAGAAAAACCATGAGACTTCCCCCTCGCCGCGAGATGAGGCCCGATTCCCCTGCACTGCGTGCAGAGCAATTCCGTGTTGCACATCACACATGAAAGGAGCCTTGATTTCCTTGATGGCACTCCAGAGAAACCCAAAGAACACTGTTTTAAGGCTAGAGGGATCCTGAGGTCACTGCAGCAACACGAAAAAGCTCCGTGGACCAAAAATCAACTCGAGATGAGAGGTTAGTCCCTGGCTTCGACTCCAGAGGAATACCACCTTACCACAAGCACCTCAAGAGGAGGCTTCTCTCAACTCTAGGTATGTGAGAGGGACCCTGAGTTTGCGGCCTCAAGTGGAATGGACACCGCGATGCCCTGACTCGAAATAAGGCCGGATATCCCTGCAGTGACTTGAATGCTGGCTCGTCTTGCATCTCCCAAGACGAAAGGATGTCTGAATCCCCGGTGGAGACCACAGAGAAAGACCTAGTTGCCCACCTCATCACGACCGGAGGCCTCACATCCTTTGAAAACTCCTGAGGTACGCGGAGATCAGTGCCTCCAAAGGAGACGATGCCTGACTCCTCGTGAAACTTGATAGGAGTCCCAGGATTCCTGTGCACGTGGAAAGGGACCCTTGGTCTCCCGCCTCAGCTGGAGAGGCGTCCCAATTGCCCTACCAATCCTCGAGGAGAATCCCGAGTTGTCCCTTGCAACTAGGCAGGAGTCCTGACGTGGCTGAACAAACACGTGGGTGGAAGCGATATCCCCGTCGTAACTCGAGAATATACCCCAGGTTCCCGCCACAACTCGAGAAAAACCATGAGACTTCCCCCTCGCCGCGAAATGAGGCGCGAATCCCCAACACTGCGTGCAGAGAAATTCCGTGTTGCACATCACACAAGAAAGGAGCCTTGACTTCCTTGATGGCACTACAGAGAAACCCTAAGAACACTGTTTCAAGGCTAGAGGGATCCTGAGGTCACTGCAGCCACACGAAAGAGCTTCGTGGACCAAGAATCAACTCGAGATGAGAGGTTAGTCCCTGGCTTCGACTCCAGAGCAATACCACCTTACCACAAGCACCTCAAGAGGAGGCTTCTCTCAGCTCTAGGTATGTGAGAGGGACCCTGAGTTTGCGGCCTCAAGTGGAATGGACACCGCGATGCCCTGACTCGAAATAAGGTCGGATATCCCTGCAGTGACTTGAATGCAGGCTCGTCTTGCATCTCCCAAGACGAAAGGATGTCTGAATCCCCTGTGGAGACCACAGAGAAACATCTAGTTTCCCACCTCATCGCGACCAGAGGCCTCACATCCTTTGAAAAATCCAGATGTAGGCGAAGATCAGTTCCTCCAAAGGAGACGATGCCTGACTCCTTGTGAAGCTTCTTAGGTGTCCCAGGATTCCTGTGGCACGTGGAAAGGGACACTTGGTCCCCCGCCTCAGCTGGAGAGGCGTTCCAATTGCCCTGCCAAGCCTCAAGGAGAATTCCGCGTTGTCCCTCGCAACTAGGCAGGAGTCCTGACGTGGCTGAACAAACACGTGGGTGGAAGGGCCATCCCCGTCGTAACTCGAGAATATACCCAAGGTTCCCACCGCAACTCGACAAAAACCATGAAACCCATTCGCCGCGAGATGAGGCCTGATTCCCCTGCACTGCGTGCAGAGCAATTCCGTGTTGCACATCACACATGAAAGGATCCTTGATTACCTTGATGGCACTCCAGAGAAAACCCAAGAACACTGTTTCAAGGCTAGAGGGATCCTGAGGTCACTGTAGCAACACGAAAGAGCTCCGTGGGCCAAAATTCAATTCGAGATGAGAGGTTAGTCCCTGGCTTCGACTCCAGAGGTATACCACCTTACCACAAGCACCTCAAGAAGAGTCTTCTCTCACTTCTAAGAATGTGATAGGGACCCTGAGTTTGTGGCCTCAAGTGGAATGGACACTGCAATTCCCTGACTCGAAATAAGGTGGCATATCCCTGCAGTGACTTGAATGCAGGCTCGTCTTGCATTTCCCAAGATGAAAGGATGTTTGAATCCCCTGTGGAGACCACAGAGAAAGAGCTAGTTCCCCACCTCATCGCGACCGGAGGCCTCAAATCCTTTGAAAACTCCATAGGTACGCGGAGATAAGTGCCTCTAAAGGAGACGATGCCTGACTCCTCGTGAAACTTGATAGGAGTTCCAGGATTCCTGTCGCACGTGGAAAGGGACCCTTGGTCTCCCGCCTCAGCTGGAGAGGTGTCCCAATTGCCCTGCCAAGCCTCGAGGAGAATCCCGCGTTGTCCTTCGTAACTCGGCAGGAGTCCTGACGTGGCTGAACAAACACGTGTGTGGAAGGGCCATCCCCGTCGTAACTCAAGAATATACCCCAGGTTCCCGCCGCAACTCGAGAAAAACCATGAGACTTCCCCCTCGCCGCGAGATGAGGCCCGATTCCCCTGCACTGCGTGCAGAGCAATTCCGTGTTGCACATCACACAGGAAAGGAGACTTGATTTCCTTGATGGCACTCCAGAGAAACCCCAAGAACACTGTTTCAAGGCTAGAGGGATCCTGAGGTCACTGTAGCAACACGAAAGAGCTCCGTGGACCACAAATCAACTCGAGATGAGAGGTTAGTCCCTGGCTTCGACTCCAGAGGAATACCACCTTACCACAAGCACCACAGGAGCAGGCTTCTCTCAGCTCTAGGTATGTGAGAGGGACCCTGAGATTGCAGCCTCAAGTGGAATGGACACCGCGATGACCTGACTCGATATAAGGCCGGATATCACTGCAGTGACTTGAATGCAGACTCGTCTTGCATCTCCCAAGACGAAAGGATGTCTGAATCCCCTGTGGAGATCACAGAAAAAGACCTAGTTCCCCACCTCATCGCGACCAGATGCATCACATGCTTTGAAAACTCCAGAGGTACGCGGAGATCAGTGCCTCCAAAGGAGACGATGCCTGACTCCTCGTGAAACTTGATAGGAGTCCCAGGATTCCTGTGGCTGGTGGAAAGGGCCACTTGGTCTCCCGCCTCAGCTGGAGAGGCATCCCAATTGCCCTGGCAAGCCTCGAGGAGAATCCCGAATTGTCCCTCGCAACTAGGCAGGAGTCCTGTCGTCGCTGAACAAACACGTGTGTGGAAGGGCCATCCCCATCGTAACTCGAGAATATATCCCAGGTTCCCGCCGCAACTCGAGAAAAACCATGAGACTTCCCCCTCGCCGCGAGATGAGGCCCGATTCCCCTGCACTGCGTGCAGAGCAATTCCGTGTTGCACATCACACATGAAAGGAGCCTTGATTTCCTTGATGGCACTCCAGAGAAACCCCAAGAACACTGTTTCAAGGCTAGAGGGATCCTGAGGTCACTGTAGCAACACAAAAGAGCTCCGTGGACCAAATATCAACTCAAGATGAGAGGTTAGTCCCTGGCTTCGACTCCAGAGGAAAACCACCTTACCACAAGCACCTCAAGAGGAGGCTTCTCTCAGCTCTAGGTATGTGAGAGGGACCCTGAGTTTTCGGCCTCAAGTGGAATGCACACCACGATGCCCTGACTCGAAATAAGGCCGGATATCCCTGCAGTGACTTGAATGCAGGCTCGTCTTGCATCTCCCAAGACGAAAGGATGTCTGAATCCCCTGTGGAGACCACAGAAAAAGACCTAGTTCCCCACCTCATCGCGACCGGAGGCCTCACATCCTTTGAAAACTCCAGAGGTACACGGAGATCAGTGCCTCTAAAGCAGACGATGCCTGACTCCTCGTGAAACTTGATAGGAGTCCCAGGATTCCTGTGGCTGGTGGAAAGGGCCACTTGGTCTCCCGCCTCAGCTGGAGAGGCGTCCCAATTGCCCTGCCAAGCCTCGAGGAGAATCCCGAGTTGTCCCTCGCAACTAGGCAGGAGTCCTCACGTCGCTGAACAAACACGTGTGTGGAAGGGCCATCCCCGTCATAACTCGAGAATATACCCCAGGTTCCCGCCGCAACTCGAGAAAAACCATGAGACTTCCCCCTCGCCGCGAGATGAGGCCCGATTCCCCTGCACTGCGTGCAGAGCAATTCTGTGTTGCACATCACACATGAAAGGAGCCTTGATTTCCTTGATGGCACTCCAGAGAAACCCCAAGAACACTGTTTCAAGGCTAGAGGGATCCTGAGGTCACTGTAGAAACACGAAAGAGCACCGTGGACCAAAAATCAACTCGAGATGAGAGGTTAGTCCCTGGCTTCAACTCCAGAGGAATACCAACTTACCACAAGCACCTCAAGAGGAGGCTTCTCTCAGCTCTAGGTATGTGAGAGGGACCCTGAGTTTGCGGCCTCAAATGGAATGGACACCACGATGCCATGACTCGATATAGGCCGGATATCCCTGCAGTGACGTGAATGCAGGCTCGTCTTGCGTCTCCCAAGACGAAAAGATGTCTGAATCCCCTGTGGAGACCACAAAGAAAGACCTAGTTCCCCACCTCATCGCGACCGGAGGCCTCACATCCTTTGAAAACTCCAGAGGTACGCGGAGATCAGTGCCTCCAAAGGAGACGATGCCTGACTTCTCGTGAAACTTGATAGAAGTCCCAGGATTCCTGTGGCACGTGGAAAGGGACACTTGGTCTCCCGCCTCAGCTGGAGAGGCGTCCCAATTGCCCTGGCAAGCCGCGAGGAGAATCCCGAGTTGTCCCTCGCAACTAGGCAGGAGTCCTGACGTGGCAGAACAAACACGTGGGTGGAAGGGCCATCCCCGTCGTAACTCGAGAGTATACCCCAGGTTCCTGCCGCAACTCGAGAAAAACCATGAGACTTCCCCCTCGCCGCGAGATGAGGCCCGATTCCCCTGCACTGCGTGCAGAGCAATTCCGTGTTGCACATCAGACATGAAAGGAGCCTTGATTTCCTTGATGGCACTCCAGAGAAACCCCAAGAACACTGTTTCAAGGCTAGAGGGATCCTGAGGTCACTGTAGCAACACAAAAGAGCTCCGTGGACCAAAGATGAACCCGAGATGAGAGGTTAGTCCCTGGCTTCGACTCCAGAGGAATACCACCTTACCACAAGCATCTCAAGAGGAGGCTTCTCTCAGCTCTAGGTATGTGACAGGGTCCCTGAGTTTGCGGCCTCAAGTGGAATGGACACCGCAATGCCCTTACTCGAAATAAGTCCGGATATCCCTGCAGTGACTTGAATGCAGGCTCGTCTTGCATCTCCCAAGACGAAAGGATGTCTGAATCGCCTGTGGAGACCACAGAGAAAGACCTAGTTCTCCACCTCATCGAGACCGGAGGCCTCACATCCTTTGAAAACTCCAGAGGGACGCGGAGATCAGTGCCTCCAAAGGAGACGATGCCTGAATCCTCCTGAAACTTTATACGAGTCCCAGGATTCCTGTGGCACGTGGAAAGGGCCCCTTGGTCTCCCGCCTCAGCTGGAGAGGCGTCCCAATTGCCCTGCCAAGGCTCGAGGAAAATCCCGAGTTGTCCCTCGCAAGTAGGCAGGCGTCCTGACGTCGCTGAACAAACTCGTGTGTGGAAGGGCCATCCCCGTCGTAATTCGAGAATATACCCCAGGTTCCCGCCGCAACTCGAGAAAAACCATGAGACTTCCCCCTCGCCGCGAGATGAGGCCCGATTCCCCAACACTGCGTGCAGAGCAATTCCGTGTGGCACTCACACATGAAAGGAGCCTTGATTTCCTTGATGGCACTCCAGAGAAACCCCAAGAACACTGTTTCAAGGCTAGAGGGATCCTGAGGTCACTGTAGCAACACGAAAGAGCTCCGTGGACAAAAAATCAACTCGAGATGAGAGGTTAGTCCCTGGCTTCGACTCCAGAGGAATACCACCTTACCACAAGCACCTCAAGAGGAGGCTTCTCTCAGCTCTAGGTATGTGAGAGGGACCCTGAGTTTGCGGCCTCAAGTGGAATGGACACCGCGATGCCCTGACTCGAAATCAGGCCGGATATCCCTGCAGTGACTTGAATGCAGGCTCGTCTTGCATCTCCCAAGACGAAAGGATGTCTGAATCCCCTGGGGATACCACAGAGAAAGACCTAGTTCCCCACCTCATGGCGACCGGAGGCCTCACATCCTTTGAAAACTCCAGAGGTACGCGGATATCAGTGCCTCCAAAGGAGACGATGCCTGACTCCTCGTGAAACTTGATAGGAGTCCCAGGATTCCTGTGGCACGTGGAAAGGGACCCTTGGTCTCCCGGCTCAGCTGGAGAGGCGTCCCAATTGCCCTGGCAAGCCTCGAGGAGAATCCCGAGTTGTCCCTCGCAACTAGGTAGGTGTCCTGACGTCGCTGAACAAACATGTGGGTGGAAGGCCATCCCCGTCGTAACTCGAGAATATACCCCAGGTTCCCGCCGCAACTCCAGAAAAACCATGAGACTTCCCCCTCGCCGCGAGATGAGGCCCGATTCCCCTGCACTGTGTGCAGAGCAATTCCGTGTTGCACATCACACATGAAAGTAGCCTTGATTTCCTTGATGGCACTCCATAAAAAACCCAAGAACACTGTTTCCAGCCTAGAGGGATCCTGAGGTCACTGTAGCAATACGGAAGAGCTCCGTGGACCAAAAATCAACCAGAGATGAGAGGTTAGTTCCTGGCTTCGACTCCAGAGGAATACCACCTAACTACAAGCACCTCAAGAGGAGGCTTCTCTCAGCTCTAGGTATGTGAGAGGGACCCTGAGTTTGCGGCCTCAAGTGGAATGGACACCGCGATTTCCTGACTCGAAATAAGGCCGGATATCCCTGCAGTGACTTGAATGCAGGCTCGTCTTGCATCTCCCAAGACGAAAGGATGTCTGAATCCCCTGTGGAGACCACAGAGAAAGACCAAGTTCCCCACCTCATCGCGACCGGAGGCCTCACATCCTTTGAAAACTTCAGAGGTACGCGGAGGTCAGTGCCTCCAAAGGAGACGATGCCTGACTCCTCGTGAAACTTGATAGGAGTCCCAGGATTCCTGTGGCACGTGGAAAGGGACCCTTGGTCTCCCACCTCAGCTGGAGAGGCGTCCCAATTGCCCTGCCAAGCCTCGAGGAGAATCCCGAGTTGTCCCTCGCAACTAGGCAGAAGTCCTGACGTCGCTGAACAAACACGTGGGTGGAAGGGCCATCCCAGTCGTAACTCGAGAATATACCCCAGGTTCCCGCCGCAACTCGAGAAAAACCATAAGACTTCCCCCTCGCCACGAGATGAGGCCCGATTCCAATGCACTGCGTGCAGAGCAATTCCGTCTTGCACATCACACATGAAAGGAGCCTTGATTTCCTTTATGGCACTCCAGAGAAACCCCAAGAACACTGTTTCAAGGCTAGAGGGAAACTGAGGTCACTGTAGCAACACGAAAGAGCTCCGTGGACCACAAATCAACTCGAGATGAGAGGTTAGTCCCTGGCTTCGACTCCAGAGGAATACCACCTTACCACAAGCACCTCAAGAGGAGGCTTCTCTCAGCTCTAGGTATGTGAGAGGGACCCTGAGATTGCAGCCTCAAGTGGAATGGACACCGCTATGCCCAGACTCGAAATAAGGCCGGATATCCCTTCAGTGACTTGAATGCAGGCTCGTCTTGCATCTCCCAAGACGAAAGGATGTCTGAATCCCCTGTGGAGACCACAGAGGAAGACCTAGTTCCCCACCTCATCGAGACCGGAGGTCTAACATTCTTTGAAAACTCCAGAGGTACGCGGAGATCAGTGCCTCCAAAGGAGACGATGCCTGACTCCTCGGGAAACTTGATAGGAGTCCCAGGATTCCTGTGGCACGTGGAAAGGGTCCCTTGGTCTCCCGCCTCAGCTGGAGAGGCGTCCCAATTGCCCTGCCAAGCCTCGAGGAGAATCCCGAGTTGTCCCTCGCAACTAGGCAGGAGTCCTGATGTCGCTGAACAAACACGTGTGTGGAAGGGCCATCCCCGTCGTAACTGGAGAATATACCCCAGGTTCCCGCCGCAACTCGAGAAAAACAAAGAGACTTCCCCCTAGCCGCGAGATGAGGCCCGATTCCCCTGCACTGCGTGCAGAGCAATTCCGTGTTGCACATCACACATGAAAGGAGCCTTGATTTCCTTCATGGCAATCCAGAGAAACCCCAAGAACACTTTTTCCAGGCTAGAGGGATCCTGAGGTCACTGTAGCAACACGAAAGAGCTCCGTGGACCAAAAATCAACTCGAGATGAGAGGTTAGTCCCTGGCTTCGACTCCAGAGGAATACCACCTTACCACAAGCACCTCAAGAGGAGGCTTCTCTCAGCTCTAGGTATGTGAGAGGGACCCTGAGTTTGCGGCCTCAAGTGGAATGGACACCGCGATGCCCTGACTCGAAATAAGGCCGGATATCCCTGCAGTGACTTGAATGCAGGCTCGTCTTGCATCTCCCAAGACGAAAGGATGTCTGAATCCCCTGGGGATACCACAGAGAAAGACCTAGTTCCCCACCTCATCGTGACCGGAGGCTTCACATCCTTTGAAAACTCCAGAGGTACGTGGAGATCAGTGCCTCCAAAGGAGACGATGCCTGACTCCTCTGAAACTTGATAGGAGTCCCAGGATTCCTGTGGCACGTGGAAAGGGACCCTTGGTCTCCCGCCTCAGCTGGAGAGGCGTCCCAATTGCCCTGCCAAGCCTCGAGGAGAATCCCGAGTTGTCCCTTGCAACTAGGCAGGAGTCCGGCCGTCGCTGAACACACACGTGGGTGGAAGTGCCATCACCGTCTTAACTCGAGAATACACCCCAGGTTCCCGCCGCAACTCCAGAAAAACCAGGAGTCTTCCCCATCGCCGCGAGATCAGGCCCGATTCCCCTACACTGCGTGCAGAGCAATTCCGTGTTGCACATCACACATGAAAGTAGCCTTGATTTCCTTGATGGCACTCCATAAAAAACCCAAGAACACTGTTTCAAGCCTAGAGGGATCCTGAGGTCACTGTAGCAACACGGAAGAGCTCCGTGGACCAAAAATCAACCCGAGATGAGAGGTTAGTTCCTGGCTTCGACTCCAGAGGAATACCACCTAACTACAAGCACCTCAAGAGGAGGCTTCTCTCAGCTCTAGGTATGTGAGAGGGACCCTGAGTTTGCGGCCTCAAGTGGAATGGACACCGCGATGCCGTGACTCGAAATAAGGCCGGATATCCCTGCAGTGACTTGAATGCAGGCTCGTCTTGCATCTCCCAAGATGAAAGGATGTCTGAATACCCTCTGGAGATCACAGAGAAAGACCTAGTTCCCCACCTCATCGCGACCGGAGGCCTCACATCCTTTGAAAACTCCAGAGGTACGCGGAGATCAGTGACTCCAAAGGAGACGATGCCTGACTCCTCGTGAAACTGGATAGGAGTCCCAGGATTCCTGTGGCACGTGGAAAGGGAACCTTGGTCTCCCACCTCAGCTGGAAAGGGGTCCCAATTGCCCTGCCAAGCCTCGAGGAGAATCCCGAGTTGTCCCTCGCAACTAGGCAGAAGTCCTGACGTCGCTGAACTAACACGTGGGTGGAAGGGCCATCCCCGTCGTAACTCGAGAATATACCCCAGGTTCCCGCCGCAACTCGAGAAAAACCATGAGACTTCCCCCTTGCCGCGAGATGAGGACCGATTCCCCTGCACTGCGTGCAGAGCAATTCCGTGTTGCACATCACACATGAAAGGAGCCTTGATTTCCTTGATGGCACTCCAGAGAAACCCCAAGAACACTGTTTCAAGGTTAGAGGGATCCTGAGGTCACTGTAGCCACACGAAAGAGCTCCGTGGACCAAAAATCAACTCGAGATGAGAGGTTAGTCCCTGGCTTCGACTCCAGAGGAATACCACCTTACCACAAGTACCTCAAGAGGAGGCTTCTCTCAGCTCTAGGTATGTGAGAGGGACCCTGAGTTTGCGGCCTCAAGTGGAATGGACACTGCGAGGCCCTGACTCGAAATAAGGCCTGATATCCCAGCAGTGACTTGAATGCCGGCTCGTCTTGCATCTCCCAAGACGAAAGGATGTCTGAATCCCCTGTGCAGACCACAGAGAAAGACCTAGTTCTCCACCTCATCGCGACCGGAGGCCTCACATTCTTTGAAAACTCCAGAGGTACGCGGAGATCAGTGCCTCCAAAGGAGACGATGCCTGACTCCTTCTGAAACTTTATAGGAGTCCCAGGATTCCTGTGGCACGTGGAAAGGGACACTTGGTCTCCCGCCTCACCTGGAAAGGCGTCCCAATTGCCCTGCCAAGGCTCGAGGAAAATCCCGAGTTGTCCCTCGCAAGTAGGCAGGCGTCCTGACGTCGCTGAACAAACTCGTGTGTGGAAGGGCCATCCCCGTCGTAACTCGAGAATATACCCCAGGTTCCCGCCGCAACTCGAGAAAAACCATGAGACTTCCCCCTCGCCGCGAGATGAGGCCCGATTCCCCAACACTGCGTGCAGAGCAATTCCGTGTGGCACTCACACATGAAAGGAGCCTTGATTTCCTTGATGGCACTCCAGAGAAACCCCAAGAACACTGTTTCAAGGCTAGAGGGATCCTGAGGTCACTGTAGCAACACGAAAGAGCTCCGTGGACAAAAAATCAACTCGAGATGAGAGGTTAGTCCCTGGCTTCGACTCCAGAGGAATACCACCTTACCACAAGCACCTCAAGAGGAGGCTTCTCTCAGCTCTAGGTATGTGAGAGGGACCCTGAGTTTGCGGCCTCAAGTGGAATGGACACCGCGATGCCCTGACTCGAAATCAGGCCGGATATCCCTGCAGTGACTTGAATGCAGGCTCGTCTTGCATCTCCCAAGACGAAAGGATGTCTGAATCCCCTGGGGATACCACAGAGAAAGACCTAGTTCCCCACCTCATGGCGACCGGAGGCCTCACATCCTTTGAAAACTCCAGAGGTACGCGGATATCAGTGCCTCCAAAGGAGACGATGCCTGACTCCTCGTGAAACTTGATAGGAGTCCCAGGATTCCTGTGGCACGTGGAAAGGGACCCTTGGTCTCCCGGCTCAGCTGGAGAGGCGTCCCAATTGCCCTGGCAAGCCTCGAGGAGAATCCCGAGTTGTCCCTCGCAACTAGGTAGGTGTCCTGACGTCGCTGAACAAACATGTGGGTGGAAGGCCATCCCCGTCGTAACTCGAGAATATACCCCAGGTTCCCGCCGCAACTCCAGAAAAACCATGAGACTTCCCCCTCGCCGCGAGATGAGGCCCGATTCCCCTGCACTGTGTGCAGAGCAATTCCGTGTTGCACATCACACATGAAAGTAGCCTTGATTTCCTTGATGGCACTCCATAAAAAACCCAAGAACACTGTTTCCAGCCTAGAGGGATCCTGAGGTCACTGTAGCAATACGGAAGAGCTCCGTGGACCAAAAATCAACCAGAGATGAGAGGTTAGTTCCTGGCTTCGACTCCAGAGGAATACCACCTAACTACAAGCACCTCAAGAGGAGGCTTCTCTCAGCTCTAGCTATGTGAGAGGGACCCTGAGTTTGCGGCCTCAAGTGGAATGGACACCGCGATTTCCTGACTCGAAATAAGGCCGGATATCCCTGCAGTGACTTGAATGCAGGCTCGTCTTGCATCTCCCAAGACGAAAGGATGTCTGAATCCCCTGTGGAGACCACAGAGAAAGACCAAGTTCCCCACCTCATCGCGACCGGAGGCCTCACATCCTTTGAAAACTTCAGAGGTACGCGGAGGTCAGTGCCTCCTAAGGAGACGATGCCTGACTCCTCGTGAAACTTGATAGGAGTCCCAGGATTCCTGTGGCACGTGGAAAGGGACCCTTGGTCTCCCACCTCAGCTGGAGAGGCGTCCCAATTGCCCTGCCAAGCCTCGAGGAGAATCCCGAGTTGTCCCTCGCAACTAGGCAGAAGTCCTGACGTCGCTGAACAAACACGTGGGTGGAAGGGCCATCCCAGTCGTAACTCGAGAATATACCCCAGGTTCCCGCCGCAACTCGAGAAAAACCATGAGACTTCCCCCTCGCCACGAGATGAGGCCCGATTCCAATGCACTGCGTGCAGAGCAATTCCGTCTTGCACATCACACATGAAAGGAGCCTTGATTTCCTTGATGGCACTCCAGAGAAACCCCAAGAACACTGTTTCAAGGCTAGAGGGAAACTGAGGTCACTGTAGCAACACGAAAGAGCTCCGTGGACCACAAATCAACTCGAGATGAGAGGTTAGTCCCTGGCTTCGACTCCAGAGGAATACCACCTTACCACAAGCACCTCAAGAGGAGGCTTCTCTCAGCTCTAGGTATGTGAGAGGGACCCTGAGATTGCAGCCTCAAGTGGAATGGACACCGCTATGCCCAGACTCGAAATAAGGCCGGATATCCCTTCAGTGACTTGAATGCAGGCTCGTCTTGCATCTCCCAAGACGAAAGGATGTCTGAATCCCCTGTGGAGACCACAGAGGAAGACCTAGTTCCCCACCTCATCGAGACCGGAGGTCTAACATTCTTTGAAAACTCCAGAGGTACGCGGAGATCAGTGCCTCCAAAGGAGACGATGCCTGACTCCTCGGGAAACTTGATAGGAGTCCCAGGATTCCTGTGGCACGTGGAAAGGGTCGCTTGGTCTCCCGCCTCAGCTGGAGAGGCGTCCCAATTGCCCTGCCAAGCCTCGAGGAGAATCCCGAGTTGTCCCTCGCAACTAGGCAGGAGTCCTGATGTCGCTGAACAAACACGTGTGTGGAAGGGCCATCCCCGTCGTAACTGGAGAATATACCCCAGGTTCCCGCCGCAACTCGAGAAAAACAAAGAGACTTCCCCCTAGCCGCGAGATGAGGCCCGATTCCCCTGCACTGCGTGCAGAGCAATTCCGTGTTGCACATCACACATGAAAGGAGCCTTGATTTCCTTCATGGCAATCCAGAGAAACCTCAAGAACACTTTTTCCAGGCTAGAGGGATCCTGAGGTCACTGTAGCAACACGAAAGAGCTCCGTGGACCAAAAATCAACTCGAGATGAGAGGTTAGTCCCTGGCTTCGACTCCAGAGGAATACCACCTTACCACAAGCACCTCAAGAGGAGGCTTCTCTCAGCTCTAGGTATGTGAGAGGGACCCTGAGTTTGCGGCCTCAAGTGGAATGGACACCGCGATGCCCTGACTCGAAATAAGGCCGGATATCCCTGCAGTGACTTGAATGCAGGCTCGTCTTGCATCTCCCAAGACGAAAGGATGTCTGAATCCCCTGGGGATACCACAGAGAAAGACCTAGTTCCCCACCTCATCGTGACCGGAGGCTTCACATCCTTTGAAAACTCCAGAGGTACGTGGAGATCAGTGCCTCCAAAGGAGACGATGCCTGACTCCTCTGAAACTTGATAGGAGTCCCAGGATTCCTGTGGCACGTGGAAAGGGACCCTTGGTCTCCCGCCTCAGCTGGAGAGGCGTCCCAATTGCCCTGCCAAGCCTCGAGGAGAATCCCGAGTTGTCCCTTGCAACTAGGCAGGAGTCTGGCCGTCGCTGAACACACACGTGGGTGGAAGTGCCATCACCGTCTTAACTCGAGAATACACCCCAGGTTCCCGCCGCAACTCCAGAAAAACCAGGAGTCTTCCCCATCGCCGCGAGATCAGGCCCGATTCCCCTACACTGCGTGCAGAGCAATTCCGTGTTGCACATCACACATGAAAGTAGCCTTGATTTCCTTGATGGCACTCCATAAAAAACCCAAGAACACTGTTTCAAGCCTAGAGGGATCCTGAGGTCACTGTAGCAACACGGAAGAGCTCCGTGGACCAAAAATCAACCCGAGATGAGAGGTTAGTTCCTGGCTTCGACTCCAGAGGAATACCACCTAACTACAAGCACCTCAAGAGGAGGCTTCTCTCAGCTCTAGGTATGTGAGAGGGACCCTGAGTTTGCGGCCTCAAGTGGAATGGACACCGCGATGCCGTGACTCGAAATAAGGCCGGATATCCCTGCAGTGACTTGAATGCCGGCTCGTCTTGCATCTCCCAAGATGAAAGGATGTCTGAATACCCTCTGGAGATCACAGAGAAAGACCTAGTTCCCCACCTCATCGCTACCGGAGGCCTCACATCCTTTGAAAACTCCAGAGGTACGCGGAGATCAGTGACTCCAAAGGAGACGATGCCTGACTCCTCGTGAAACTGGATAGGAGTCCCAGGATTCCTGTGGCACGTGGAAAGGGAACCTTGGTCTCCCACCTCAGCTGGAGAGGGGTCCCAATTGCCCTGCCAAGCCTCGAGGAGAATCCCGAGTTGTCCCTCGCAACTAGGCAGAAGTCCTGACGTCGCTGAACTAACACGTGGGTGGAAGGGCCATCCCCGTCGTAACTCGAGAATATACCCCAGGTTCCCGCCGCAACTCGAGAAAAACCATGAGACTTCCCCCTTGCCGCGAGATGAGGACCGATTCCCCTGCACTGTGTGCAGAGCAATTCCGTGTTGCACATCACACATGAAAGGAGCCTTGATTTCCTTGATGGCACTCCAGAGAAACCCCAAGAACACTGTTTCAAGGCTAGAGGGATCCTGAGGTCCCTGTAGCAACACAAAAGAGCTCCGTGGACCAAAAATCAACTCGAGATGAAAGGTTAGTCCCTGGCTTCGACTCCAGAGGAATACCACCTTACCACAAGCACCTCAAGAGGAGGCTTCTCTCAGCTCTAGGTATGAGAGAGGGACCCTGAGTTTGCGGCCTCAAGTGGAATGGACACCGCGATGCCCTGACTCGAAATAAGGCCGGATATCCCTGCAGTGACTTGAATGCAGGCTCGTCTTGCATCTCCCAAGACGAAAGGATGTCTGAATCCCCTGTGGAGACCACAGAGAAAGACCTAGTTCCCCACCTCATCGCGACCGGAGGCCTCACATCCTTTGAAAACTCCAGAGGTATGCGGAGATCAGTGCCTCCAAAGGAGACGATGCCTGACTCCTCGTGAAACTTGATAGGAGTCCCAGGATTCCTGTGGCACGTGGAAAGGGACCCTTGGTCTCCCGCCTCAGCTGGAGAGGCGTCCCAATTGCCCTGCCAAGCCTCGAGGAGATTCCCGAGTTGTCCCTCGCAACTAGGCAGGAGTCCTGACGTCGCTGAACAAACACGTGTGTGGAAGCGCCAACCCCGTCGTAACTCGAGAATATACCCCAGGTTCCCGCCGCAACTCGAGAAAAACCATGAGACTTCCCCCTCGCCGCGAGATGAGGCCCGATTCCCCTGCACTGCGTGCACAGCAATTCCGTGTTGCACATCACACATGAAAGGAGCATTGATTTCCTTGATGACACTCCAGAGAAACCCCAAGAACACTGTTTTAAGTCTAGAGGGATCCTGAGGTCACTGCAACAACACTAAAGAGCTCCGTGGACCAAAAATCAACTCGAGATGAGAGGTTAGTCCCTGGCTTCGACTCCAGAGGAATATCACCTTACCATAAGCACATCAAGAGGAGGCTTCTCTCAGCTCTAGGTATGTGAGAGGGACCCTGAGTTTGCGGCCTCAAGTGGAATGGACACCGCGATGCCCTGACTCGAAATAAGGCTGGATATTCCTGCAGTGACTTGAATGCAGGCTCGTCTTGCATCTCCCAAGACGAAAGGATGTCTGAATCCCCTGTGCAGACCACAGAGAAAGACCTAGTTCCCCACCTCATCGCGACCGGAGGCCTCACATCCTTTGAAAACTGCAGAGGTACGCGGAGATCAGTGCCTCCAAAGGAGACGATGTCTGACACCTCGTGAAACTTGATAGGAGTTCCAGGATTCCTGTGGCACGTGGAAAGGGACCCTTGGTCTCCCGCCTCAGCTGGAGAGGCGTCCCAATTGCCCTGCCAAGCCTCGAGGAGAATCCCGAGTTGTCACTCGCAACTAGGCAGGAGTCCTGCCGTCGCTGAACAAACACGTGTGTGGAAGGGCCATCCCCGTCGTAACTCGAGAATATACCCCAGGTTCCCGCCGAAACTCGAGAAAAACCATGAGACTTCCCCCTCGCCGCGAGATGAGGCCCAAATCCCCTGCACTGCGTGCAGAGCAATTCCGTGTTGAACATCACACATGAAAGGAGCCTTGATTTCCTTGATGGCACTCCAGAGAAACCCCAAGAACACTGTTTCAAGGCTAGAGGGATCCTGAGGTCACTGTAGCAACACGAAAGAGTTGCGTCGACCAAAAATCAACTCGAGATGATAGGTTAGTCCCTGGCTTCGACTCCAGAGGAATACCACCTTACCACAAGCACCTCAAGAGGAGGCTTCTCTCAGCTCTAGGTATGTGAGAGGGACCCTGAGTTTGCGGCCTCAAGTGGAATGGACACTGCGATGCCCTGACTCGAAATCAGGCCGGACATCCCTGCAGTGACTTGAATGCAGGCTCGTCTTGCATCTCCCAAGAAGAAAGGATGTCTGAATCCCCTGTGGAGACCACAGAGAAAGACCTAGTTCCCCACCTCATCGCGACCGGAGGCCTCACATCTTTTGAAAACTCCAGAAGTACGTGGAGATCAGGGCCTGCAAAGGAGACGATGCCTGACTCCTCGTGAAACTTGATAGGAGTCCCAGGATTCCTGTGGCACGTGGAAAGGGACCCTTGGTCTCCCGCCTCAGCTGGAGAGGCGTCCCAATTGCCCTGCCAAGCCTCGAGGAGAATCCCGAGTTGTCCCTCGCAACTAGGCAGGAGTCCTGACGTCGATGAACAAACACGTGTGTGGAAGGGCCATCCCCGTCGTAACTCGAGAATATACCCCAGGTTCCCGCCGCAACTCGAGAAAAACCATGAGACTTCCCCCTCGCCGCGAGATGAGGCCCGATTCCCCTGCACTGCGTGCAGAGTAATTCCGTGTTGCACATCACACATGAAAGGAGCCTTGATTTCCTTGATGGCACTCCAGAGAAAACCCAAGAACACTGTTTCAAGGCTAGAGGGATCCTGAGGTCACTGTAGCCACACGAAAGAGTTCCGTGGACCAAAAATCAACTCGAGATGAGAGGTTAGTCCCTGGCTTCGACTCCAGAGGAATACCACCTTACCACAAGCACCTCAAGAGGAGGCTTCTCTCAGCTCGAGGTATGTGAGAGGGACCGTGAGTTTGCGGCCTCCAGTGGAATGGACAGTGCGATGCCCTGACTCGAAATAAGGCCGGATATCCCTGCAGTGACTTGAATGCAGGCTCGTCTTGCATCTCCCAAGACGAAAGGATGTCTGAATCCCCTGTGGAGACGACAGAGAAAGACCTAGTTCACCACCTCATCGCGACCGGAGGCCTCAAATCCTTTGAAAACTCCCGAGGTACGCGGAGATCAGTGCCTCCAAAGGAGATGATGCCTGACTCCTCGTGAAACTTGATAGGAGTCCCAGGATTCCTGTGGCACGTGGAAAGGAACACTTGGTCTCCCGCCTCAGGTGGAGAGGCATCCCAATTGCCCTGCCAAGCCTCGAGGAGAATCCCGAGTTGTCCCTCGCAACTAGGCAGGAGTCCTGACGTCGCTGAACAAACACGTGTGTGGAAGGGCAATCCCCGTCGTAACTCGAGAATATACCCCAGGTTCCCGCCGCAACTCGAGAAAAACCATGAGAGTTCCCCCTCGCCGGGAGCTGAGGCCCGATTTCCCTGCACTGCGTGCAGAGCAATGCCGTGTTGCACATCACACATGAAAGGAGCCTTGATTTTCTTGATGGCACTCCAGAGAAAACCCAAGAACACTGTTTCAAGGCTAGAGGGATCCTGAGTTCACTGTAGCAACACGAAAGAGCTCCGTGGACCAAAAATCAACTCGAGATGAGAGGTTAGTCCCTTGCTTTGAATCCAGAAGAATACCACCTTACCACAAGCACCTCAAGAGGAGGCTTCTCTCAGCTCTAGGTATGTGAGAGGGACCCTGAGTTTGCGACCTCAATTGGAATGGACACCGCGATGCCCTGACTCGAAATAAGGCCGGATATGCCTGCAGTGACGTGAATGCCGGCTCGTCTTGCATCTCCCAAGACGAAAGGATGTCTGAATCCCCTGTGGAGACCACAGAGAAAGACCTAGTTCCCCACCTCATCGCGATCGGAGGCCTCACATCCTATGAAAAATCCAGAGGGACGCGAAGATCAGTGCCTCCAAAGGAGCTGATACCTGCCTCCTCCTGAAACTTGATAGGAGTCCCAGGATTCCTGTGGCACGTGGAAAGGGACCCTTGGTCTCCCGCCTCCGCTGGAGAGTCGTCCCAATTGCCCTGCCAAGCCTCGAGGAGGATCCCGAGTTGTCCCTCGCAACTAGGCAGGGGTCCTGACGTCGCTGAACAAACACGTGTGTGGAAGGGCCATCCCCGTCGTAACTCGAGAATATACCCCAGGTTCCCGCCACAACTCGAGAAAAACCATGAGACTTCCCCCTCGCTGCGAGATGAGGCCCGATTCTCCTGCACTGCGTGCACAGCAATGCCGTGTTGCACATCACACAGGAAAGGAGCCTTGATTTCCTTGATGGCACTCCAGAGAAACCCCAAGAACACTGTTTCAAGGCTAGAGGGATCCTGAGGTCACTGTAGCAACACGAAAGAGCTCCGTGGACCAAAAATCAACTCGAGATGAGAGGTTAGTCCCTGGCTTCGACTCCAGAAGAATAACACCTTACCACAAGCACCTCAAGAGGAGGCTTCTCTCAGCTCTAGGTATGTGAGAGGGACCCTGAGTTTGCGGCCTCAAGTGGAATGGAAACCGCGAAGCCATGACTGGAAATAAGGCAGGATATCCCTGCAGTGACTTGAATGCAGGCTCGTCTTGAATTTCCCAAGACGAAAGGATGTCTGAATCCCCTGTGGAGACCACAGAGAAAGACCTAGTTCCCCACCTCATCGCGACCGGAGGCCTCACATCGTTTGAAAACTCCAGAGGTACGCGGAGATCTGTGCCTCCAAAGGAGACGATGCCTGACTCCTCGTGAAAGTTGATAGGAGTCCCAGGATTCCTGTGGCACATCGAAAGGGACCTTTGTCTCCCGCCTCAGTTGGAGAGGCGTCCCAATTGCCCTGCCAAGCCTCGAGGAGAATCCCGAGTTGTCCATCGCAACTAGGCAGGAGTCCTGACGTGGGTGAACTAACACGTGGGTGGAAGGGCCATCCCCGTCGTAACTCGGGAATATACCCCAGGTTCCCGCCGCAACTCGAGAAAAACCATGAGACTTCCCCCTCGGCGGGAGATGAGGACCGATTCCCCCGCACTGCGTGCAGACCAATTCCGTGTTGCACATCACACATGAAAGGAGCGTTGATTTCTTTAATGGCACTCCAGAGAAACCCCAAGAACACTGTTTCTAGGCTAGAGGGATCCTGAGGTAACTCTAACAACATGAAAGAGCTCCGTGGACCAAGAATCAACGCGAGATGAGAGGTTAGTCCCTGGCTTCCACTCCAGAGGAATACCACCTTACCACAAGCACCTCAAGAGGAGGCTTCTCTCAGCTCTAGGTATGTGAGAGGGACCCTGAGATTGCGGCCTCAAGTGGAATGGACACCGCGATGCCCTGACTCGAAATCAGGCCGGGTATACCTACAGTGATTAGAATGCAGGCTCGTCTTGCGTCTCCCAAGATGAAAGGATGTCTGAATCCCCTGTGGAGATCACAGAGAAAGACCTAGTTCCCCACCTCATCGCGACCGGAGGCCTCACATCCTTTGAAATCTCCAGAGGTACACGAAGATCAGTGCCTCCAAAGGAGACGATGCCTGACTCCTCGTGAAAATTGATAGGAGTCCCAGGATTCCTGTGGCACGTGGAAAGGGACACTTGGTCTCCCGGCTCAGCTGGAGAGGCGTCCCAATTGCCCTGCCAAGCCTCGAGGAGAATCCCGAGTTGTCCCTCGCAACTAGGCAGGAGTCCTGACGTCGCTGAACAAACACGTGTGTGGAAGGGCCATCCCCGTCGTAACTTGAGAATATACACCAGGTTCCCGCCGCAACTCGAGAAAAACCATGAGACTTCCCCCTCGCCAAGAGATGAGGCCCGATTCCCCTGCACTGCGTGCAGAGCAATTCCGTGCTGCACATCACACATGAAAGGAGCCTTGATTTCCTTGATGGCACTCCAGAGAAACCCAAAGAACACTGTTTCAAGGCTAGAGGGATCCTGAGGTCACTGTAGCAACACGAAAGAGCTCCGTGGACCAAAAATCAATTCGAGAGGAGAGGTTGGTCCCTGGCTTCGATCCAGAGGAATACCACCTTACCACAAGCACCTCAAGAGGAGGCTTCTCTCAGCTCTAGGTATGTGAGAGGGACCCTGAGTTTGCGGCCTCAAGTGGAATGGACACCGCGATGCCCTGACTCGAAATAAGGCCGGATATCCCTGCAGTGACTTGAATGCAGGCTCGTCTTGCATCTCTCAAGACGAAAGGATGTCTGAATCCCCTGTGGAGACCACAGAGAAAGACCTAGTTCCCCACCTCATCGCGACCGGAGGCCTCACATCCTTTGAAAACTCCAGAGGTACACGGAGATAAGTGCCTTCAAAGGAGACGATGCCTGACTCCTCGTGAAACTTAATAGGAGTCCCAGGATTACATTGGCACGTGGAAAGGGACACTTGGTCTCCCACCTCAGCTGGAGAGGCGTCCCAATTGCCCTGCCAAGCCTCGAGGAGAATCCCGAGTTGTCCCTCGCAACTAGGCAGGAGTCCTGACGTCGCTGAACAAACACGTGTGTGGAAGGGCCATCCCCGTCGTAATTCGAGAATATACCCCAGGTTCCCGCCGCAACTCGAGAAAAACCATGAGACTTCCCCCTCGCCGCGAAATGAGGCCCGATTCCCCTGCACTGCGTGCAGAGCAATTCCGTGCTGCATATCACACATGAAAGGAGCCTTGATTTCCTTGATGGCACTCCAGAGAAACCCCAAGAACACTGTTTCAAGGCTAGAGGGATCCTGAGGTCACTGTACCAACACGAAAGAGCTCCGGGGACCAAAAATCAACTCGAGATGAGAGGTTAGTCCCTGGCTTCGACTCCAGAGGAATACCACCTTACCACAAGCACCTCAAGAGGAGGCTTCCATCAGCTTTAGGTATCTGAGAGGGACCCTGAGTTTGCGGCCTCAACTGGAATGGACACCACGATGGCCTGACTCGAAATAAGGCCGGATATGCCTGTAGTGACTTGAATGCAGGCTCGTCTTGCATTTCCCAAGACGAAAGGATGTCTGAATCCCCTGTGCAGACCACAGAGAAAGACCTAGTTCCCCACCTCATCGGGACCGTAGTCATCACATCCTTTGAAAACTCCAGAGGTACGCGGAGATCAGTGCATCCAAAGGACACGATGCCTGACTCCTCGTGAAACTTGATAGTAGTCCCAGAATTCCTGTGGCACGTGGAAAGGGACCCTTGGTCTCCCGCCTCAGCTGGAGAGGCGTCCCAATTGCCCTGCCAAGCCTCGAGGAGAATCCCGAGTTGTCCCTCGCTACTAGGCAGGAGTCCTGACGTCGCTGAACAAGCACGTGTGTGGAAGGGCCTTCCCCGTCGTAACTCGAGAATATACCCCAGGTTCCCGCCGCAACTCGAGAAAAACCATGAGACTTCCCCCTCGCCGCGAGATGAGGCCAGATTCCCCTGCACTGCATGCAGAGCAATTCCGTGTTGCACATCACACATGAAAGGAGCCTTGATTTCCTTGATGGCACTCCAGAGAAACCCCAAGAACACTGTTTCAAGGCTAGAGGGATCCTGAGTTCACTGTAGCAACACGAAAGAGCTCCGTGGACCAAAAATCAACTCGAGATGAGAGGTTAGTCCCTGGCTTCGACTCCAGAAGAATAACACCTTACCACAAGCACCTCAAGAGGAGGCTTCTCTCAGCTCTAGGTATGTGAGAGGGACCCTGAGTTTGCGGCCTCAAGTGGAATGGAAACCGCGAAGCCATGACTGGAAATAAGGCAGGATATCCCTGCAGTGACTTGAATGCAGGCTCGTCTTGAATTTCCCAAGACGAAAGGATGTCTGAATCCCCTGTGGAGACCACAGAGAAAGACCTAGTTCCCCACCTCATCGCGACCGGAGGCCTCACATCCTTTGAAAACTCCAGAGGTACGCGGAGATCTGTGCCTCCAAAGGAGACGATGCCTGACTCCTCGTGAAAGTTGATACGAGACCCAGGATTCCTGTGGCACATCGAAAGGGACCTTGGTCTCCCGCCTCAGCTGGAGAGGCGTCCCAATTGCCCTGCCAAGCCTCGAGGAGAATCCAGAGTTGTCCCTCGCAACTAGGCAGGAGTCCTGATGTCGCTGAACAAACACGTGTGTGGAAGGGCCATCCCCGTCGTAACTGGAGAATATACCCCAGGTTCCCGCCGCAACTCGAGAAAAACAAAGAGACTTCCCCCTAGCCGCGAGATGAGGCCCGATTCCCCTGCACTGCGTGCAGAGCAATTCCGTGTTGCACATCACACATGAAAGGAGCCTTGATTTCCTTCATGGCAATCCAGAGAAACCTCAAGAACACTTTTTCCAGGCTAGAGGGATCCTGAGGTCACTGTAGCAACACGAAAGAGCTCCGTGGACCAAAAATCAACTCGAGATGAGAGGTTAGTCCCTGGCTTCGACTCCAGAGGAATACCACCTTACCACAAGCACCTCAAGAGGAGGCTTCTCTCAGCTCTAGGTATGTGAGAGGGACCCTGAGTTTGCGGCCTCAAGTGGAATGGACACCGCGATGCCCTGACTCGAAATAAGGCCGGATATCCCTGCAGTGACTTGAATGCAGGCTCGTCTTGCATCTCCCAAGACGAAAGGATGTCTGAATCCCCTGGGGATACCACAGAGAAAGACCTAGTTCCCCACCTCATCGTGACCGGAGGCTTCACATCCTTTGAAAACTCCAGAGGTACGTGGAGATCAGTGCCTCCAAAGGAGACGATGCCTGACTCCTCTGAAACTTGATAGGAGTCCCAGGATTCCTGTGGCACGTGGAAAGGGACCCTTGGTCTCCCGCCTCAGCTGGAGAGGCGTCCCAATTGCCCTGCCAAGCCTCGAGGAGAATCCCGAGTTGTCCCTTGCAACTAGGCAGGAGTCTGGCCGTCGCTGAACACACACGTGGGTGGAAGTGCCATCACCGTCTTAACTCGAGAATACACCCCAGGTTCCCGCCGCAACTCCAGAAAAACCAGGAGTCTTCCCCATCGCCGCGAGATCAGGCCCGATTCCCCTACACTGCGTGCAGAGCAATTCCGTGTTGCACATCACACATGAAAGTAGCCTTGATTTCCTTGATGGCACTCCATAAAAAACCCAAGAACACTGTTTCAAGCCTAGAGGGATCCTGAGGTCACTGTAGCAACACGGAAGAGCTCCGTGGACCAAAAATCAACCCGAGATGAGAGGTTAGTTCCTGGCTTCGACTCCAGAGGAATACCACCTAACTACAAGCACCTCAAGAGGAGGCTTCTCTCAGCTCTAGGTATGTGAGAGGGACCCTGAGTTTGCGGCCTCAAGTGGAATGGACACCGCGATGCCGTGACTCGAAATAAGGCCGGATATCCCTGCAGTGACTTGAATGCCGGCTCGTCTTGCATCTCCCAAGATGAAAGGATGTCTGAATACCCTCTGGAGATCACAGAGAAAGACCTAGTTCCCCACCTCATCGCTACCGGAGGCCTCACATCCTTTGAAAACTCCAGAGGTACGCGGAGATCAGTGACTCCAAAGGAGACGATGCCTGACTCCTCGTGAAACTGGATAGGAGTCCCAGGATTCCTGTGGCACGTGGAAAGGGAACCTTGGTCTCCCACCTCAGCTGGAGAGGGGTCCCAATTGCCCTGCCAAGCCTCGAGGAGAATCCCGAGTTGTCCCTCGCAACTAGGCAGAAGTCCTGACGTCGCTGAACTAACACGTGGGTGGAAGGGCCATCCCCGTCGTAACTCGAGAATATACCCCAGGTTCCCGCCGCAACTCGAGAAAAACCATGAGACTTCCCCCTTGCCGCGAGATGAGGACCGATTCCCCTGCACTGTGTGCAGAGCAATTCCGTGTTGCACATCACACATGAAAGGAGCCTTGATTTCCTTGATGGCACTCCAGAGAAACCCCAAGAACACTGTTTCAAGGCTAGAGGGATCCTGAGGTCCCTGTAGCAACACAAAAGAGCTCCGTGGACCAAAAATCAACTCGAGATGAAAGGTTAGTCCCTGGCTTCGACTCCAGAGGAATACCACCTTACCACAAGCACCTCAAGAGGAGGCTTCTCTCAGCTCTAGGTATGAGAGAGGGACCCTGAGTTTGCGGCCTCAAGTGGAATGGACACCGCGATGCCCTGACTCGAAATAAGGCCGGATATCCCTGCAGTGACTTGAATGCAGGCTCGTCTTGCATCTCCCAAGACGAAAGGATGTCTGAATCCCCTGTGGAGACCACAGAGAAAGACCTAGTTCCCCACCTCATCGCGACCGGAGGCCTCACATCCTTTGAAAACTCCAGAGGTATGCGGAGATCAGTGCCTCCAAAGGAGACGATGCCTGACTCCTCGTGAAACTTGATAGGAGTCCCAGGATTCCTGTGGCACGTGGAAAGGGACCCTTGGTCTCCCGCCTCAGCTGGAGAGGCGTCCCAATTGCCCTGCCAAGCCTCGAGGAGATTCCCGAGTTGTCCCTCGCAACTAGGCAGGAGTCCTGACGTCGCTGAACAAACACGTGTGTGGAAGCGCCAACCCCGTCGTAACTCGAGAATATACCCCAGGTTCCCGCCGCAACTCGAGAAAAACCATGAGACTTCCCCCTCGCCGCGAGATGAGGCCCGATTCCCCTGCACTGCGTGCACAGCAATTCCGTGTTGCACATCACACATGAAAGGAGCATTGATTTCCTTGATGACACTCCAGAGAAACCCCAAGAACACTGTTTTAAGTCTAGAGGGATCCTGAGGTCACTGCAACAACACTAAAGAGCTCCGTGGACCAAAAATCAACTCGAGATGAGAGGTTAGTCCCTGGCTTCGACTCCAGAGGAATATCACCTTACCATAAGCACATCAAGAGGAGGCTTCTCTCAGCTCTAGGTATGTGAGAGGGACCCTGAGTTTGCGGCCTCAAGTGGAATGGACACCGCGATGCCCTGACTCGAAATAAGGCTGGATATTCCTGCAGTGACTTGAATGCAGGCTCGTCTTGCATCTCCCAAGACGAAAGGATGTCTGAATCCCCTGTGCAGACCACAGAGAAAGACCTAGTTCCCCACCTCCATCGCGACCCGGAGCCTCACATCCTTTGAAAACTGCAGAGGTACGCGGAGATCAGTGCCTCCAAAGGAGACGATGTCTGACACCTCGTGAAACTTGATAGGAGTTCCAGGATTCCTGTGGCACGTGGAAAGGGACCCTTGGTCTCCCGCCTCAGCTGGAGAGGCGTCCCAATTGCCCTGCCAAGCCTCGAGGAGAATCCCGAGTTGTCACTCGCAACTAGGCAGGAGTCCTGCCGTCGCTGAACAAACACGTGTGTGGAAGGGCCATCCCCCCGTCGTAACTCGAGAATATACCCCAGGTTCCCGCCGAAACTCGAGAAAAACCATGAGACTTCCCCCTCGCCGCGAGATGAGGCCCAAATCCCCTGCACTGCGTGCAGAGCAATTCCGTGTTGAACATCACACATGAAAGGAGCCTTGATTTCCTTGATGGCACTCCAGAGAAACCCCAAGAACACTGTTTCAAGGCTAGAGGGATCCTGAGGTCACTGTAGCAACACGAAAGAGTTGCGTCGACCAAAAATCAACTCGAGATGATAGGTTAGTCCCTGGCTTCGACTCCAGAGGAATACCACCTTACCACAAGCACCTCAAGAGGAGGCTTCTCTCAGCTCTAGGTATGTGAGAGGGGACCCTGAGTTTGCGGCCTCAAGTGGAATGGACACTGCGATGCCCTGACTCGAAATCAGGCCGGACATCCCTGCAGTGACTTGAATGCAGGCTCGTCTTGCATCTCCCAAGAAGAAAGGATGTCTGAATCCCCTGTGGAGACCACAGAGAAAGACCTAGTTCCCCACCTCATCGCGACCGGAGGCCTCACACTCTTTTGAAAACTCCAGAAGTACGTGGAGATCAGGGCCTGCAAAGGAGACGATGCCTGACTCCTCGTGAAACTTGATAGGAGTCCCAGGATTCCTGTGGCACGTGGGAAAGGGACCCTTGGTCCTCCCGCCTCAGCTGGAGAGGCGTCCCAATTGCCCTGCCAAGCCTCGAGGAGAATCCCGAGTTGTCCCTCGCAACTAGGCAGGAGTCCTGACGTCGCTGAACAAACACGTGTGTGGAAGGGCCATCCCCGTCGTAACTCGAGAATATACCCCAGGTTCCCCGCCGCAACTCGAGAAAAACCATGAGACTTCCCCCCTCGCCGCGAGATGAGGCCCGATTCCCCTGCACTGCGTGCAGAGTAATTCCGTGTTGCACATCACACATGAAAGGAGCCTTGATTTCCTTGATGGCACTCCAGAGAAAACCCAAGAACACTGTTTCAAGGCTAGAGGGATCCTGAGGTCACTGTAGCCACACGAAAGAGTTCCGTGGACCAAAAATCAACTCGAGATGAGAGGTTAGTCCCTGGCTTCGACTCCAGAGGAATACCACCTTACCACAAGCACCTCAAGAGGAGGCTTCTCTCAGCTCGAGGTATGTGAGAGGGACCGTGAGTTTGCGGCCTCCAGTGGAATGGACAGTGCGATGCCCTGACTCGAATAAGGCCGGATATCCCTGCAGTGACTTGAATGCAGGCTCGTCTTGCATCTCCCAAGACGAAAGGATGTCTGAATCCCCTGTGGAGACGACAGAGAAAGACCTAGTTCACCACCTCATCGCGACCGGAGGCCTCAAATCCTTTGAAAACTCCCGAGGTACGCGGAGATCAGTGCCTCCAAAGGAGATGATGCCTGACTCCTCGTGAAACTTGATAGGAGTCCCAGGATTCCTGTGGCACGTGGAAAGGAACACTTGGTCTCCCGCCTCAGGTGGAGAGGCATCCCAATTGCCCTGCCAAGCCTCGAGGAGAATCCCGAGTTGTCCCTCGCAACTAGGCAGGAGTCCTGACGTCGCTGAACAAACACGTGTGTGGAAGGGCAATCCCCGTCGTAACTCGAGAATATACCCCAGGTTCCCGCCGCAACTCGAGAAAAACCATGAGAGTTCCCCCTCGCCGGGAGCTGAGGCCCGATTTCCCTGCACTGCGTGCAGAGCAATGCCGTGTTGCACATCACACATGAAAGGAGCCTTGATTTTCTTGATGGCACTCCAGAGAAAACCCAAGAACACTGTTTCAAGGCTAGAGGGATCCTGAGTTCACTGTAGCAACACGAAAGAGCTCCGTGGACCAAAAATCAACTCGAGATGAGAGGTTAGTCCCTTGCTTTGAATCCAGAAGAATACCACCTTACCACAAGCACCTCAAGAGGAGGCTTCTCTCAGCTCTAGGTATGTGAGAGGGACCCTGAGTTTGCGACCTCAATTGGAATGGACACCGCGATGCCCTGACTCGAAATAAGGCCGGATATGCCTGCAGTGACGTGAATGCCGGCTCGTCTTGCATCTCCCAAGACGAAAGGATGTCTGAATCCCCTGTGGAGACCACAGAGAAAGACCTAGTTCCCCACCTCATCGCGATCGGAGGCCTCACATCCTATGAAAAATCCAGAGGGACGCGAAGATCAGTGCCTCCAAAGGAGCTGATACCTGCCTCCTCCTGAAACTTGATAGGAGTCCCAGGATTCCTGTGGCACGTGGAAAGGGACCCTTGGTCTCCCGCCTCCGCTGGAGAGTCGTCCCAATTGCCCTGCCAAGCCTCGAGGAGGATCCCGAGTTGTCCCTCGCAACTAGGCAGGGGTCCTGACGTCGCTGAACAAACACGTGTGTGGAAGGGCCATCCCCGTCGTAACTCGAGAATATACCCCAGGTTCCCGCCACAACTCGAGAAAAACCATGAGACTTCCCCCTCGCTGCGAGATGAGGCCCGATTCTCCTGCACTGCGTGCACAGCAATGCCGTGTTGCACATCACACAGGAAAGGAGCCTTGATTTCCTTGATGGCACTCCAGAGAAGAACACTGTTTCAAGGCTAGAGGGATCCTGAGGTCACTGTAGCAACACGAAAGAGCTCCGTGGACCAAAAATCAACTCGAGATGAGAGGTTAGTCCCTGGCTTCGACTCCAGAAGAATAACACCTTACCACAAGCACCTCAAGAGGAGGCTTCTCTCAGCTCTAGGTATGTGAGAGGGACCCTGAGTTTGCGGCCTCAAGTGGAATGGAAACCGCGAAGCCATGACTGGAAATAAGGCAGGATATCCCTGCAGTGACTTGAATGCAGGCTCGTCTTGAATTTCCCAAGACGAAAGGATGTCTGAATCCCCTGTGGAGACCACAGAGAAAGACCTAGTTCCCCACCTCATCGCGACCGGAGGCCTCACATCGTTTGAAAACTCCAGAGGTACGCGGAGATCTGTGCCTCCAAAGGAGACGATGCCTGACTCCTCGTGAAAGTTGATAGGAGTCCCAGGATTCCTGTGGCACATCGAAAGGGACCTTTGTCTCCCGCCTCAGTTGGAGAGGCGTCCCAATTGCCCTGCCAAGCCTCGAGGAGAATCCCGAGTTGTCCATCGCAACTAGGCAGGAGTCCTGACGTGGGTGAACTAACACGTGGGTGGAAGGGCCATCCCCGTCGTAACTCGGGAATATACCCCAGGTTCCCGCCGCAACTCGAGAAAAACCATGAGACTTCCCCCTCGGCGGGAGATGAGGACCGATTCCCCCGCACTGCGTGCAGACCAATTCCGTGTTGCACATCACACATGAAAGGAGCGTTGATTTCTTTAATGGCACTCCAGAGAAACCCCAAGAACACTGTTTCTAGGCTAGAGGGATCCTGAGGTAACTCTAACAACATGAAAGAGCTCCGTGGACCAAGAATCAACGCGAGATGAGAGGTTAGTCCCTGGCTTCCACTCCAGAGGAATACCACCTTACCACAAGCACCTCAAGAGGAGGCTTCTCTCAGCTCTAGGTATGTGAGAGGGACCCTGAGATTGCGGCCTCAAGTGGAATGGACACCGCGATGCCCTGACTCGAAATCAGGCCGGGTATACCTACAGTGATTAGAATGCAGGCTCGTCTTGCGTCTCCCAAGATGAAAGGATGTCTGAATCCCCTGTGGAGATCACAGAGAAAGACCTAGTTCCCCACCTCATCGCGACCGGAGGCCTCACATCCTTTGAAATCTCCAGAGGTACACGAAGATCAGTGCCTCCAAAGGAGACGATGCCTGACTCCTCGTGAAAATTGATAGGAGTCCCAGGATTCCTGTGGCACGTGGAAAGGGACACTTGGTCTCCCGGCTCAGCTGGAGAGGCGTCCCAATTGCCCTGCCAAGCCTCGAGGAGAATCCCGAGTTGTCCCTCGCAACTAGGCAGGAGTCCTGACGTCGCTGAACAAACACGTGTGTGGAAGGGCCATCCCCGTCGTAACTTGAGAATATACACCAGGTTCCCGCCGCAACTCGAGAAAAACCATGAGACTTCCCCCTCGCCAAGAGATGAGGCCCGATTCCCCTGCACTGCGTGCAGAGCAATTCCGTGCTGCACATCACACATGAAAGGAGCCTTGATTTCCTTGATGGCACTCCAGAGAAACCCAAAGAACACTGTTTCAAGGCTAGAGGGATCCTGAGGTCACTGTAGCAACACGAAAGAGCTCCGTGGACCAAAAATCAATTCGAGAGGAGAGGTTGGTCCCTGGCTTCGATCCAGAGGAATACCACCTTACCACAAGCACCTCAAGAGGAGGCTTCTCTCAGCTCTAGGTATGTGAGAGGGACCCTGAGTTTGCGGCCTCAAGTGGAATGGACACCGCGATGCCCTGACTCGAAATAAGGCCGGATATCCCTGCAGTGACTTGAATGCAGGCTCGTCTTGCATCTCTCAAGACGAAAGGATGTCTGAATCCCCTGTGGAGACCACAGAGAAAGACCTAGTTCCCCACCTCATCGCGACCGGAGGCCTCACATCCTTTGAAAACTCCAGAGGTACACGGAGATAAGTGCCTTCAAAGGAGACGATGCCTGACTCCTCGTGAAACTTAATAGGAGTCCCAGGATTACATTGGCACGTGGAAAGGGACACTTGGTCTCCCACCTCAGCTGGAGAGGCGTCCCAATTGCCCTGCCAAGCCTCGAGGAGAATCCCGAGTTGTCCCTCGCAACTAGGCAGGAGTCCTGACGTCGCTGAACAAACACGTGTGTGGAAGGGCCATCCCCGTCGTAATTCGAGAATATACCCCAGGTTCCCGCCGCAACTCGAGAAAAACCATGAGACTTCCCCCTCGCCGCGAAATGAGGCCCGATTCCCCTGCACTGCGTGCAGAGCAATTCCGTGCTGCATATCACACATGAAAGGAGCCTTGATTTCCTTGATGGCACTCCAGAGAAACCCCAAGAACACTGTTTCAAGGCTAGAGGGATCCTGAGGTCACTGTACCAACACGAAAGAGCTCCGGGGACCAAAAATCAACTCGAGATGAGAGGTTAGTCCCTGGCTTCGACTCCAGAGGAATACCACCTTACCACAAGCACCTCAAGAGGAGGCTTCCATCAGCTTTAGGTATCTGAGAGGGACCCTGAGTTTGCGGCCTCAACTGGAATGGACACCACGATGGCCTGACTCGAAATAAGGCCGGATATGCCTGTAGTGACTTGAATGCAGGCTCGTCTTGCATTTCCCAAGACGAAAGGATGTCTGAATCCCCTGTGCAGACCACAGAGAAAGACCTAGTTCCCCACCTCATCGGGACCGTAGTCATCACATCCTTTGAAAACTCCAGAGGTACGCGGAGATCAGTGCATCCAAAGGACACGATGCCTGACTCCTCGTGAAACTTGATAGTAGTCCCAGAATTCCTGTGGCACGTGGAAAGGGACCCTTGGTCTCCCGCCTCAGCTGGAGAGGCGTCCCAATTGCCCTGCCAAGCCTCGAGGAGAATCCCGAGTTGTCCCTCGCTACTAGGCAGGAGTCCTGACGTCGCTGAACAAGCACGTGTGTGGAAGGGCCTTCCCCGTCGTAACTCGAGAATATACCCCAGGTTCCCGCCGCAACTCGAGAAAAACCATGAGACTTCCCCCTCGCCGCGAGATGAGGCCAGATTCCCCTGCACTGCATGCAGAGCAATTCCGTGTTGCACATCACACATGAAAGGAGCCTTGATTTCCTTGATGGCACTCCAGAGAAACCCCAAGAACACTGTTTCAAGGCTAGAGGGATCCTGAGTTCACTGTAGCAACACGAAAGAGCTCCGTGGACCAAAAATCAACTCGAGATGAGAGGTTAGTCCCTGGCTTCGACTCCAGAAGAATAACACCTTACCACAAGCACCTCAAGAGGAGGCTTCTCTCAGCTCTAGGTATGTGAGAGGGACCCTGAGTTTGCGGCCTCAAGTGGAATGGAAACCGCGAAGCCATGACTGGAAATAAGGCAGGATATCCCTGCAGTGACTTGAATGCAGGCTCGTCTTGAATTTCCCAAGACGAAAGGATGTCTGAATCCCCTGTGGAGACCACAGAGAAAGACCTAGTTCCCCACCTCATCGCGACCGGAGGCCTCACATCCTTTGAAAACTCCAGAGGTACGCGGAGATCTGTGCCTCCAAAGGAGACGATGCCTGACTCCTCGTGAAAGTTGATACGAGACCCAGGATTCCTGTGGCACATCGAAAGGGACCTTGGTCTCCCGCCTCAGCTGGAGAGGCGTCCCAATTGCCCTGCCAAGCCTCGAGGAGAATCCAGAGTTGTCCATCACAACTAGGCAGGAGTCCTGACGTGGGTGAACTAACACGTGGGTGGAAGGGCCATCCCCGTCGTAACTCG
Source organism: Cervus elaphus (assembly GCF_910594005.1). Lineage (NCBI taxonomy): Eukaryota > Metazoa > Chordata > Mammalia > Artiodactyla > Cervidae > Cervus > Cervus elaphus. The sequence continues at coordinate 255,304 of NW_025316725.1, read as the reverse complement.
GGAATATACCCCAGGTTCCCGCCGCAACTCGAGAAAAACCAGGAGACTTCCCCCTCGGCGGGAGATGAGGACCGATTCCCCTGCACTGCGTGCAGACCAATTCCGTGTTGCACATCACACATGAAAGGAGCCTTGATTTCTTTAATGGCACTCCAGAGAAACCCCAAGAACACTGTTTCTAGGCTAGAGGGATCCTGAGGTAACTCTAACAACATGAAAGAGCTCCGTGGACCAAGAATCAACGCGAGATGAGAGGTTAGTCCCTGGCTTCCACTCCAGAGGAATATCACCTTATCACAAGCACCTCAAGAGGAGGCTTCTCTCAGCTCTAGGTATGTGAGAGGGACCCTGAATTTGCGGCCTCAAGTGGAATGGACACCGCGATGCCCTGACTCGAAATCAGGCCGGGTATACCTGCAGTGATTAGAATGCAGGCTCGTCTTGCGTCTCCCAAGATGAAAGGATGTCTGAATCCCCTGTGGAGACCACAGAGAAAGACCTAGTTCCCCACCTCATCGCGACCGGAGGCCTCACATCCTTTGAAATCTCCAGAGGTACAAGAAGATCAGTGCCTCCAAAGGAGACGATGCCTGACTCCTCGTGAAAATTGATAGGAGTCCCAGGATTCCTGTGGCACGTGGAAAGGGACACTTGGTCTCCCGCCTCAGCTGGAGAGGCGTCCCAATTGCCCTGCCAAGCCTCGAGGAGAATCCCGAGTTGTCCCTCGCAACTAGGCAGGAGTCCTGACGTCGCTGAACAAACACGTGTGTGGAAGGGCCATCCCCGTCGTAACTTGAGAATATACCCCAGGTTCCCGCCGCAACTCGAGAAAAACCATGAGACTTCCCCCTCGCCAAGAGATGAGGCCCGATTCCCCTGCACTGCGTGCAGAGCAATTCCGTGCTGCACATCACACATGAAAGGAGCCTTGATTTCCTTGATGGCACTCTAGAGAAACCCCAAGAACACTGTTTCAAGGCTAGAGGGATCCTGAGGTCACTGTAGCAACACGAAAGAGTTCCGTGGACCAAAAATCAACTCAAGATGAGAGGTTAGTCCCTGGCTTCGACTCCAGAGGAATACCACCTTACCACAAGCACCTCAAGAGGAGGCTTCTCTCAGCTCGAGGTATGTGAGAGGGACCGTGAGTTTGCGGCCTCAAGTGGAATGGACAGTGCGATGCCCTGACTCGAAATAAGGCCGGATATCCCTGCAGTGACTTGAATGCAGGCTCGTCTTGCATCTCCCAAGACGAAAGGATGTCTGAATCCCCTGTGGAGACGACAGAGAAAGACCTAGTTCCCCACCTCATCGCGACCGGAGGCCTCAAATCCTTTGAAAACTCCCGAGGTACGCGGAGATCAGTGCCTCCAAAGGAGATGATGCCTGACTCCTCGTGAAACTTGATAGGAGTCCCAGGATTCCTGTGGCACGTGGAAAGGAACTCTTGGTCTCCCGCCTCAGGTGGAGAGGCATCCCAATTGCCCTGCCAAGCCTCGAGGAGAATCCCGAGTTGTCCCTCGCAACTAGGCAGGAGTCCTGACGTCGCTGAACAAACACGTGTGTGGAAGGGCAATCCCCGTCGTAACTCGAGAATATACCCCAGGTTCCCGCCGCAACTCGAGAAAAACCATGAGAGTTCCCCCTCGCCGGGAGCTGAGGCCCGATTTCCCTGCACTGCGTGCAGAGCAATGCCGTGTTGCACATCACACATGAAAGGAGCCTTGATTTTCTTGATGGCACTCCAGAGAAAACCCAAGAACACTGTTTCAAGGCTAGAGGGATCCTGAGTTCACTGTAGCAACACGAAAGAGCTCCGTGGACCAAAAATCAACTCGAGATGAGAGGTTAGTCCCTTGCTTTGAATCCAGAAGAATACCACCTTACCACAAGCACCTCAAGAGGAGGCTTCTCTCAGCTCTAGGTATGTGAGAGGGACCCTGAGTTTGCGGCCTCAATTGGAATGGACACCGCGATGCCCTGACTCGAAATAAGGCCGGATATGCCTGCAGTGACGTGAATGCCGGCTCGTCTTGCATCTCCCAAGACGAAAGGATGTCTGAATCCCCTGTGGAGACCACAGAGAAAGACCTAGTTCCCCACCTCATCGCGATCGGAGGCCTCACATCCTATGAAAAATCCAGAGGGACGCGAAGATCAGTGCCTCCAAAGGAGCTGATACCTGCCTCCTCCTGAAACTTGATAGGAGTCCCAGGATTCCTGTGGCACGTGGAAAGGGACCCTTGGTCTCCCGCCTCCGCTGGAGAGTCGTCCCAATTGCCCTGCCAAGCCTCGAGGAGGATCCCGAGTTGTCCCTCGCAACTAGGCAGGGGTCCTGACGTCGCTGAACAAACACGTGTGTGGAAGGGCCATCCCCGTCGTAACTCGAGAATATACCCCAGGTTCCCGCCACAACTCGAGAAAAACCATGAGACTTCCCCCTCGCTGCGAGATGAGGCCCGATTCTCCTGCACTGCGTGCACAGCAATGCCGTGTTGCACATCACACAGGAAAGGAGCCTTGATTTCCTTGATGGCACTCCAGAGAAACCCCAAGAACACTGTTTCAAGGCTAGAGGGATCCTGAGGCCACTGCAGCAACACGAAAGAGCTCCGTGGACCACAAATCAACTCGAGATGAGAGGTTAGTCCCTGGCTTCGACTCCAGAGGAATACCACCTTACCACAAGCACCTCAAGAGGAGGCTTCTCTCAGCTCTAGGTATATGAGAGGGACCCTGAGTTTGCGGCCTCAATTGGAATGGACACCGCGATGCCCTGACGCGAAATAAGGCCGGATATGCCTGCAGTGACGTGAATGCCGGCTCGTCTTGCATCTCCCAAGACGAAAGGATGTCTGAATCCCCTGTGGAGACCACAGAGAAAGACCTAGTTCCCCACCTCATCGCGATCGGAGGCCTCACACCCTATGAAAAATCCAGAGGGACGCGAAGATCAGTGCCTCGAAAGGAGACGATGCCTGACTCCTCCTGAAACTTGATAGGAGTCCCAGGATTCCTGTGGCACGTGGAAAGGGACACTTGGTCTTCTGCCTCAGCTGGAGAGGCGTCCCAATTGCCCTGCCAAGCCTCGATTAGAATCCCGAGTTGTCCCTCGCAACTAGGCAGGAGTCCTGACGTCGCTGAACAAACACGTTTGTGGAAGGGCCATCCCCGTCGTAACTCGAGAATATACAACAGGTTTCCGCCGCAACTCGAGAAAAACCATGAGACTTCCCCCTCGCCGTGAGATGAGGCCCGATTCCCCTGCACTGCGTGCAGAGCAATGCCGTGTTGCACATCATACAGGAAAGGAGCTTTGATTTCCTTGATGGCACTCCAGAGAAACCCCAAGAACACTGTTTCAAGGCTAGAGGGATCCTGAGGTCACTGTAGCAACACGAAAGAGCTCCGTGGACCAAAAATCAACTCGAGATGAGAGGTTAGTCCCTGGCTTCGACTCCAGAGGAATACCACCTTACCACAAGCACCTCAAGAGGAGGCTTCTCTCAGCTCTAGGTATGTGAGAGGGACCCTGAGTTTGCGGCCTCAAGTGGAATGGACACCGCGATGCCCTGACTCGAAATAAGGCCGGATATGCCTGCAGTGACTTGAATGCAGGCTCGTCTTGCATTTCCCAAGACAAAAGGATGCCTGAATGCCCTGTGGAGACAAGAGAGAAAGCCCTAGTTCCCCACCTCATTGCGACCGGAGGCCTCACATCCTTTGAAAACTCCAGAGGGACGCGGAGATCAGTGTCTCTAAAGGAGACGATGCCTGACTCCTCGTAAAACTTGATAGGAGTCTCAGGATTCCTGTAGCATGTGGAAAGGGACCCTTGGTCTCCCGCCTCTTCTGGAGAGTCGTCCCAATTGCCCTGCCAAGCCTCGAGGAGAATCCCGAGTTGTCCCTCGCAACTAGGCAGGAGTCCTGACGTCGCTGAACAAACACGTGTGTGGAAGGGCCATCGCCGTCGTAACTTGAGAATATACTCCAGGTTCCCGCCGCAAATCGAGAAAAACCATGAGACTTCCCCCTCGCCGCGAGATGAGGCCCGATTCCCCTGCATTGCGTGCAGAGCAATGCCGTGTTGCACATCACTCAGGAAAGGAGCCTTGATTTCCTTGATGGCACTCCAGAGAAACCCCAAGAACACTGTTTCAAGGCTAGAGGGATCCTGAGGTCACTGTAGCAACACGAAAGAGCTCCGTGGACCACAAATCAACTCGAGATGAGAGGTTAGTCCCTGGCTTCGACTGCAGAGGAATACCACCTTACCACAAGCCCCTTAAGAGGAGGCTTCTGTCAGCTCTAGGTATGTGAGAGGGACCCTGAGTTTGCGGCCTCAAGTGGAATGGATCCCGCGATGCCCTGACTCGAAATAAGGCCGGATATGCCTGCAGTGACGTGAATGCAGGCTCGTCTTGCATCTCCCAAGACGAAAGGATGTCTGAATCCCCTGTGGAGACCACACAGAAAGACCTAGTTCCCCAGCTCATCCCGACCGGAGGCCTCACATCCTTTGAAAATTCCAGATGGACGTGGAGATCAGTGCCTCCAAAGGAGACGATGCCTGACTCCTCGTGAAACTTGATAGGAGTCCCAGGATTCCTGTGGCACGTGGAAAGGGACCCTTGGTCTTCCGCCTCAGCTGGAGAGGCGTCCCAATTGCCCTGCCAAGCCTCGAGGAGAATCCCGAGTTGTCCCTCGCAACTAGTCAGGAGTCCTGACGTCGCTGAACAAACACGTGTGTGGAAGGGCCATCCCCGTCGTAACTCGAGAATATACCCCAGGTTCCCGCCGCAACTCGAGAAAAACCATGAGACTTCCCCCTCGCCGCGAGATGAGGCCCGATTCCCCTGCACTGCGTGCAGAGCAATGCCGTGTTGCACATCACACAGGAAAGGAGCCTTGATTTCCTTGATGGCACTCCAGAGAAACCCCAAGAACACTCTTTCAAGGCTAGAGGGATCCTGAGGTCACTGTAGCAACACCAAAGAGCTCCGTGGACGAAAAATCAACTCGAGATGAGAGGTTAGTCCCTGGCTTTGACTCCAGAGGAATACCACCTTACCACAAGCACCTCAAGAGGAGGCTTCTCTCAGCTCTAGGTATGTGAGAGGGACCCTGAGTTTGCGGCCTCAAGTGGAATGGACACCACGATGCCCTGACTCGAAATAAGGCCGGATATGCCTGCAGTGACTTGAATGCAGGCTCGTCTTGCATCTCCCAAGAGGAAATGATGTCTGAATACCCTGTGGAGAACACAGAGAAAGACCTAGTTCCCCACCTCATCGCGACCGGAACCTCACATCCTTTGAAAACTCCAGAAGGATGCGGAGATCAGTGTCTCCAAAGGAGACGATGCCTGACTCCTCGTGAAACTTGATAGGAGTCCCAGGATTCCTGTGGCACGTGGAAAGGAACACTTGGTCTCCCGCCTCAGTTGGAGAGGCATCCCAATTGCCCTGCCAAGCCTCGAGGAGAATCCCGAGTTGTCCCTCGCAACTAGGCAGGAGTCCTGATGTCGCTGAACAAACACGTGTGTGGAAGGGCCATCCCCATCGTAACTCGAGAATATACCCCATTTTCCCGCCGCAACTCGAGAAAAACCATGAGACTTCCCCCTCTCCGTGAGATGAGGCCCGATTCCCCTGCACTGCGTGCAGAGCAATGCCGTGTTGCACATCACACAGGAAAGGAGCCTTGATTTCCTTGATGGCACTCCAGAGAAACCCCAAGAACACTGTTTCAAGTCTAGAGGGATCTTGAGGTCACTGTAGCAACACGAAAGAGCTCCGTGGACCAAAAATCAACTCGAGATGAGAGGTTAGTCCCGGGCTCCGACTCCAGAAGAATACCACCTTACCACAAGCACCTCAAGAGGAGGCTTCTCTCAGCTCTAGGTATGTGAGAGGGACCCTGAGTTTGCGGCCTCAATTGGAATGGACACCGCGATGCCCTGACTCGAAATAAGGCCGGATATGCCTGCAGTGACTTGAATGCAGGCTCGTCTTGCATCTCCCAAGACGAAAGGATGTCTGAAATCCCTTTGGAGACCACAGAGAAAGACCTAGTACCCACCTCATTGCGACCGGAGGCCTCACATCCTATGAAAAATCCAGGGGGACGCGAAGATCAGTGCCTCGAAAGGAGACGATGCCTGACTCCTCGTGAAACTTGATAGGAGTCCCAGGATTCCTGTGGCACGTGGAAAGGGACCCTTGGTCTCCCGCCTCAGCTGGAGAGGCGTCCCAATTGCCCTGCCAAGCCTCGAGGAGAATCCCGAATTGTCGCTCGCAACTAGGCAAGAGTCCTGACGTCGCTGAACAAACACGTGTGTGGAAGGGCCATCCCCGTCGTAACTCGAGAATATACCACAGGTTCGCGCCGCAAATCGAGAAAAACCATGAGACTTCCCCCTCGCCGCGAGATGAGGCCCGATTCCCCTGCACTGCGTGCAGAGCAATGCCGTGTTGCACATCACACAGGAAAGGAGCCTTGATTTCCTTGATGGCACTCCACAGAAACCCCAAGAACACTGTTTCAAGGCAGGAGGGATCCTGAGGTCACTGTAGCAACACGAAAGAGCTCCGTGGACCAAAAATCAACTCGAGATGAGAGGTTAGAACCTGGCTTCGACTCCAGAGGAATACCACCTTACCACAAGCACCTCAAGAGGAGGCTTCTCTCAGCTCTGGGTATGTGAGAGGGACCATGAGTTTCCGGCCTCAAGTGGAATGGATACCGTGATGCCCTGACTCGAAATAAGGCCGGATATGCCTGCAGTGACTTGAATGCAGGCTCGTCTTGCATCTCCAAAGATGAAAGGATGTCTGAATCCCCTGTGGAGACCCAGGGAATGACGTAGTTCCCCACCTCGTCACGACTGGAGGCCTCACATCCTTTGAAAACTCCAGAGGTACGCGGAGATCAGTGCCTCAAAAGGAGACGATGCCTGACTCCTTGTGAAACTTGATAGGAGTCCCAGGATTCCTGTGGCACGTGGAAAGGGACCCTTGGTCTCCCGCCTCAGGTGGAGAGGCGTGTCAATTGCCCTGCCAAGCCTCGAGGAGAATCCTGAGTTGTCCCTCGCAACTAGGCAGGGGTCCTGACGTCGCTGAACAAACACGTGTGTGGAAGGGCCATCCCCGTCGTAACTCGAGAATATACCCCAGGTTCGCGCCGCAAATCAAGAAAAACTATGAGACTTCCCCCTCGCCGCGAGATGAGGCCCGATTCCCCTGCACTGCGTGCAGAGCAATGCCGTGTTGCACATCACTGAGGAAAGGAGCCTTGACTTCCTTGATGGCACTCCAGAGAAACCCCAAGAACACTGTTTCAAGGCTAGAGGGATCCTGAGGTCACTGTAGCCACACGAAAGAGCTCCGTGGACCACAAATCAACTCGAGATGAGAGGTTAGTCCCTGGCATCGACTCCAGAGGAATACCACCTTATCACAAGCACCTCAAGAGGAGGCTTCTCTCAGCTCTAGGTATGTGAGAGGGACCCTGAGTTTGCGGCCTCAATTGGAATGGACACCACGATGCCCTGACTCGAAATAATGCCGGATATGCCTGCAGTGACTTGAATGCAGGCTGCTCTTGCATCTCCCAAGACAAAAGGATGTCTGAATCCCCTGTGGAGACCACAGAGAAAGACCTAGTTCCCCACCTCATCGCGACAGGAACCTCACATCCTTTGAAAACTCCAGAGGGATGCGGAGATCAGTGCCTCCAAAGGAGACGATGCCTGACTCCTCGTGAAACTTGATAGGAGTCCCAGGATTCCTGTGGCATGTGGAAAGGGACTCTTGGTCTCCCGCCTCAGCTGGAGAGGCGTCCCAATTGCCCTGCCAAGCCTCGAGGAGAATCCCGAGTTGTCCCTCACAACTAGGCAGGAGTCCTGACGTGGCTGAACAAACACGTGTGTGGAAGGGCCATCCCCGTCGTAACTCGAGAATATACCATAGGTTCCCGCCACAACTCGAGAAAAACCATGAGACTTCCCCCTCGCCGCGAGATGAGGCCCGATTCCCCTGCACTGCGTGCAGAGCAATGCCGTGTTGCACATCACACAGGAAAGGAGCCTTGATTTCCTTGATGGCACTCCAGTGAAAGCCCAAAACTCTGTTTCAAGGCTAGAGGGATCCTGAGGTCACTGTAGCAACACGAAAGAGCTCCGTGGACCACAAATCAACTCGAGATGAGAGGTTAGTCCCTGGCTTCGACTCCAGAGGATACCACCTTACCACAAGCACCTCAAGAGGAGGCTTCTCTCAGCTCTAGGTATGTGAGAGGGACCCTAAGTTTGCGGCCTCAAGTGAAATGGACACCGCGATGCTCTGACTCGAAATAAGGCCGGATATGCCTGCAGTGACTTGAATGCAGGCTCGTCTTGCATTTCCCAAGACAAAAGGATGTCTGAATGCCCTGTGGAGACAACACAGAAAGACCTAGTTCCCCACCTCATCGCGACTGGAGGCCTCACATCCTTTGAAAATTCCAGAGGGCCGCGGAGATCAGTGTCTCTAAAGGAGACGATGCCTGACTCCTCGTGAAACTTGATAGGAGTCCCAGGATTCCTGTGGCACGTGGAAAGGGACCCTTGGTCTCCCGCCTCCGCTCGAGAGTCGTCCCAATTGCCCTGCCAAGCCTCGAGGAGAATCCCGAGTTGTCCCTCGCAACTAGGCAGGAGTCCTGACATCGCTGAACAAACACGTATGTGGAAGGGCCATCCCCATCATAACTCGAGAATATACCTCATGTTCCCGCCTCAACTCGAGAAAAAGCATGAGACTTCCCCGTCGCCGCGAGATGAGGCCCGATTCCCCTGCACTGCGTGCAGAGCAATGCCGTTTTGCACATCACACAGGAAAGGAGCCTTGATTTCCTTGATGGCACTCCAGAGAAACCCCAAGAACATTGTTTCAAGGCAGGAGGGATCCTGAGGTCACTGTAGAAACACGCAAGAGCTCCGTGGACCAAAAATCAACTCGAGATGAGAGGTTAGTCCCTGGCTTCGACTCCAGAGGAATACCACCTTACCACAAGCACCTCAAGAGGAGGCTTCTCTCAGCTCTGGGTATGTGAGAGGGACCATGAGTTTGCGGCCTCAAGTGGAATGGACACCGCGATGCCCTGACTCGAAATAAGGCCAGATATGCCTGCAGTGACTTGAATGCAGGCTCGTCTTGCATCTCCCAAGACGAAAGGATGTCTGAATCCCCTGTGGAGACCACAGAGAATGACCTAGTTTCCCACCTCATCGCGACCGGAGGCCTCACATCCTTTGAAAACTCCAGAGGGACGCGAAGATCAATGCCTCCTAAGGAGACAATGCCTGACTCCTCGTGAAACTTGATAGGAGTCCCAAGAATCCTGTGGCACGTGGAAAGGGACCCTTGGTCTCCCGCCTCCGCTGGAGAGTCGTCCCAATTGCCCTGCCAAGCCGCGAGGAGAATCCCGAGTTGTCCCTCGCAACTAGGCAGGAATCCTGACGTCGCTGAACAAACACGTGTGTGGAAGGGCCATCCCCGTGGTAACTCGAGAATATACCCCAGGTTCCCGCCACAAATCGAGAAAAACCATGAGACTTCCCCCTCGCCGCGAGATGAGGCCCGATTCCCGTGCACTGCGTGCAGAGCAATGCCGTGTTGCACATCACAGAGGAAAGGAGCCCTGATTTCCTTGATGGCACTCCAGAGAAACCCCAAGAACACTGTTTCAAGGCTAGAGGGATCCTGAGGTCACTGTAGCAACATGAAAGAGCTCCGTGGACCACAAATCAACTCGAGATGAGAGGTTAGTCCCTGGCTTCGACTTCAGAGGAATACCACCTTACCACAAGCCCCTCAAGAGGAGGCTTCTCTCAGCTCTAGGTATGTGAGAGGGACCCTGAGTTTGTGGCCTCAATTGGAATGGACACCGCGATGCCCTGACTCGAAATAATGCCGGATATGCCTGCAGTGACTTGAATGCAGGCTCGTCTTGCATCTCCCAAGACGAAAGGATGTCTGAATCCCCTGTGGAGACCACAAAGAAAGACCTAGTTCCCCACCTCATCCCGACCGGAGGCCTCACATCCTTTGAAAACTCCAGAGGGACGCGGAGATCAGTGCCTCCTAAGGAGACGATGCCTGACTCCTCGTGAAACTTGATAGGAGTCCCAGGATTCCTGTGGCACGTGGAAAGGGACCCTTGGTCTCCCGCCTCCGCTGGAGAGTCGTCCCAATTGCCCTGCCAAGCCTCGAGGAAAATCCCGAGTTGTCCCTCGCAACTAGGCAGGAGTCCTGACGTCGCTGAACAAACACGTGTGTGGAAGGGCCATCCCCGTGGTAACTCGAGAATAGACCCCAGGTTCCAGCCGCAACTCGAGAAAAACCATGAGACTTCCCCCTCGCTGCGAAATGAGGCCCGATTCCCTTGCACTGCGTGCAGAGCAATGCCGTGTTGCACATCACACAGGAAAGGAGCCTTGATTTCCTTAATGGCACTCCAGAGAAACCCCAAGAACACTGTTTCAAGGCTAGAGGGATCCTGAGGTCACTGTAGCAACACGAAAGAGCTCCGTGAACCACAAATCAATTCGAGATGAGAGGTTAGTCCATGGCTTCGACTCCAGAGGAATACCACCTTACCACAAGCACCTCAAGAGGAGGCTTCTCTCAGCTCTAGGTATGTGAGAGGGACCCTGAGTTTGCGGCCTCAAGTGGAATGGACACCGCGATGCCCTGACTCGAAATAAGGCCGGATATGCCTGCAGTGACTTGAATGCAGGCTGCTCTTGCATCTCTAAAGATGAAAGGATGTCTGAATGCCCTTTGGAGGCCACAGAGAAAGACCTACTTCCCCACCTCATCGCAACCGGAGGCCTCACATCCTTTGAAAACTCCAGAGGGACGCATAGATCAGTGCCTCCAAAGGAGACGATGCCTGACTCCTCGTGAAACTTGATAGGAGTCCCAGGATTCCTGTGCCACGGGGAAAGGGAACCTTGAGCTTCCGCCTCAGCTGGAGAGGCGTCCAAATTGCCCTGCCAAGCCTCGAGGAGAATCCCGAGTTGTCCCTCGCAACTAGGCAGGAGTCCTGACGTCGGAGAACAAACACGTGTGTCGAAGGGCCATCCCCGTCGTAACTCGAGAATATACCCCAGGTTCCCGCCGCAACTCGAGAAAAACCATGAGACTTCCCCCTCCCCGCGAGATGAGGCCCGATTCCCCTGCACTGTGTGCAGAGCAATGCCGTGTTGCACATCACGCAGGAAAGGAGCCTTGATTTCCTTGATGGCACTCCAGACAAACCCCAAGAACACTGTTTCAAGGCTAGAGGGATCCTGAGGTCACTGTAGCAACACGAAAGAGCTCCGTGGACCACAAATCAACTCGAGATGAGAGGTTAGTCCCTGGCTTCGACTCCAGAGGAATACCACCTTACCACAAGCACCTCAAGAGTATGCTTCTCTCAGTTCTACGTATGTGAGAGGGACCCTGAGTTTGCGGCCTCAAGTGGAATGGACACCACGATGCCCTGACTCGAAATAAGGCCGGATATTCCTGCAGTGACTTGAATGCAGGCTTGTCTTGCATCTCCCAAGAGGAAATGATGTCTGAATACCCTGTGGAGACCACAGAGAAAGACCTAGTTCCCCACCTCATCGCGACCGGAACCTCACATCCTTTGAAAACTCCAGAGGGACGCAGAGATCAGTGCCTCCAAAAGAGACGATGCCTGACTCCTCGTGAAACTTGATAGGAGTCCCAGGATTCCCATGGCACGTGGAAAGGAACACTTGGTCTCCCGCCTCAGCTGGAGAGGCATCCCAATTGCCCTGCCAAGCCTCGAGGAGAATCCCGAGTTGTCCCTCGCAACTAGGCAGGAGTCCTGACATCGCTGAACAAACACGTGTGTGGAAGGGCCATCCCCGTCGTAACTCGAGAATATACACCAGGTTCCCGCCGCAACTCGAGAAAAATCATGAGAGTTTCCCCTCCCCGCGAGATGAGGCCCGATTCCCCTGCACTGCGTGCAGAGCAATGGCGTGTTGCACATCACACAGTAAAGGAGCCTTGATTTCCTTGATGGCACTCCAGAGAAAGCCCAAGAACACTGTTTCAAGGCTAGAGGGATCCTGAGGTCACTGTAGCAACACGAAAGAGCTCCGTGGACCACACATCAACTCGAGATGAGAGGTTAGTCCCTGGCTTCGACTCCAGAGGAATACCACCTTACCACAAGCACCTCAAGAGGAGGCTTCTCTCAGCTCTGGGTATGTGAGAGGGACCATGAGTTTGCGGCCTCAAGTGGAATGGATACCACGATGCCCTGACTCGAAATAAGGCCGGATATGCCTGCAGTGACTTGAATGCAGGCTCGTCTTGCATCTCCCAAGACGAAATGATGTCTGAATCCCCTGTGGAGACCACAGAGAAAGACCTAGTTCCCCACCTCATCGCGACCGGAGGCCTCACATCCTTGGAAAACTCCAGAGGGACGCGGAGATCAGTGCCTCCAAAGGAGACGATGCCTGACTCCTCGTGAAACTTGATAGGAGTCCCAGGATTCCTGTGGCACGTGGAAAGGGACACTTGGTCTCCCGCCTCAGCTGGAGAGCATTCCAATTGCCCTGCCAAGCCTCGAGGAGAATCCCGAGTTGTCCCTCGCAACTAGGCAGGAGTCCTGACGTCGCTGAACAAACACGTGTGTGGAAGGGCCATCCCCGTCGTAACTCGAGAATATACCCCAGGTTCCCGCCGCAACTCGAGAAAAACCATGAGACTTCCCCCTCGCCGCGAGATGAGGCCCGATTCCCCTGCAATGCTTGCAGAGCAATTCCGTGTTGCACATCACACATGAAAGGAGCCTTGATTTCCTTGATGGCATTCCAGAGAAACCCAAGAACACTGTTTTAAGGCTAGAGGGATCCTGAGGTCACTGTAGCAACACGAAAGATCTCTGTGGACCAAAAATCAACTCGAGATTAGAGGTTAGTCCCTGGCTTCGACTCCAGAGGAAACTACCTTACCACAAGCACCTCAAGAGGAGGCTTCTCTCAGCTCTAGGTATGTGAGAGGGACCCTGAGTTTGCGGCCTCAAGTTTAATGGACACCCCGATGCCCTGACTCGAAATAAGGCCGGATATCCCTGCAGTGACTTGAATGCAGGCACGGCTTGCATCTCCCAAGATGAAAGGATGTCTGAATGTCCTGTGGAGACCACAGAGAAAGACCTAGGTCCCCACCTCATCGCGACCGGAGTCCTCACATCCTATGAAAACTCCAGAGATAGGCGGAGATCAGTGCCTCCAAAGGAGACGATGCCTGACTCCTCGTGAAACTTGATAGGAGTCCCAGGATTCCTGTGTCACGTGGAAAGGGACCCTTGGTCTCCCGCCTCCGCTGGAGAGTCGTCCGAATTGCCCTGCCAAGCCTCGAGGAGAATCCCGAGTTGTCCCTCGCAACTAGGCAGGAGTCCTGACGTCGCTGAACAAACACGTGTGTGGAAGGGCCATCCCCGTCGTAACTCGAAAATATACCCCAGGTTCCTGCCTGAACTCGAGAAAAACCATGAGACTTCCCCGTCGCCGCGAGATGAGGCCCGATTCCCCTGCACTGCGTGCAGAGCAATGCCGTGTTGCACATCACACAGGAAAGGAGCCTTGATTTCCTTGATGGCACTCCAGAGAAACCCCAAGAACACTGTTTCAAGGCTAGAGGGATCCTGAGGTCACTGTAGCAACACTAAAGAGCTCCGTGGACCACAAATCAACTCGAGATGAGAGGTTAGTCCCTGGCTTCGACTCCAGAGGAATACCACCTTACCACAAGCACCTCAAGAGGAGGCTTCTCTCAGCTCTGGGTATGTGAGAGGGACCATGAGTTTGCGGGCTCAAGTGGAATGGATACCACGATGCCCTGACTCGAAATAAGGCCGGATATGCCTGCAGTGACTTGAATGCAGGCTCGTCTTGCATCTCCCAAGACGAAAGGATGTCTGAATGCCCTGTGGAGACCACAGAGAAAGACCTAGTTCCCCACATCATCGCGACCGGAGGCCTCTCATCCTTTGAAAACTCCAGAGGGACGCGGAGATCAGTGCCTCCTAAGGAGACGATGCCTGACTCCTCGTGAAACTTGATAGGATTCCCAAGAATCCTGTGGCACGTGGAAAGGGACCCTTGGTCTCCCGCCTCAGCTGGAGAGTCGTCCCAATTGCCCTGCCAAGCCTCGAGGAGAATCCCGAGTTGTCCCTGGCAACTAGGCAGGAGTCCTGACGTCGCTGAACAAACACGTGTGTGGAAGGGCTATCCCCGTGGTAACTCGAGAATAGACCCCAAGTTCCCGTCGCAACTCGAGAAAAATCATGAGACTTCCCCCTCGCTGCGAGATGAGGCCCGATTCCCCTGCACTGCGTGCAGAGCAATGCCGTGTTGCACATCTCACAGGAAAGGAGCCTTGATTTCCTTGATGGCACTCCAGAGAAACCCCAAGAACACTGTTTCAAGGCTAGAGGGATCCTGAGGTCACTGTAGCAACACGAAAGAGCTCCGTCGACCAAAAATCAACTCGAGATGTGAGGTTAGTCCCGGGCTTCGACCCCAGAAGAATACCACCTTACCACAAGCACCTCAAGAGGAGGCTTCTCTCAGCTCTAGGTATGTGAGAGGGACCCTGAGTTTGCGGCCTCAATTGGAATGGACACCGCGATGCCCTGACTCGAAATAAGGCCGGATATGCCTGCAGTGACTTGAATGCAGGCTCGTGTTGCATCTCTCAAGACGAAAGGATGTCTGAATCCCCTGTGGAGACCACAGAGAATGACCTAGTACTCACCTCATCGCGACCGGAGGCCTCACATCCTATGAAAAATCCAGAGGGACGGGAAGATCAGTGCCTCCAACGGAGACGATGCCTGACTCCTCGTGAAACTTGATAGGAGGCCCAGGATTCCTGTGGCACGTGGAAAGGGACCCTTGGTCTTCTGCCTCAGCAGGAGAGGCGTCCCAATTGCCCTGCCAAGCATCGAAGAGAATCCCGAGTTGTCCCTCGCAACTAGGCAGGAGTCCTGACTTTCCTGAAAAAACACGTGTGTGGAAGGGCCATCCCCATCGTAACTCGAGAATATACCCCAGGTTCCCGCCGCAACTCGAGAAAAACCATGAGACTTCCCCCTCGCCGCGAGATGAGGCCCGATTCCCCTGCACTGCGAGCAGAGCAATGCCGTGTTGCACATCACACAGGAAAGGAGCCTTGATTTCCTTGATGGCTCTCCAGAGAAACCCCAAGAACACTGTTTCAAGGCTAGAGGGATCCTGAGGTCACTGTAGCAACACGAAAGTGCTCCGTGGACCAAAAATCAACTCGAGATGAGAGGTTAGTCCCTGGCTTCGACTCCAGAGGAATACCACCTTACCACAAGCACCTCAAGAGGAGGCTTCTCTCAGCTCTAGGTATGTGAGAGGGACCCTGAGTTTGCGGCCTCAAGTGGAATGGACACCGCGATGCCCTGACTCGAAATAAGGCCTGATATGCCTGCAGTGACTTGAATGCAGGCTCGTCTTGCATCTCCCAAGACGAAAGGATGTCTGAATCCCCTGTTGAGACCACAGAGAAAGACCTAGTTCCCCACCTCATCGAGACAGGAGGCCTCACTTCCTTGAAAATCTCCAGAGGTACGCGGAGATCAATGCCTCAAAAGGAGACGATGCCTGACTCCTCATGAAACTTGATAGGAGTCCCAGGATTCCTGTGGCACCTGGAAAGGGATCCTTGGTCTCCCGCCTCAGCTGGAGAGTCGTCCCAATTGCCCTGCCAAGCCTCGAGGAGAATCCCGAGTTGTCCCTGGCAACTAGGCAGGAGTCCTGACGTCGCTGAACAAACACGTGTGTGGAAGGCCATCCCCGTGGTAACTCGAGAATAGACCCCAAGTTCCCGTCGCAACTCGAGAAAAACCATGAGACTTCCCCCTCGCTGCGAGATGAGGCCCGATTCCCCTGCACTGCGTGCAGAGCAATGCCGTGTTGCACATCACACTGGAAAGGAGCTTTGATTTCCTTAATGGCACTCCAGAGAAACCCCAAGAACACTGTTTCAAGGCTAGAGGGATCCTGAGGTCACTGTAGCAACACGAAAGAGCTCCGTGAACCACAAATCAATTTGAGATGAGAGGTTAGTCCATGGCTTCGACTCCAGAGGAATACCACCTTACCACAGGCACCTCAAGAGGAGGCTTCTCTCAGCTCTAGGTATGTGAGAGGGACCCTGAGTTTGCGGCCACACGTGGAATGGACACCGTGATGCCCTGACTCGAAATAAGGCCGGATATGCCTGCAGTGACTTGAATTCAGGGTCGTCTTGCATCTCTAAAGACGAAAGGATGTTTGAATGCCCTGTGGAGACCACAGAGAAAGACCTAGTTCCCCACCTCATCGCGACCGGAGGCCTCACATTCTTTGAAAACTCCAGAGGGACGCGGAGATCAGTGCCTCCTAAGGAGACGATGCCTGACTCCTCGTGAAACTTGATAGGAGTCCCAGGATTCCTGTGGCACGTGGAAAGGGACACTTGGTCTTCCGCCTCAGCTGGAGAGGCGTCCCAATTGCCCTGCCAAGCCTCGAGGAGAATCCCGAGTTGTCCCTGGCAACTAGGCAGGAGTCCTGACGTCGCTGAACAAACACGTGTGTGAAAGGGCCATCCCCATCGTAACTCGAGAATATACACCAGGTTCCCGCCGCAACTCGAGAAAAATCATGAGAGTTCCCCCTCCCCGCGAGATGAGGCCCGATTCCCCTGCACTGCGTGCAGAACAATGCCGTGTTGCACATCACACAGGAAAGGAGCCTTGATTTCCTTGATGGCACTCCAGAGAAAGCCCAAGAACACTATTTCAAGGCTAGAGGGATCCTGAGGTCACTGTAGCAACACGAAAGAGCTCCGTGGACCACAAATCAACTCGAGATGAGAGGTTAGTCCCTGGCTTCGACTCCAGAGGAATACCACCTTACCACAAGCACCTCAAGAGGAGGCTTCTCTCAGCTCTACGTATGTGAGAGGGACCCTGATTTTGCGGCCTCAAGTGGAATGGACACTGCGTTGCCCTGACTCGAAATAAGCCCGGATATGCCTGCAGTGACTTGAATGCAGGCTCGGCTTGCATCTCCCAAGATGAAAGGATGTCTGAATGCGCTGTGGAGACGACAGAGAAAGACCTAGGTCCCCACCTCATCGCGACCGGAGTCCTCACATCCTATGAAAACTCCAGAGATAGGCGGAGATCAGTGCCTCCAAAGGAGACGATGCCTGACTCCTCGTGAAACTTGATAGGAGTCCCAGGATTCCTGTGGCACGTGGAAAGGGACCCTTGGTCTCCCGCCTCAGCTGGAGAGGCGTCCCAATTGCCCTGCCAAGCCTCAAGGAGAATCCCGAATTGTCGCTCGCAACTAGGCAGGAGTCCTGACGTCGCTGAACAAACACGTGTGTGGAAGGGCCATCCCCGTCGTAACTCGAGAATATACCCCAGGTTCCCGCCACAAATCGAGAAAAACCATGAGACTTCCCCGTCGCCGCGAGATGAGGCCCGATTCCCCTGCACTGGGTGCAGAGCAATGCCGTGTTGCACATCACACAGGATAGGAGCCTTGGTTTCCTTAATGGCACTCCAGAGAAACCCCAAGAACACTGTTTCAAGGCTAGAGGGATCCTGAGGTCACTGTAGCAACACGAAAGAGCTCCGTGGACCACAAATCAACTCGAGATGAGAGGTTAGTCCCTGGCTTCGACTCCAGAGGAATACCACCTTACCACAAGCACCTCAAGAGGAGGCTTCTCTCAGCTCTAGGTATGTGAGAGGGACCCTGAGTTTGCGGCCTCAAGTGGAATGGACACCGCGATGCCCTGACTCGAAATAAGGCCGGATATCCCTGCAGTGACTTGAATGCAGGCTCGTCTTGCACTTCCCAAGACAAAAGGATCTCTGAATGCCCTGTGGAGACAACAGAGAAAGACCTAGTTCCCCACCTCATCGCGACCGGAGGCCTCACATCCTTTGAGAATACCAGAGGGACGCGGAGATCAGTGTCTCTAAAGGAGACGATGCCTGACTCCTCGTGAAACTTGATAGGAGTCCCAGGATTCCTGTGTCACGTGGAAAGGGACCCTTGGTCTCCCGCCTCCGCTGGAGAGTCGTCCGAATTGCCCTGCCAAGCCTCGAGGAGAATCCCGAGTTGTCCCTCGCAACTAGGCAGGAGTCCTGACGTCGCTGAACAAACACGTGTGTGGAAGGGCCATCCCCGTCGTAACTCGAAAATATACCCCAGGTTCCTGCCTGAACTCGAGAAAAACCATGAGACTTCCCCGTCGCCGCGAGATGAGGCCCGATTCCCCTGCACTGCGTGCAGAGCAATGCCGTGTTGCACATCACACAGGAAAGGAGCCTTGATTTCCTTGATGGCACTCCAGAGAAACCCCAAGAACACTGTTTCAAGGCTAGAGGGATCCTGAGGTCACTGTAGCAACACGAAAGAGCTTCGTGGACCAAAAATCAACTCGAGATGAGAGGTTAGTCCCTGGCTTCGACTCCAGAGGAATACCACCTTACCACAAGCACCTCAAGAGGAGGCTTCTCTCAGCTCTACGTATGTGAGAGGGACCCTGAGTTTGCGGCATCAAGTGGAATGGACACCGCGATGCCCTGACTCGAAATAAGTCCGGATATGCCTGCAGTGACTTGAATGCAGGCTCGTCTTCCATCTCCGAAGACGAAAGGATGTCTGAATCCCCTGTGGAGACCACAGAGAAAGACCTAGTTCCACACCTCATCGCGACCGGAAGAGTCACATCCTTTGAAAACTCCAGAGGGACACGGAGATCAGTGCCTCCAAAGGAGACGATGCCTGACTCCTCGTGAAACTTGATAGGAGTCCCAGGATTCCTGTGGCACGTGGAAAGGGACCCTTGGTCTCCCGCCTCAGCTGGAGAGCATTCCAATTGCCCTGCCAAGCCTCGAGGAGAATCCCGAGTTGTCCCTCGCAACTAGGCAGGAGTCCTGACGTCGCTGAACAAACACGTGTGTGGAAGGGCCATCCCCGTCGTAACTCGAGAATATACCCCAGGTTCCCGCCGCAACTCGAGAAAAACCATGAGACTTCCCACTCGCCGTGAGATGAGGCCCGATTCCCCTGCACTGCGTGCAGAGCAATGCCGTGTTGCACATCACACAGGAAAGGAGCCTTGATTTCCTTTATGGCACTCCAGAGAAACCCCAAGAACACTGTTTCAAGGCTAGAGGGATCCTGAGGTCACTGAAGCAACACGAAAGAGCTCCGTTGGCCAAAAATCAACTCGAGATGAGAGGTTAGTCCCTGGCTTCGACTCCAGAGGAATACCACCTTACCACAAGCACCTCAAGAGGAGGCTGCTCTCAGCTCTAGGTATGTGAGAGGGACCCTGAGTTTGCGGCCTCAAGTGTAATGGACACCGCGATGCCCTGACTCGAAATAAGGCCGAATATGCCTACAGTGACTTGAATGCAGGCTTGTCTTGCATCTCCCAAGACGAAATGATGTCTGAATCTCCTGTGGAGACCACAGAGAAAGACCTAGTTCCCCACGTCATCGCGACCGGAGGCCTCACATCCTTGGAAAACTCCAGAGGGACGCGGAGATCAGTGCCTCCAAAGTAGACGATGCCTGACTCCTCGTGAAACTTGATAGGAGTCCCAGGATTCCTGTGGCACGTGGAAAAGGACACTTGGTCTCCCGCCTCAGCTGGAGAGGCATCCCAATTGCCCTGCCAAGCCTCGAGGAGAATCCCGAGTTGTCCCTCGCAACTAGGCAGGAGTCCTGACGTCGCTGAACAAACACGTGTGTGGAAGGGCCATCCCCGTCGTAACTCGAGAATATACCCCAGGTTTCCGCCGCAACTCGAGAAAAACCATTAGACTTCCCCCTCGCCGCGAGCTGAGGCCCGATTCCCCTGCACTGCGTGCAGAGCAATTCCGTGTTGCACATCACAGAGGAAAGGAGCCTTGATTTCCTTGATGGCACTCCAGAGAAAGCCCAAGAACACTGTTTCAAGGCTAGAGGGATCCTGAGGTCACTGTAGCAACACGTAAGAGTTCCGTGGACCACAAATCAACTCGAGATGAGAGGTTAGTCCCTGGCTTCGACTCCAGAGGAATACCACCTTACCACAAGGACCTCAAGAGGAGGCTTCTCTCAGCTCTGGGTATGTGAGAGGGACCATGAGTTTGCGGCCTCAAGTGGAATGGACAGCGCGATGCCCTGACTCGAAATAAGGCCGGATATGCCTGCAGTGACTTGAATGCAGGCTCGTCTTGCATCTCCGAAGATGAAAGGATGTCTGAATCCCCTGTGGAGACCACAGAGAAAGACCTAGTTCCCCACCTCATCGCGACCGGAGGCCTCACATCCTTTGAAAACTCCAGAGGGACGCGGAGATCAGTGCCTCCTAAGGAGACGATGCCTGACTCCTCGTGAAACTTGATAGGAGTCCCAGGAATCCTGTGGCACGTGGAAAGGGACCCTTGGTCTCCCGCCTCAGCTGGAGAGGTGTCCCAATTGCCCTGCCAAGCCTCGAGGAGAATCCCGCGTTGTCCTTCGTAACTCGGCAGGAGTCCTGACTTTCCTGAAAAAACACGTGTGTGGAAGGGCCATCCCCGTCGTAACTCGAGAATATACACCAGGTTCCCGCCGCAACTAGAGAAAAACCATGAGAGTTCCCCCTCGCCGCGAGATGAGGCCCGATTCCCCTGCACTGCGTGCAGAGCAATGCCGTGTTGCACATAACACAGGAAAGGAGCCTTGATTTCCTTGATGGCACTCCAGTGAAAGCCCAAAACACTGTTTCAAGGCTAGAGGGATCCTGAGGTAACTGTAGCAACACGAAAGAGCTCCGTGGACCACAAATCAACTCGAGATGAGAGGTTAGTCCCTGGCTTCGACTCCAGAGGAATACCACCTTACCACAAGCAACTCAAGAGGAGGCTTCTCTCAGCTCTAGGTATGTGAGAGGGAACCTGAGTTTGCGGCCTCAAGTGGAATGGACACCGCGATGCCCTGACTCGAAATAAGGTCGGATATCCCTGCAGTGACTTGAATGCAGGCTCGTCTTGCATTTCCCAAGACAAAAGGATGTCTGAATGCCCTGTGGAGACAACAGAGAAGGACCTAGTTCCCCACCTCATCACGACCGGAGGCCTCATATCCTTTGAAAATTCCAGAGGGACGCAGAGATCAGTGTCTCTAAAGGAGACGATGCCTGACTCCTCGTGAAACTTGATAGTTGTCCCAGGATTCCTGTGGCACGTGGAAAGGGACCCTTGGTCTCCCGCCTCCGCTGGAGAGTCGTCCCAATTGCCCTACCAAGCCTCGAGGAGAATCCCGAGTTGTCCCTCGCAACTAGGCAGGAGTCCTGACATCGCTGAACAAACACGTGTGTGGAAGGGCCATCCCCGTCGTAACTCGAGAATATACCTCAGGTTCCCGCCTCAACTCGAGAAAAACCATGAGACTTCCCCGACGCCGCGAGATGAGGCCCGATTCCCCTGCACTGCGTGCAGAGCAATGCCGTGTTGCACATCACACAGGAAAGGAGCCTTGATTTCCTTGATGGAACTCCAGAGAAACCCCAAGAACACTGTTTCAAGGCTAGAGGGATCCTGAGGTCACTGTAGCAACACGAAGAGCTCCGTGGACCACACATCAACTCGAGATGAGAGGTTAGTCCCTGGCTTCGACTCCAGAGGAATACCACCTTACCACAAGCACCTCAAGAGGAGGCTTCTCTCAGCTCTGGGTATGTGAGAGGGACCATGAGTTTGCGGCCTCAAGTGGAATGGATACCGCGATGCCCTGACTCGAAATAAGGCCGGATATGCCTGCAGTGACTTGAATGCAGGCTCGTCTTGCATCTCCCAAGACGAAAGGATGTCTGAATCCCCTGTTGAGACCACAGAAAAGACCTAGTTCCCCACCTCATCGAGACAGGAGGCCTCACTTCCTTGAAAATCTCCAAAGGTACGCGGAGATCAATGCCTCAAAAGGAGACGATGCCTGACTCCTCGTGAAACTTGATAGGAGTCCCAGGATTCCTGTGGCACCTGGAGAGGGACCCTTGGTCTCCCGCCTCCGCTGGAGAGTCGTCCGAATTGCCCTCCCAAGCCTCGAGGAAAATCCCGAGTTGTCCCTCGCAACTAGGCAGGAGTCCTGACGTCGCTGAACAAACACGTGTGTGGAAGGGCCATCCCCGTCGTAACTCGAAAATATACCCCAGGTTCCCGCCTCAACTCGAGAAAAACCATGAAACTTCCCCGTCGCCGCGAGATGAGGCCCGATTCCCCTGCACTGCGTGCAGAGCAATGCCGTGTTGCACATCACACAGGAAAGGAGCCTTGATTTCCTTGATGGCACTCCAGAGAAACCCAAGAACACTGTTTCAAGGCTAGAGGGATCCTGAGGTCACTGTAGCAACACGAAAGAGCTCTGTGGACCACACATCAACTCGAGATGAGAGGTTAGTCCCTGGCTTCGACTCCAGAGGAATACCACCTTACCACAAGCACCTCAAGAGGAGGCTTCTCTCAGCTCTGGGTATGTGAGAGGGACCATGAGTTTGCGGCCTCAAGTGAAATGGATACCACGATGCCCTGACTCGAAATAAGGCCGGATATGCCTGCAGTGACTTGAATGCAGGCTCGTCTTGCATCTCCCAAGACGAAAGGATGTCTGAATCCCCTGTGGAGACCACAGAGAAAGACCTGGTTCCCCACCTCATCGCGACCGGAGGCCTCACATCCTTTGAAAACTCCAGAGGGACACGGAGATCAGTGCCTCCTAAGGAGACGATGCCTGACTCCTCGTGAAACTTGATAGGAGTCCCAGGAATCCTGTGGCACGTGGAAAGGGACCTTTGGTCTCCCGCCTCCGCTGGAGAGTCGTCCCAATTGCCCTGCCAAGCCTCGAGGAGAATCCCGAGTTGTCCCTCGCAACTAGGCAGGAGTCCTGACGTCGCTGAACAAACACGTGTGTGGAAGGGCCATCCCCGTGGTAACTCGAGAATAGACCCCAAGTTCCCGTCGCAACTCGAGAAAAACCATGAGACTTCCCCCTCCCCGCGAGATCAGGCCCGATTCCCCTGCACTGCGTGCAGAGCAATGCCGTGTTGCACATCACACAGGAAAGGAGCCTTGATTTCCTTAATGGCACTCCAGAGAAACCCCAAGAACACTGTTTCAAGGCTAGAGGGATCCTGAGGTCGCTGTAGCAACACGAAAGAACTCCGTGAACCACAAATCAATTCGAGATGAGAGGTTAGTCCATGGCTTCGACTCCAAAGGAATACCACCTTACCACAAGCACCTCAAGAGGAGGCTTCTCTCAGCTCTAGGTATGTGAGAGGGACCCTGAGTTTGCGGCCTCAAGTGGAATGGACACCGCGATGCCCTGACTCGAAATAAGGCCGGATATGCCTGCAGTGACTTGAATTCAGGCTGGTCTTGCATCTCTAAAGACGAAAGGATGTCTGAATGCCCTGTGGAGACCACAGAGAAAAACCTAGTTCCCAACCTCATCGCGACCGGAGGCCTCACATTCTTTGAAAACTCCAGAGGGACGCGGAGATCAGTGCCTCCAAAGGAGACGATGCCTGACTCCTCGTGAAACTTGATAGGAGTCCCAGGATTCCTGTGGCACGTGGAAAGGGACCCTTGGTCTTCTGCCTCAGCTGGAGAGGCGTCCCAATTGCCCTGCCAAGCCTCGAGGAGAATCCCGAGTTGTCCCTCGCAACTAGACAGGTGTCCTGACGTCGCAGAACAAACACGTGTGTCGAAGGGCCATCCCCGTCGTAACTCGAGAATATACCCCAGGTTCCCGCCGCAACTAGAGAAAAACCATGAGAGTTCCCCCTCCCCGCGAGATGAGGCCCGATTCCCCTGCACTGCGTGCAGGGCAATGCCGTGTTGCACATCACACAGGAAAGGAGCTTTGATTTCCTTGATGGCACTCCAGACAAACCCCAAGAACACTGTTTCAAGGCTAGAGGGATCCTGAGGTCACTGTAGCAACACGAAAGAGCTCCGTGGACCACAAATCAACTCGAGATGAGAGGTTAGTCTCTGGCTTCGACTCCAGAGGAATACCACCTTACCACAAGCACCTCAAGAGGAGGCTTCTCTCAGCTCTACGTATGTGAGAGGGACCCTGAGTTTGCGGCCTCAAGTGGAATGGACACCACGATGCCCTGACTCGAAATAAGGCCGGATATGCCTGCAGTGACTTGAATGCAGGCTTGTTTTGCATCTCCCAAGACGAAAGGATGTCTGAATCCCCTGTGGAGACCACAGAGAAAGACCTAGTTGCACACCTCATCGCGACCTGAAGCCTCACATCCTTTGAAAACTCCAGAGGGACGCGGAGAGCAGTGCCTCCAAAGGAGACGATGCCTGACTCCTCGTGAAACTTGATAGGAGTCCCAGGATTCCTGTGGCACGTGGAAAGGGACACTTGGTCTCCCGCCTCAGCTGGAAAGGCGTCCCAATTGCCCTGCCAAGCCTCGAGGAGAATCCCGAGTTGTCCCTCGCAACTAGGCAGGTGTCCTGACGTCGCTGAACAAACACGTGTGTGGAAGGTCCATCCCCGACGTAATTCGAGAATATACACCAGGTTCCCGCCATAACTCGAGAAAAATCATGAGAGTTCCCCCTCCCCGCGAGATGAGGCCCGATTCCCCTGCACTGCGTGCAGAGCAATGCCGTGTTGCACATCACACAGGAAAGGAGCCTTGATTTCCTTGATGGCACTCCAGAGAAACCCCAAGAACACTGTTTCAAGGCTAGAGGGATCCTGAGGTTACTGTAGCAACACGAAAGAGCTCCGTGGACCAAAAATCAACTCGAGATGAGAGGTTAGTCCCTGGCTTCAACTCCAGAGGAATACCACCTTACCACAAGCACCTCAAGAGGAGGCTTCTCTCAGCTCTACGTATGTGAGAGGGACCCTGAGTTTGCGGCCTCAAGTGGAATGGACACTGCGTTGCCCTGACTCGAAATAAGCCCGGATATGCCTGCAGTGACTTGAATGCAGGCTTGTCTTGCATCTCCCAAGACGAAATGATGTCTGAATCCCCTGTGGAGACCACAGAGAAAGACCTAGTTCCCCACCTCATCGCTACCGGAGGCCTCACATCCTTGGAAAACTCCAGAGTGATGCGGAGATCAGTGCCTCCAAAGGAGACGATGCCTGACTCCTCGTGAAACTTGATAGGAGTCCCAGGATTCCTGTGGCACGTGGAAAGGGACCCTTGGTCTCCCGCCTCAGCTGGAGAGCATTCCAATTGCCCTGCCAAGCCTCGAGGAGAATCCCGAGTTGTCCCTCGCAACTAGGCAGGAGTCCTGACGTCGCTGAACAAACACGTGTGTGGAAGGGCCATCCCCGTCGTAACTCGAGAATATACCCCAGGTTCCCGCCGCAACTTGAGAAAAACCATGAGACTTCCCCCTCGCCCTGAGATGAGGCCCGATTCCCCTGCACTGCGTGCAGAGCAATGCCGTGTTGCACATCACACAGGAAAGGAGCCTTGATTTCCTTGATGGCACTCCAGAGAAACCCCAAGAACACTGTTTCAAGGCTAGAGGGATCCTGAGGTCACTGGAGCAACACGAAAGAGCTTCGTGGGCCAAAAATCAACTCGAGATGAGAGGTGAGTCCCTGGCTTCGACTCCAGAGGAATACCACCTTACCACAAGCACCTCAAGAGGAGGCTGCTCTCAGCTCTAGGTATGTGAGAGGGACCCTGAGTTTGCGGCCTCAAGTGGAATGGACACCGCGATGCCCTGATTCGAAATAAGGCCGAATATCCCTGCAGTGACTTGAATGCAGGCTCGTCTTGCATCTCCTAAAACGAAAGGACGTCTGAATCCCCTGTGGAGACCACAGAGAAAGACCTAGTTCCCCACCTCATGGCGACCGGAGGCCTCACATTCTTTGAAAACTCCAGAGGGACGCGGAGATCAGTGCCTCCAAAGGAGACGATGCCTGACTCCTCGTGAAACTTGATAGGAGTCCCAGGATTCCTGTGGCACGTGGAAAGGAACACGTGGTCTCCTGCCTCAGCTGGAGAGGCATCACAATTGCCCTGCCAAGCCTCGAGGAGAATCCCGAGTTGTCCCTCGCAACTAGGCAGGAGTCCTGACGTCGCTGAACAAACACGTGTGTGGAAGGGCCATCCCCGTCGTAACTCGAGAATATACCCCAGGTTCCCACCGCAACTCGAGAAAAACCATGAGACTTCCCCCTCGCCGCGAGCTGAGGCCCGATTACCCTGCACTGCGTGCAGAGCAATGCCGTGTTGCACATCACACAGGAAAGGAGCCTTGATTTCCTTTATGGCACTCCAGAGAAACCCCAAGAACACTGTTTCAAGGCTAGAGGGATCCTGAGGTCACTGTAGCAACACGAAAGAGCTCCGTGGGCCAAAAATCAACTCGAGATGAGAGGTTAGTCCCTGGCTTCGACTCCAGAGGAATACCACCTTACCACAAGCACCTCAAGAGGAGGCTGCTCTCAGCTCTAGGTATGTGAGAGGGACCCTGAGATTGCGGCCTCAAGTGGAATGGACACCGCGATGCCCTGACTCGAAATAAGGCCAGATATGCCTGCAGAGACTTGAATGCAGTCTCGTCTTGCATCTCCCAAAACGAAAGGATGTCTGAATCCCCTGTGGAGACCACAGAGAAAGACCTATTTCCCCACCTCATCGCGACCGGAGGCCTCACATCCTTTGAAAACTCCAGAAGGACGCGGAGATCAGTGCCTCCAAAGGAGACGATGCCTGACTCCTCGTGAAACTTGATAGGAGTCCCAGGATTCCTGTGGCACGTGGAAAGGGACCCTTGGTCTCCCGCCTCAGCTGGAGAGGCGTCCCAATTGCCCTGCCAAGCCTCGAGGAGAATCCCGAGTTGTCCCTCACAACTAGGCAGGAGTCCTGACGTCGCTGAACAAACACGTGTGTGGAAGGGCTATCCCTGTCTTAACTCGAGAATATACCCCAGGTTCCCGCCGCAACTCGAGAAAAACCATGAGACTTCCCCCTCGGCGCGAGATGAGGCCCGATTCCCCTGCACTGCGTGCAGAGCAATTCACTGTTGTACATCACACATGAAAGGAGCCTTGATTTCCTTCATGGCACTCCAGGGAAACCCCAAGAACACTGTTTCAAGGCTAGAGGGATCCTGAGGTCACTGTAGCAACACAAAAGAGCTCCGTGGACCAAAAATCAACTCGAGATGAGAGGTTAGTCCCTGGCTTTGACTCCAGGGTAATACCACCTTACAACAAGCACCTCAAGAGGAGGCTTCTCTCAGTTCTAGGTATGTGAGAAGGACCCTGAGTTTGCTGCCTCAAGTGGAATGGACACCGCGATGCCCTGACTCAAAATAAGGCCGGATATGCCTGCAGTGACTTGAATGCAGGCTCGTCTTGCATCTCCCAAGACGAAAGGATGTCTGAATCCCCTGTGGAGACCACAGAGAAATACCTAGTTCCCCACCTCATCGCGACCGGAGGCCTCACATCCTTGGAAAACTCCAGAGGGACGCGGAGATCAGTGCCTCCAAAGGAGACAATGCCTGACTCCTCGTGAAACTTGATAGGAGTCCCAGGATTCCTGTGGCACGTGGAAAGGGACCCTTGGTCTCCCGCCTCAGTTGGAGAGGGGTCCCAATTTCCCTGCCAAGCCTCGAAGAGAATCCCGAGTTGTCCCTCACAACTACGCAGGAGTCCTGACGTCGCTGAACAAACACGTGTGTGGAAGGGCCATCCCTGTCGTAACTCGAGAATATACCCCAGGTTCCCGCCGCAACTCGAGAAAAACCATGGAACTTCCCCCTCGCCGCGAGATGAGGCCCGATTCCCCTGCACTGCGTGCATAGCAATGCCGTGTTGCACATCACACAGGAAAGGAGCCTTGATTTCCTTGATGGCACTCCAGAGAAAGCACAAGAACACTGTTTCAAGGCTAGGGGTATCCTGAGGTCACTGTAGCAACACGAAAGATCACCGTAGACCAAAAATCAACTCGAGATGAGAGGTTAGTCCCTGGCTTCGACTGCAGAGGAATACCACCTTACCACAACCACCTCAAGAGGAGGCTTCTCTCAGCTCTAGGTAAGTGAGAGGGACCCTGAATTTGCGGCCTCAAGTGGAATGGACACCGCGATGCCCTGACTCGAAATAAGGCCGGATATCCCTGCAGTGACTTGAATGCAGGCTCGTCTTGCATCTCCCAAGACGAAAGGATGTCTGAATCCCCTGTGGAGACCACAGAGAAAGACCTAGTTCCCCACCTCATCGCGACCGGAGGCCTCACATCCTTTGAAAACTCCAGAGGGATGCGGAGATCACTGCCTCCAAAGGAGACGATGCCTGACTCCTCGTGAAACTTGATAGGAGTCCCAGGATTCCTGTGGCACGTGGAAAGGGACCCTTGGTCTCTCGCCTCAGCTGGAGAGGCGTCCCAGTTGCCCTGCCAAGCCTCGAGGAGAATCCCGAGTTGTCCCTCGCAACTAGGCAGGAGTCCTGTCGTCGCTGAACAAACACGTGTGTGGAACGGCCATCCCCGTCGTAACTCGAGAATATACCCCAGGTTCCCGCCGCAACTCGAGAAAAACCATGAGACTTCCCCCTCGCCGCGAGATGAGGCCCGATTCCCCTGCACTGCGTGCAGAGCAATGCCGTGTTGCACATCACACAGGAAAGGAGCCTTGATTTCCTTGATGGCACTCCAGAGAAACCCCAAGAACACTGTTTCATGGCTAGAGGGATCCTGAGGTCACTGTAGCAACACGAAAGAGCTCCGTGGACCACAAATCAACTCGAGATGAGAGGTTAGTCCCTGGCTTCGACTCCAGAGGAATACCACCTTACCACAAGCACCTCAAGAGGAGGCTTCTCTCAGCTCTAGGTATGTGAGGGGGACCCTGAGTTTGCGGCCTCAAGTGGAATGGACACCGCGATGCCCTGACTCGAAATAAGGCCGGATATCCCACCAGTGACTTGAATGCAGGCTCATCTTGCATCTCCCAAGACGAAAGGATGTCTGAATCCCCTGTGGAGACCACAGAGAAAGACCTAGTTCCCCACCTCATCGCAACCGGAGTCCTCACAACCTTTGAAAACTCCAGAGACACGCGGAGATCAGTGCCTCCAAAGGAGACGATGCCTGACTCCTCGTGAAACTTGATAGGATTGCCAGGACTCCTGTGGCACGTGGAAAGGGACCCTTGGTCTCCCGCCTCAGCTGGAGAGGCGTCCCTATTGCCCTGCCAAGCCTCGAGGAGAATCCCGAGTTTTCCCTCGCAACTAGGCAGGAATCCTGACGTCGCTGAACAAACACGTGTGTGGAAGGGCCATCCCCGTCGTAACTCGAGAATATACCCCAGGTTCATGCCGCAACTCGAGCAAAACCATGAGACTTTTCCATCGCCGCGAGATGAGGCCCGATTCCCCTGCACTGCGTGCAGAGCAATGGCGTGTTGCACATCACACAGGAAAGGAGCCTTGATTTCCTTGATGGCACTCCAGAGAAAGCCCAAGAACACTGTTTCAAGGCTAGAGGGATCCTGAGGTCACTGTAGCAACACGAAAGATTTCCGTGGACCAAAAATCAACTCGAGATGAGAGGTTAGTCCCTGGCTTCGACTCCAGAAGAATACCACATTACCACAAGCACCTCAAGAGGAGGCTTCTCTCAGTTCTAGGTATGTGAGAGGGACCCTGAGTTTGCAGCCTCAAGTGGAATGGACACCGCGATGCCCTGACTCGAAATAAGGCCGGATATCCCTGCAGTGACTTGAATGCAGGCTCGTCTTGCATCTCCCAAGACGAAAGGATGTCTGAATCCCTTGTGGAGACCACAGAGAAAGACCTAGTTCCCCACCTCATCGCGACCGGAGGCCTCACATCCTTTAAAAACTCCAGAGTGACTCGGAGATCAGTGCCTCCAAAGGAGACGAAGCCTGACTCCTCATGAAACTTGATAGGAGTCCCAGGATTCCTGTGGCACGTGGAAAGGGACCCTGGTCTCCCGCTTCAGCTGGAGAGGCGTCCCAATTGCCCTGCCAAGCCTCGAGGAGAATCCCGAGTTGTACCTCGCAACTAGGCAGGAGTCCTGACGTCGCTGAACAAACACGTGTGTGGAAGGGTCATCCCCGTCGTAACTCGAGAATATATACCAGGTTCCCGCCGCTACTCGAGAAAAACCATGAGACTTCCCCCTCGCCTCGAGATGAGGGCCGATTCCCCTGCACTGCGTGCAGAGCAATGCCGTGTTGCACATCACACAGGAAAGGAGCCTGGATTTCCTTGATGGCACTCCAGAGAAAGCCCAAGAACACTGTTTCAAGGCTAGAGGGATCCTGAGGTCACTGTAGCTAGACGAAAAACCTCCGTGGACCCCAAATCAACTCGAGATGAGAGGTTAGTCCCTGGCTTTGACTCCAGAGGAATACCACCTTACCACAAGCACCTCAAGAGGAGGCTTCTCTCAGCTCTAGGTATGTGAGAGGTACCCGGAGTTTGCGGGCTCATGTGCAATGGACACCGCGATGCCCTGACTCGAAATAAGGCCGGATATCCCTGCAGTGACTTGAATGCAGGCTCGTCTTGCATCTCCCAAGACGAAAGGATGTCTGAATCCCCTGTGGAGACCACAGAGAAAGACCTAGTTCCCCACCTCATTGCGACCGGAGGCCTCACATCCTTTGAAAACTCCAGAGGGACGCGGAGATCAGTGCCAACAAAGGGGACGATGCCTGACTCCTCGTGAAACTTGATAGGAGTCCCAGGATTCCTGTGGCACGTGGAAAGGGACCCTTGGTCTCCCGCCTCAGCTGGAGAGGCGCCCCAATTGCCCTGTCAAGCCTCGAGGAGAATCCCAAGTTGTCCCTCGCAACTAGGCAGGCGTCCAGACGTCGGTGAACAAACACGTGATTGGAAGCGCCATCCCCGTCGTACCTCGAGAATATACCACAGGTTCCCGCCGCAACTCGAGAAAAACCATGAGACTTCCCTCTCGCCGCGAGATGAGGCCCGATTCCCTTGCACTGGGTGCAGAGCAATGCCGTGTTGCACATCACACAGGAAAGGAGCCTTGATTTCCTTGTTAGCATTCCAAAGAAACCCCAAGATCACTGTTTCAAGGCTAGAGGGATCCTGAGGTGAGTGTAGCAACACGAAAGCGCTCCGTGGACCAAAAATCAACTCGGGATGAGAGGTTAGTCCCTGGCTTCGACTCCAGAGGAATACCACCTTACCACAAGCACCTCAAGAGGAGGCTTCTCTCAGCTCTAAGTATGTGAGAGGGACCCTGAGTTTGCGGCCTCAAGTGGAATGAACACCGCGATGCCCTGACTCGAAATAAGGCCGGATATGCCTGCAGTGACTTGAATGCAGGCTCGACTTGCATCTCCCAAGACTAAAGGATGTCTGAATCCCCTGTGGAGACCACAGAGAAAGACCTAGTTCCCCACCTCATCTCGACAGGAGGCCTCACATCCTTTGAAAACTCCAGAGGGACGCGGAGATCAGTGCCTCCAAAGGAGACGATGCCTGACTCCTCGTGAAACTTGATAGGAGTCCCAGGATTCCTGTGGCACGTGGAAAGGGACCCTTGGTCTGTCGCCTCACCTGGAGAGGCGCCCCAATTGCCCTGCCAAGCCTCGAGGAGAATCCCAAGTTGTCCCTCGCAACTAGGCAGGAGTCCTAACGTCGCTGAACAAACACGTGTGTGGAAGGGCCATCCCCGTCGTAACTCGAGAATATACCCCAGGTTCCCGCCGCAACTCGAGAAAAACCATGAGACTTCCCCCTCGCCGCGAGATGAGGCCCGATTCCCCTGCACTGGGTGCCGAGCAATGCCGTGTTGCACATCACACAGGAAAGAAGCCTTGATTTCCTTGTTAGCACTCCAGAGAAACCCCAAGATCAGTGTTTCAAGGCTAGAGGGATCCTGAGGTCACTGTAGCAACACGAAAGGGCTTCGTGGACCAAAAATCAACTCGGGATGAGAGGTTAGTTCCTGGCTTCGACTCCAGAGAAATACCACCTTACCACAAGCACCTCAAGAGGAGGCTTCTCTCAGATCTAGGTATGTGAGAGGGACCCTGAGTTTGCGGCCTCAAGTGGAATGGACACCGCGATGCCCTGACTCGATATAATGCCGGATATCCCTGCAGTGACTTGAATGCAGCCTTGTCTTGCATCTCCCAAGACGAAAGGATGTTTGAATCCCCTGTGGAGACCACAGAGAAAGACCTAGTTCCCCACCTCATCGCAACCGGAGGCCTCACATCCTTTGAAAACTCCAGAGGAACGCGGAGATCAGTGCCTACAAAGGAGACGATGCCTGACTCCTCGTGAAACTTGATAGGAGTCCCAGGATTCCTGTGGCACGTGGAAAGGGATCTTTGGTCTCCCGCCTCAGCTGGAGAAGCGTCCCAATTGCCCTGCCAAGCCTCGAGGAGAATCCCGAGTTGTCCCTCGCAACTAGGCAGGAGTTCTGACGTCGCTGAACAAACACATGTGTGGAAGGGCCATCCCAGTCTTAACTCGAGAATATACCCCAGGTTCCCGCCGCAACTCGAGAAAAACCATGAGACTTCCCCCTCGCCGCGAGATGAGGCCCGATTCCCCTGCACTGCGTGCAGAGCAATGCCGTGTTGCACATCACACAGGAAAGGAGCCTTGATTTCCTTGATGGCACTCCAGAGAAACCCCAAGAACTCTGTTTCAAGGCTAGAGGGATGCTGAGGTCACTGTAGCAACACGAAAGAGCTCCGTGGACCACAAATCAACTCGAGATGAGAGGTCAGTCCCTGGCTTCGACTCCAGAGGAATACCACCTTACTACAAGCACCTCAAGAGGAGGCTTCTCTCAGCTCTAGGTATGTGAGAGGGACCCTGACTTTGCGGCCTCAAGTGGAATGAACACCGCGATGCCCTGACTCGAAATAAGGCCGGATATGCCTGCAGTGACTTGAATGCAGGCTCGTCTTGCATCTCCCAAGACGAAAGGATGTCTGAATCCCCTGTGGAGACAACAGAGAAAGACCTAGTTACCCACCTCATCGCGACCGGAGGCCTCACATCCTTTGAAAACTCCAGAGGGAGGCGAAGATCAGTGCCTCCAAAGGAGACGATGCCTGACTCCTCGAGAAACTTGATAGGAGTCCCAGGATTGCTGTGGCACGTGGAAAGGGACCCTTGGTCTCCCGCCTCAGTTGAAGAGGTGTCCCAATTGCCCTGCCAAGCCTCGAGGAGAATCCCGAGTTGTCCCTCGCAACTAGGCCGGAGTCCTGACGTCGCTGAAGAAACGCGTGTGTGGAAGGGCCATCCAAGTCGTAACTCGAGAATATACCCCAGGTTCCCGCCGCAACTCGAGAAAAACCATGAGACTTCCCCCTCGCCGCGAGATGAGGCCCGATTCCCCTGCACTGCGTGCAGAGCAATGCCGTGTTGCACATCACACAGGAAAGGAGCCTTGATTTCCTTGATGGAACTCCAGAGAAACCCCAAGAACACTGTTTCAAGGCTAGAGGGATCCTGAGGTCACTGTAGCAACACGAAAGAGCTCCGTGGACCACAAATCAACTCGAGATGAGAGGTTAGTCCCTGGCTTCGACTCCAGAGGAATACCACCTTACCACAAGCACCTCAAGAGGAGGCTTCTCTCAGCTCTAGGTATGTGAGAAGGACCCTTAGTTTGAGGCCTCAAGTGGAATTTACACCGCGATGCGCTGACTCGAAATAAGGCTGGATATCAATGCAGTGACTTGAATGCAGGCCCTTCTTGCATCTCCCAATACAAAAGGATGTCTGAATGCCCTGTGGAGAACACAGAGAAAGACCTAGTTCCCCACCTCATCGCGACCGGAGGCCTCACATCCTTTGAAAACTCCAGAGGGACGCGGAGATCAGTGTCTCCAAAGGAGACGATGCCTGACTCCTCGTGAAACTTGATAGGAGTCCCAGGATTCTTGTGGCACGTGGAAAGGGACACTTGGTCTCCCGCCTCCGCTGGAGAGTCGTCCCAATTGCCCTGCCAAGCCTCGAGGAGAATCCCGAGTTGTCCCTCGCAACTAGGCAGGAGTCCTGACGTCGCTGAACAAACACGTGTGTGGAAGGGCCATGCCCGTCGTAACTCGAGAATATACCTCAGGTTCCCGCCTCAACTCGAGAAAAACCATGAGACTTCCCCCTCGACGCAAGATGAGGCCCGATTCCCCTGTACTGCGTTCAGAGCAATGCCGTGTTGCACATCACACGGCAAATGAGCCTTGATTTCCTTGATGGCACTCCAGAGAAAGGCCAAGAACACTGTATCAAGGCTAGAGGTATCCTGAGGTGACTGTAGCAACACGAAAGAGCTCCGTGGACGAAAAATCAACTCGAGATGAGAGGTTAGTCCCTGGCTTCGACTCCAGAGGAATACCACCTTACCACAAGCACCTCAAGAGGAGGCTTCTCTCAGCTCTAGGTATGTGAGAGGGACCCTGAGTTTGGGGCCTCAAGTGGAATGGACACCGCAATGCCCTGACTCGAAATAAGGCCGGATATCCCTGCAGTGACTTGAATGCAAGCTCGTCTTGCATCTCCCAAGACGAAAGGATGTCTGAATCCCCTGTGGAGACCACAGAGAAAGACCTAGTTCCTCACCTCATCGCGACAGGAGGTCTCACATCCTTTGAAAACTCCAGAGGGACGCGGAGATCAGTGCCTCCAAAGGAGACGATGCCTGACTCCTCGTGAAACTTGATAGAAGTCCCAGGATTCCTGTGGCACGTGGAAAGGGACCCTTGGTCTCCCGCCTCAGCTGGAGAGGCGTCCGAATTGCCCTGCCAAGCCTCGAGGAGAATCCCGAGTTGTCCCTTGCAACTAGGAAGGAGTCCTGACGTCGCTGAACAAACACGTGTGTAGAAGGGCCATCCCCGTCTTAACTCGAGAATATGCCACAGCTTCCCGCCGCAACTCGAGAAAAACCATGAGACTTCCCCCTCGCCGCCAGATGAGGCCCGATTCCGCTGCACTGCGTGCAGAGCAATGCCGTGTTGCACATCACACATGAAAGGAGCCTTGATTTCCTTGATGGCACTCCAGAGAAACCCCAAGAACACTGGTTCAAGGCTAGAGGGATCCTGAGGTCACTGTAGCTAGACGAAAAACCTCCGTGGACCCCAAATCAACTCGAGATGAGAGGTTAGTCCATGGCTTTGAATCCAGAGGAATACCACCTTACCACAAGCACCTCAAGAGGAGGCTTCTCTCAGCTCTAGGTATGTGAGAGGGACCCTGAGTTAGCGGCCTAAAGTGGAATGGACACCGCGATGCCCTGAGTCGAAATAAGGCTGGATATCCCTGCAGTGACTTGAATGCAGGCTCGTCTTGCATCTCCCAAGACGAAAGGATGTCTGAATCCCCTGTGGAGACCACAGAGAAACACCTAGTTACCCACCTCATCGCGACCGGAGGCCTCACATCCTTTGAAAACTCCAGAGGGACGGGGAGATCAGTGCCTCCAAAGGGGACGATGCCTGACTCCTCGTGAAACTTGATAGGAGTCCCAGGATTCCTGTGGCACGTGGAAAGGGACACTTGGTCTCCCGCCTCAGCTGGAGAGACGCCCCAATTGCCCTGCCAAGCCTCGAGGAGAATCCCAAGTTGTCCCTCGCAACTAGGCAGGCGTCCTGACGTCGCTGAACAAACACGTGTGTGGAAGGGCCATCCCCGTCTTAACTCGAGAATATACCACAGGTTCTCGCCGCAACTCGAGAAAAACCATTAGACTTCCCCCTCGCCGCGAGATGAGGCCCGATTCCCCTGCACTGCGTGCATAGCAATGCCGTGTTGCACATCACACAGGAAAGGAGCCTTGATTTCCTTGTTAGCATTCCAAAGAAACCCCAAGATCACTGTTTCAGGGCTAGAGGGATCCTGAGGTCACTGTAGCAACATGAAAGAGCTCCGTGGACCAAAAATCAACTCGGGATGAGAGGTTAGTCCATGGCTTCGACTCCAGAGGAATACCACCTTACCACAAGCACCTCAAGAGGAGGCTTCTCTCAGCTCTAGGTATGTGAGAGGGACCCTGAGTTTGCGGCCTCAAGTGGAATGGACACCGCAATGCCCTGACTCGAAATAAGGCCGGATATCCCTGCAGTGACTTGAATGCAGGCTCGTCTTGCATCTCCCAAGACGAAAGGATGTCTGAATCCCCTGTGGAGACCACAGAGAAAGACCTAGTTCCCCACCTCATCGCGAACGGAGGCCTCACATCCTTTGAAAACTCCAGAGGGACGCGGAGATGAGTGCCTCCAAAGGAGCCGATGCCAGACTCCTCGAGAAACTTGATAGGAGTCCCAGGATTCCTGTGGCACGTGGAAAGGGACCCTTGGTCTCCCGCCTCAGCTGGAGAGGCGTCCCAATTGCCCTGCCAAGCCTCGAGGAGAATCCCGAGTTGTCCCTCGCAACTAGGCAGGAGTCCTGACGTCGCTGAACAAACACGTGTGTGGAAGGGCTATCCCCGTCGTAA
This sequence comes from Cervus elaphus, assembly GCF_910594005.1. Taxonomy (NCBI): domain Eukaryota; kingdom Metazoa; phylum Chordata; class Mammalia; order Artiodactyla; family Cervidae; genus Cervus; species Cervus elaphus. The sequence continues at coordinate 218,711 of NW_025316725.1, read as the reverse complement.
CTCGAGAATATACCCCAGGTTTCCGCCGCAACTCGAGAAAAACCATGAGATTTCCCACTCGCCGCGAGATGAGGCCCAATTCCCCTGCACTGCGTGCAGAGCAATGCCGTGTTGCACATCACACAGGAAAGGAGCCTTGATTTCCTTGATGGCACTCCACAGAAACCCCAAGAACACTGTTTCAAGGCTAGAGGGATCCTGAGGTCACTGTAGCAAAATGAAAGAGCTCCGTGGACCAAAAATCAACTCGAGATGAGAGGTTAGTCCCTGGCTTCGACTCCAGAGGAATACCACCTTACCACAAGCACCTCAAGAGGAGGCTTCTCTCAGCTCTAGGTATGTGAGAGGGACCCTGAGTTTGCGGCCTCAAGTGGAATGAACACCGCGATGCCCTGACTCGATATAAGGCCGGATATGCCGGCAGTGACTTGAATGCAGGCTCGTCTTGCATCTCCCAAGACGAAAGGATGTCTGAATCCCCTGTGGAGACCACAGAGAAAGACCTAGTTCCCCACCTCATTGCGACCGGAGGCCTCACATCCTTTGAAAGCTTCAGAGGGATGCGGAGATCAGTGCCTCCAAAGGGGACGATGCCTGACTCCTCGCGAAACTTGATAGGAGTCCCAGGATTCCTGTGGCACGTGGAAAGGGACCCTTGGTCTCCCGCCTCAGCTGGAGAGGCGACGCAATTGCCCTGCCAAGCCTCGAGGAGAATCCCGAGTTGTCCCTCGCAACTAGGCAGGAGTCCTGACGTCGCTGAACAAACACGTGTGTGGAAGGGCCATCCCCGTCGTAACTCGAGAATATACCCCAGGTTCCCGCCGCAACTCGAGAAAAACCATGAGACTTCCCCCTCGCCGCGAGATGAGGCCCGATTCCCCTGCACTGCATGCAGAGCAATGCCGTGTTGCACATCACACAGCAAAGGAGCCTTGCTTTCCTTGATGGCACTCCAGAGAATGCTCAAGAACACTGTTTCAAGGCTAAAGGGATCCTGAGGTCACTGTAGCAAAACAAAACAGCTCCGTGGACCAAAAATCAACTCGAGATGAGAGGTTAGTCCCTGGCTTCGACTCCAGAGGAATACCACCTTACCACAAGCACCTCAAGAGGAGGCTTCTCTCAGCTCTAGGTATGTGAGAGGGACCCTGAGTTTGAGGCCTCAAGTGGAATGGACACCGCGATGCCCTGATTCGAAATAAGGCCGGATATCCCTGCAGTGACTTGAATGCAGGCTCGACTTGCATCTCCCAAGACGAAAGGATGTCTGAATCCCCTGTGGAGACAACAGAGAAAGACCTAGTTCCCCACCTCATCGCGACTGAAGGCCTCACATCCTTTGAAAACTCCAGAGGGACGCGGAGATCAGTGCCTCCAAAGGAGACGATGCCTGACTCCTCGTGAAACTTGATAGGAGTGCCAGGATTTCTGTGGCACGTGGAAAGGGAGACTTGGTCTCCCGCCTCAGCTGGAGAGGCGTCCGAATTGCCCTGCCAAGCCTCGAGGAGAATCCCGAGTTGTCCCACGCAACTAGGCAGGAGTCCTGACGTCACTGAACAAACACGAGTGTGGAAGGGCCATCCCCGTCGTAACTCGAGAATATAGCCCAGGTTCCCGCCGCAACTCGAGAAAAACCATGAGACTTCCCCCTCGCCCCAAATGAGGCCCGATTCCCCTGCACTGGGTGCAGAGCAATGCCGTGTTGCACATCACACAGGAAAGGAGCCTTGATTTCCTTGATGGCACTCCAGAGAAACCCCAAGAACACTGTTTCAAGGCTAGAGGGATCCTGAGGTCACTGTAGCAACACGAACGAGCTCCGTGGACCGCAAATCAACTCGAGATGAGAGATCAGTCCCTGGCTTCGACTCCAGAGGAATACCACCTTACCACAAGCACCTCAAGAGGAGGCTTCTCTCAGCTCTAGGTATGTGAGAGGGACCCTGAGTTTGCGGTCTCAAGTGGAATGGACACCGCGATGCCCTGACTCGAAATAAGGCCGGATATGCCTGCAGTGACTTGAATGCAGGCTCGTCTTGCATCTCCCAAGACGAAAGGATGTCTGAATCCCTTGTGGAGACCACAGAGAAAGACCTAGTTCCCCACCTTATTGCGACCGGAGGCCTCACATCCTTTGAAAACTCCAGAGGGACGCGGAGATCAGTGCCTCCAAAGGGGACGATGCCTGACTCCCCGTGAAACTTGATAGGAGTCCCAGGATTCCTGTGGCATGTGGAAAGGGACCCTTCGTCTCCCGCCTCAGCTGGAGAGGCGTCCCAATTGCCCTGCCAAGCCTCGAGGAGAATCCCGAGTTGTCCCACGCAACTAGGCAGGAGTCCTGACGTCACTGAACAAACACGTGTGTGGAAGGGCCATCCACGTCCTAACTCGAGAATATACCCCAGTTTCCAGCCGCAACTCGAGAAAAACCATGAGACTTCCCCCTCGCCGCAAGATGAGGCCCGATTCCCCTGCACTGCGTGCAGAGCACTGCCGTGTTGCACATCACACAGGAAAGGAGCCTTGATTTCCTTGATGGCACTCCAGAGAAAGCCCAAGAACACTGTTTCAAGGCTAGAGGGATCCTGAGGTCAGTGTAGCAACACGAAAGAGCTCCGTTGCCCAAAAATCAACTCGAGATGAGAGGTTAGTCCCTGGCTTCGACTCCGGAGGAATACCACCTTACCACAAGCACCTCAAAAGGTGGCTTCTCTCAGCTCTAGGTATGTGAGAGGCACCCTGAGTTTGCGGCCTCCAGTGGAATGGACACCGCGATGCCCTGACTCGAAAAAAGGCCGGATATCCCTGCAGTGACTTGAATGCAGGCTCCTCTTGCATCTCCCAAGACGAAAGGTTGTCTGAATCCCCTGTGGAGACCACAGAGAAAGACCTAGTTCCCCACCTCATTGCGACCGGAGGCCTCACATCCTTTGAAAACTCCAGAGGAACGCGGAGATCAGTGCCTCCAAAGGAGACGATGCCTGACTCCTCGTGAAACTTGCTAGGAGTCCCAGCATTCCTGTGGCACGTGGAAAGGGACCCTTGGTCTCCCGCCTCATCAGGAGAGGCGTCCCAATTGCCCTGCCAAGCCGCGAGGAGAATCCCGAGTTGTCCCTCGCAACTAGGCAGGAGTTCTGACGTGGCTGAACAAACACGTGTGTGGAAGGGCCATCCCCGTCGTAACTCGAGAATATACCCCAGGTTCCCGCCGCAACTCGAGAAAAACCATGAGACTTCCCCCTCGCCGCGAGATGAGGCCCGATTCCCCTGCACTGCGTGCAGAGCAATGCCGTGTTGCACATCACACAGGAAAGGAGCCTTGATTTCCTTGATGGCACTCCAGAGAAACCCCAAGAACACTGTTTCAAGGCTAGAGGGATCCTGAGGTCACTGTAGCAACATGAAAGGGCTCCGTGGACCAAAAATCAACTCGAGATGAGAGGTTAGTCCCTGGCTTCGACTCCAGAGGAATACCACCTTACCACAAGCACCTCAAGAGGAGGCTTCTCTCAGCTCTAGGTATGTGAGAGGGACCCTGAGTTGGCGGCCTCAAGTGGAATGGACACCGCGATGCCCTGACTCGAAATAAGGCCGGATATCCCTGCAGTGACTTGAATGCAGGCTTGTCTTTCATCTCCCAAGACGAAAGGATGTTTGAATCCCCTGTGGAGACCACAGAGAAAGACCTAGTTCCCCACCTCATCGCAACCGGAGGCCTCACATCCTTTGAAAACTCCAGAGGGACGCGCAGATCAGTGCCTCCAAAGGAGACGATGCCTGACTCCTCGTGAAACTTGATAGGAGTCCCAGGATTCCTGTGGCACGTGAAAAGGGATCTTTGGTCTCCCGCCTCAGCTGGAGAGGCGTCCCAATTGCCCTGCCAAGCCTCGAGGAGAATCCCGAGTTGTCCCACGCAACTAGGCAGGAGTCCTGACGTCGCTGAAGAAACACGTGTGTGGAAGGGCCATCCCCGTCGTAACTCGAGAATATACCCCAGGTTCCCGCCGCATCTCGAGAAAAACCATGAGACTTCCCCCTCGCCGCGAGCTGAGGCCCGATTCCCCTGCACTGCGTGCAGTGCAATGCCGTGTTGCACATCACACAGGAAAGGAGCCTTGATTTCCTTGATGGCACTCCAGAGAAAGCCCAAGAACACTGTTTCAAGGCTAGAGGGATCCTGAGGTCACTGTAGCAACACGAAAGAGCTTCGTGGACCAAACATCAACTCGAGATGAGAGGTTAGTCCCTGGCTTCGACTTCAGAGGAATACCACCTTACCACAAGCACCTCAAGAGGAGGCTTCTCTCAGCTCTAGGTATGTGAGAAGGACCCTTAGTTTGAGGCCTCAAGTGGAATTTACACCGCGATGCGCTGACTCGAAATAAGGCTGGATATCAATGCAGTGACTTGAATGCAGGCCCTTCTTGCATCTCCCAATACAAAAGGATGTCTGAATGCCCTGTGGAGTACACAGAGAAAGACCTAGTTCCCCACCTCATCGCGACCGGAGGCCTCACATCCTTTGAAAACTCCAGAGGGACGCGGAGATCAGTGTCTCCAAAGGAGACGATGCCTGACTCCTCGTGAAACTTGATAGGAGTCCCAGGATTCCTGTGGCACGTGGAAAGGGACACTTGGTCTCCCGCCTCCGCTGGAGAGTCGTCCCAATTGCCCTGCCAAGCCTGGAGGAGAATCCCGAGTTGTCCCTCGCAACTAGGCAGGAGTCCTGACGTCGCTGAACAAACACGTGTGTGGAAGGGCCATGCCCTTCGTAACTCGAGAATATACCTCAGGTTCCCGCCTCAACTCGAGAAAAACCATGAGACTTCCCCCTCGACGCAAGATGAGGCCCGATTCCCCTGTACTGCGTTCAGAGCAATGCCGTGTTGCACATCACATGGCAAATGAGCCTTGATTTCCTTGATGGCACTCCAGAGAAAGGCCAAGAACACTGTATCAAGGCTAGAGGTATCCTGAGGTGACTGTAGCAACACGAAAGAGCTCCGTGGACGAAAAATCAACTCGAGATGAGAGGTTAGTCCCTGGCTTCGACTCCAGAGGAATACCACCTTACCACAAGCACCTCAAGAGGAGGCTTCTCTCAGCTCTAGGTATGTGAGAGGGACCCTGAGTTTGGGGCCTCAAGTGGAATGGACACCGCAATGCCCTGACTCGAAATAAGGCCGGATATCCCTGCAGTGACTTGAATGCAAGCTCGTCTTGCATCTCCCAAGACGAAAGGATGTCTGAATCCCCTGTGGAGACCACAGAGAAAGACCTAGTTCCCCACCTCATCGCGACAGGAGGTCTCACATTCTTTGAAAACTCCAGAGGGACGCGGAGATCAGTGCCTCCAAAGGAGACGATGCCTGACTCCTCGTGAAACTTGATAGAAGTCCCAGGATTCCTGTGGCACGTGGAAAGGGACCCTTGGTCTCCCGCCTCATCAGGAGAGGCGTCCCAATTGCCCTACCAAGCCGTGAGGAGAATCCCGAGTGTTCCCTCGCAACTAGGCAGGAGTCCTGACGTCACTGAACAAACACGTGTGTGGAAGCGCCATCCCCGTCGTAACTCGAGAATATACCCCAGGTTCCCGCCGCAATTCGAGAAAAACCATGAGACTTCCCCCTCGCCGCGAGCTGAGGCCCGATTCCCCTGCACTGCGTGCAGTGCAATGCCGTGTTGCACATCACACAGGAAAGGAGCCTTGATTTCCTTGATGGCACTCCAGAGAAAGCCCAAGAACACTGTTTCAAGGCTAGAGGGATCCTGAGGTCACTGTAGCAACACGAAAGAGGTTCGTGGACCAAACATCAACTCGAGATGAGAGGTTAGTCCCTGGCTTCGACTTCAGAGGAATACCACCTTACCACAAGCACCTCAAGAGGAGGCTTCTCTCAGCTCTAGGTATGTGAGAAGGACCCTTAGTTTGAGGCCTCAAGTGGAATTTACACCGCGATGCGCTGACTCGAAATAAGGCTGGATATCAATGCAGTGACTTGAATGCAGGCCCTTCTTGCATCTCCCAATACAAAAGGATGTCTGAATGCCCTGTGGAGTACACAGAGAAAGACCTAGTTCCCCACCTCATCGCGACCGGAGGCCTCACATCCTTTGAAAACTCCAGAGGGACGCGGAGATCAGTGTCTCCAAAGGAGACGATGCCTGACTCCTCGTGAAACTTGATAGGAGTCCCAGGATTCCTGTGGCACGTGGAAAGGGACACTTGGTCTCCCGCCTCCGCTGGAGAGTCGTCCCAATTGCCCTGCCAAGCCTCGAGGAGAATCCCGAGTTGTCCCTCGCAACTAGGCAGGAGTCCTGACGTCGCTGAACAAACACGTGTGTGGAAGGGCCATGCCCGTCGTAACTCGAGAATATACCTCAGGTTCCCGCCTCAACTCGAGAAAAACCATGAGACTTCCCCCTCGACGCAAGATGAGGCCCGATTCCCCTGTACTGCGTTCAGAGCAATGCCGTGTTGCACATGACACGGCAAATGAGCCTTGATTTCCTTGATGGCACTCCAGAGAAAGGCCAAGAACACTGTATCAAGGCTAGAGGTGTCCTGAGGTGACTGTAGCAACACGAAAGAGCTCCGTGGACGAAAAATCAACTCGAGATGAGAGGTTAGTCCCTGGCTTCGACTCCAGAGGAATACCACCTTACCACAAGCACCTCAAGAGGAGGCTTCTCTCAGCTCTAGGTATGTGAGAGGGACCCTGAGTTTGGGGCCTCAAGTGGAATGGACACCGCAATGCCCTGACTCGAAATAAGGCCGGATATCCCTGCAGTGACTTGAATGCAAGCTCGTCTTGCATCTCCCAAGACAAAAGGATGTCTGAATCCCCTGTGGAGACCACAGAGAAAGACCTAGTTCCCCACCTCATCGCGACAGGAGGTCTCACATTCTTTGAAAACTCCAGAGGGACGCGGAGATCAGTGCCTCCAAAGGAGACGATGCCTGACTCCTCGTGAAACTTGATAGAAGTCCCAGGATTCCTGTGGCACGTGGAAAGGGACCCTTGGTCTCCCGCCTCAGCTGGAGCGGCGTCCGAATTGCCCTGCCAAGCCTCGAGGAGAATCCCGAGTTGTCCCTTGCAACTAGGAAGGAGTCCTGACGTCGCTGAACAAACACGTGTGTGGAAGGGCCATCCCCGTCTTAACTCGAGAATATACCACAGCTTCCCGCCGCAACTCGAGAAAAACCATGAGACTTCCCCCTCGCCGCCAGATGAGGCCCGATTCCCCTGCACTGCGTGCAGAGCAATGCCGTGTTGCACATCACACATGAAAGGAGCCTTGATTTCCTTGATGGCACTCCAGAGAAACCCCAAGAACACTGTTTCAAGGCTAGAGGGATCCTGAGGTCACTGTAGCTAGACGAAAAACCTCCGTGGACCCCAAATCAACTCGAGATGAGAGGTTAGTCCATGGCTTTGAATCCAGAGGAATACCACCTTACCACAAGCACCTCAAGAGGAGGCTTCTCTCAGCTCTAGGTATGTGAGAGGGACCCTGAGTTAGCGGCCTAAAGTGGAATGGACACCGCGATGCCCTGAGTCGAAATAAGGCTGGATATCCCTGCAGTGACTTGAATGCAGGCTCGTCTTGCATCTCCCAAGACGAAAGGATGTCTGAATCCCCTATGGAGACCACAGAGAAAGACCTAGTTACCCACCTCATCGCGACCGGAGGCCTCACATCCTTTGAAAACTCCAGAGGGACGCGGAGATCAGTGCCTCCAAAGGGGACGATGCCTGACTCCTCGTGAAACTTGATAGGAGTCCCAGGATTCCTGTGGCACGTGGAAAGGGACACTTGGTCTCCCGCCTCAGCTGGAGAGACGCCCCAATTGCCCTGCCAAGCCTCGAGGAGAATCCCAAGTTGTCCCTCGCAACTAGGCAGGCGTCCTGACGTCGCTGAACAAACACGTGTGTGGAAGGGCCATCCCCGTCTTAACTCGAGAATATACCACAGGTTCTCGCCGCAACTCGAGAAAAACCATTAGACTTCCCCCTCGCCGCGAGATGAGGCCCGATTCCCCTGCACTGCGTGCATAGCAATGCCGTGTTGCACATCACACAGGAAAGGAGCCTTGATTTCCTTGTTAGCATTCCAAAGAAACCCCAAGATCACTGTTTCAGGGCTAGAGGGATCCTGAGGTCACTGTAGCAACACGAAAGAGCTCCGTGGACCAAAAATCAACTCGGGATGAGAGGTTAGTCCATGGCTTTGACTCCAGAGGAATACCACCTTACCACAAGCACCTCAAGAGGAGGCTTCTCTCAGCTCTAGGTATGTGAGAGGGACCCTGAGTTTGCGGCCTCAAGTGGAATGGACACCGCAATGCCCTGACTCGAAATAAGGCCGGATATCCCTGCAGTGACTTGAATGCAGGCTCGTCTTGCATCTCCCAAGACGAAAGGATGTCTGAATCCCCTGTGGAGACCACAGAGAAAGACCTAGTTCCCCACCTCATCGCGACCGGAGGCCTCACATCCTTTGAAAACTCCAGAGGGACGCGGAGATGAGTGCCTCCAAAGGAGCCGATGCCAGACTCCTCGAGAAACTTGATAGGAGTCCCAGGATTCCTGTGGCACGTGGAAAGGGACCCTTGGTCTCCCGCCTCAGCTGGAGAGGCGTCCCAATTGCCCTGCCAAGCCTCGAGGAGAATCCCGAGTTGTCCCTCGCAACTAGGCAGGAGTCCTGACGTCGCTGAACAAACACGTGTGTGGAAGGGCTATCCCCGTCGTAACTCGAGAATATACCCCAGGTTTCCGACGCAACTCGAGAAAAACCATGAGATTTCCCACTCGCCGCGAGATGAGGCCCAATTCCCCTGCACTGCGTGCAGAGCAATGCCGTGTTGCACATCACACAGGAAAGGAGCCTTGATTTCCTTGATGGCACTCCACAGAAACCCCAAGAACACTGTTTCAAGGCTAGAGGGATCCTGAGGTCACTGTAGCAAAATGAAAGAGCTCCGTGGACCAAAAATCAACTCGAGATGAGAGGTTAGTCCCTGGCTTCGACTCCAGAGGAATACCACCTTACCACAAGCACCTCAAGAGGAGGCTTCTCTCAGCTCTAGGTATGTGAGAGGGACCCTGAGTTTGCGGCCTCAAGTGGAATGAACACCGCGATGCCCTGACTCGAAATAAGGCCGGATATGCCGGCAGTGACTTGAATGCAGGCTCGTCTTGCATCTCCCAAGACGAAAGGATGTCTGAATCCCCTGTGGAGACCACAGAGAAAGACCTAGTTCCCCACCTCATTGCGACCGGAGGCCTCACATCCTTTGAAAGCTTCAGAGGGATGCGGAGATCAGTGCCTCCAAAGGAGACGATGCCTGACTCCTCGCGAAACTTGATAGGAGTCCCAGGATTCCTGTGGCACGTGGAAAGGGACCCTTGGTCTCCCGCCTCAGCTGGAGAGGCGACCCAATTGCCCTGCCAAGCCTCGAGGAGAATCCCGAGTTGTCCCTCGCAACTAGGCAGGAGTCCTGACGTCGCTGAACAAACACGTGTGTGGAAGGGCCATCCCCGTCGTAACTCGAGAATATACCCCAGGTTCCCGCCGCAACTCGAGAAAAACCATGAGACTTCCCCCTTGCCGCGAGATGAGGCCCGATTCCCCTGCACTGCATGCAGAGCAATGCCGTGTTGCACATCACACAGCAAAGGAGCCTTGCTTTCCTTGATGGCACTCCAGAGAATGCTCAAGAACACTGTTTCAAGGCTAAAGGGATCCTGAGGTCACTGTAGCAAAACAAAAGAGCTCCGTGGACCAAAAATCAACTCGAGATGAGAGGTTAGTCCCTGGCTTCGACTCGAGAGGAATACCACCTTACCACAAGCACCTCAAGAGGAGGCTTCTCTCAGCTCTAGGTATGTGAGAGGGACCCTGAGTTTGAGGCCTCAAGTGGAATGGACACCGCGATGCCCTGATTCGAAATAAGGCCGGATATCCCTGCAGTGACTTGAATGCAGGCTCGACTTGCATCTCCCAAGACGAAAGGATGTCTGAATCCCCTGTGGAGACCACAGAGAAAGACCTAGTTCCCCACCTTATTGCGACCGGAGGCCTCACATCCTTTGAAAACTCCAGAGGGACGCGGAGATCAGTGCCTCCAAAGGGGACAATGCCTGACTCCCCGTGAAACTTGATAGGAGTCCCAGGATTCCTGTGGCATGTGGAAAGGGACCCTTGGTCTCCCGCCTCCGCTGGAGAGGCGTCCCAATTGCCCTGCCAAGCCTCGAGGAGAATCCCGAGTTGTCCCACGCAACTAGGCAGGAGTCCTGACGTCACTGAACAAACACGTGTGTGGAAGGGCCATCCACGTCCTAACTCGAGAATATACCCCAGTTTCCAGCCGCAACTCGAGAAAAACCATGAGACTTCCCCCTCGCCGCAAGATGAGGCCCGATTCCCCTGCACTGCGTGCAGAGCACTGCCGTGTTGCACATCACACAGGAAAGGAGCCTTGATTTCCTTGATGGCACTCCAGAGAAAGCCCAAGAACACTGTTTCAAGGCTAAAGGGATCCTGAGGTCAGTGTAGCAACACGAAAGAGCTCCGTGGCCCAAAAATCAACTCGAGATGAGAGGTTAGTCCCTGGCTTCGACTCCGGAGGAATACCACCTTACCACAAGCACCTCAAGAGGTGGCTTCTCTCAGCTCTAGGTATGTGAGAGGCACCCTGAGTTTGCGGCCTCCAGTGGAATGGACTCCGCGATGCCCTGACTCGAAAAAAGGCCGGATATCCCTGCAGTGACTTGAATGCAGGCTCCTCTTGCATCTCCCAAGACGAAAGGTTGTCTGAATCCCCTGTGGAGACCACAGAGAAAGACCTAGTTCCCCACCTCATTGCGACCGGAGGCCTCACATCCTTTGAAAACTCCAGAGGAACGCGGAGATCAGTGCCTCCAAAGGAGACGATGCCTGACTCCTCGTGAAACTTGCTAGAAGTCCCAGGATTCCTGTGGCACGTGGAAAGGGACCCTTGGTCTCCCGCCTCATCAGGAGAGGCGTCCCAATTGCCCTACCAAGCCGCGAGGAGAATCCCGAGTGTTCCCTCGCAACTAGGCAGGAGTCCTGACGTCGCTGAACAAACACGTGTGTGGAAGCGCCATCCCCGTCGTAACTCGAGAATATACCCCAGGTTCCCGCCGCAATTCGAGAAAAACCATGAGACTTCCCCCTCGCCGCGAGCTGAGGCCCGATTCCCCTGCACTGCGTGCAGTGCAATGCCGTGTTGCACATCACACAGGAAAGGAGCCTTGATTTCCTTGATGGCACTCCAGAGAAAGCCCAAGAACACTGTTTCAAGGCTAGAGGGATCCTGAGGTCACTGTAGCAACACGAAAGAGCTTCGTGGACCAAACATCAACTCGAGATGAGAGGTTAGTCCCTGGCTTCGACTTCAGAGGAATACCACCTTACCACAAGCACCTCAAGAGGAGGCTTCTCTCAGCTCTAGGTATGTGAGAAGGACCCTTAGTTTGAGGCCTCAAGTGGAATTTACACCGCGATGCGCTGACTCGAAATAAGGCCGGATATCAATGCAGTGACTTGAATGCAGGCCCTTCTTGCATCTCCCAATACAAAAGGATGTCTGAATGCCCTGTGGAGAACACAGAGAAAGACCTAGTTCCCCACCTCATCGCGACCGGAGGCCTCACATCCTTTGAAAACTCCAGAGGGACGCGGAGATCAGTGTCTCCAAAGGAGACGATGCCTGACTCCTCGTGAAACTTGATAGGAGTCCCAGGATTCCTGTGGCACGTGGAAAGGGACACTTGGTCTCCCGCCTCCGCTGGAGAGTCGTCCCAATTGCCCTGCCAAGCCTCGAGGAGAATCCCGAGTTGTCCCTCGCAACTAGGCAGGAGTCCTGACGTCGCTGAACAAACACGTGTGTGGAAGGGCCATGCCCGTCGTAACTCGAGAATATACCTCAGGTTCCCGCCTCAACTCGAGAAAAACCATGAGACTTCCCCCTCGACGCAAGATGAGGCCCGATTCCCCTGTACTGCGTTCAGAGCAATGCCGTGTTGCACATCACACGGCAAATGAGCCTTGATTTCCTTGATGGCACTCCAGAGAAAGGCCAAGAACACTGTATCAAGGCTAGAGGTATCCTGAGGTGACTGTAGCAACACGAAAGAGCTCCGTGGACGAAAAATCAACTCGAGATGAGAGGTTAGTCCCTGGCTTCGACTCCAGAGGAATACCACCTTACCACAAGCACCTCAAGAGGAGGCTTCTCTCAGCTCTAGGTATGTGAGAGGGACCCTGAGTTTGGGGCCTCAAGTGGAATGGACACCGCAATGCCCTGACTCGAAATAAGGCCGGATATCCCTGCAGTGACTTGAATGCAAGCTCGTCTTGCATCTCCCAAGACGAAAGGATGTCTGAATCCCCTGTGGAGACCACAGAGAAAGACATAGTTCCCCACCTCATCGCAACCGGAGGCCTCACATCCTTTGAAAACTCCAGAGGGACGCGGAGATCAGTGCCTCCAAAGGAGCCGATGCCAGACTCCTCGAGATACTTGATAGGAGTCCCAGGATTCCTGTGACACGTGGAAAGGGACCCTTAGTCTCCCGCCTCAGCTGGAGAGGCGTCCCAATTGCCCTGCCAAGCCTCGAGGAGAATCCCGAGTTTTCCCTCGCAACTAGGCAGGAGTCCTGACGTCGCTGAACAAACACGTGTGTGGAAGGGCCATCCCCGTCGTAACTCGAGAATATACCCCAGGTTCCCGCCGCAACTCGAGAAAAACCATGAGACTTCCCACTCGCCGCGAGATGAGACCCAATTCCCCTGCACTGCATGCAGAGCAATGCCGTGTTGCACATCACACAGGAAAGGAGCCTTGATTTCCTTGATGGCACTCCACAGAAACCCCAAGAACACTGTTTCAAGGCTAGAGGGATCCTGAGGACACTGTAGCAACATGAAAGAGCTCCGTGGACCAAAAATCAACTCGAGATGAGAGGTTAATCCCTGGCTTCGACTCCAGAGGAATAACACCTCACCACAAGCACCTCAAGAGGAGGCTTCTCTCAGCTCTAGGTATTTGAGAGGTACCCTGAGTTTGCGGCCTCAAGTGGAATGGACACCGCGATGCCCTGACTCGAAATAAGGCCGGATATGCCTGCAGTGACTTGAATGCAGGCTCGTCTTGCATCTCCCAAGACGAAAGGATGTCTGAATCCCCTGTGGAGACCACAGAGAAAGACCTAGTTCCCCACCTCATCGCGACAGGAGGCCTCACATCCTTTGAAAACTCCAGAGGGACGCGGAGATCAGTGACTCCAAAGGAGACGATGCCTGACTCCTCGTGAAACTTGATAGAAGTCCCAGGATTCCTGTGGCACGTGGAAAGGGACCCTTGGTCTCCCGCCTCAGCTGGAGAGGCGTCCGAATTGCCCTGCCAAGCCTCGAGGAGAATCCCGAGTTGTCCCTTGCAACTAGGAAGGAGTCCTGACGTCGCTGAACAAACACGTGTGTGGAAGGGCCATCCCCGTCTTAACTCGAGAATATACCACAGCTTCCCGCCGCAACTCGAGAAAAACCATGAGACTTCCCCCTCGCCGCCAGATGAGGCCCGATTCCCCTGCACTGCGTGCAGAGCAATGCCGTGTTGCACATCACACAGGAAAGGAGCCTTGATTTCCTTGATGGCACTCCAGAGAAACCCCAAGAACACTGTTTCAAGGCTAGAGGGATCCTGAGGTCACTGTAGCTAGACGAAAAACCTCCGTGGACCCCAAATCAACTCGAGATGAGAGGTTAGTCCATGGCTTTGAATCCAGAGGAATACCACCTTACCACAAGCACCTCAAGAGGAGGCTTCTCTCAGCTCTAGGTATGTGAGAGGGACCCTGAGTTAGCGGCCTAAAGTGGAATGGACACCGCGATGCCCTGAGTCGAAATAAGGCTGGATATCCCTGCAGTGACTTGAATGCAGGCTCGTCTTGCATCTCCCAAGACGAAAGGATGTCTGAATCCCCTGTGGAGACCACAGAGAAAGACCTAGTTACCCACCTCATCGCGACCGGAGGCCTCACATCCTTTGAAAACTCCAGAGGGACGCGGAGATCAGTGCCTCCAAAGGGGACGATGCCTGACTCCTCGTGAAACTTGATAGGAGTCCCAGGATTCCTGTGGCACGTGGAAAGGGACACTTGGTCTCCCGCCTCAGCTGGAGAGACGCCCCAATTGCCCTGCCAAGCCTCGAGGAGAATCCCAAGTTGTCCCTCGCAACTAGGCAGGCGTCCTGACGTCGCTGAACAAACACGTGTGTGGAAGGGCCATCCCCGTCTTAACTCGAGAATATACCACAGGTTCTCGCCGCAACTCGAGAAAAACCATTAGACTTCCCCCTCGCCGCGAGATGAGGCCCGATTCCCCTGCACTGCGTGCATAGCAATGCCGTGTTGCACATCACACAGGAAAGGAGCCTTGATTTCCTTGTTAGCATTCCAAAGAAACCCCAAGATCACTGTTTCAGGGCTAGAGGGATCCTGAGGTCACTGTAGCAACAGGAAAGAGCTCCGTGGACCAAAAATCAACTCGGGATGAGAGGTTAGTCCATGGCTTCGACTCCAGAGGAATACCACCTTACCACAAGCACCTCAAGAGGAGGCTTCTCTCAGCTCTAGGTATGTGAGAGGGACCCTGAGTTTGCGGCCTCAAGTGGAATGGACAGCGCAATGCCCTGACTCGAAATAAGGCCGGATATCCATGCAGTGACTTGAATGCAGGCTTGTCTTGCATCTCCCAAGACGAAAGGATGTCTGAATCCCCTGTGGAGACCACAGAGAAAGACCTAGTTCCCCACCTCATCGCAACCGGAGGCCTCACATCCTTTGAAAACTCCAGAGGGACGCGGAGATCAGTGCCTACAACGGAGACGATGCCTGACTCCTCGTGAAACTTGATAGGAGTCCCAGGATTCCTGTGGCACGTGGAAAGGGATCTTTGGTCTCCCGCCTCAGCTGGAGAGGCGTCCCAATTGCCCTGCCAAGCCTCGAGGAGAATCCCGAGTTGTCCCTCGCAACTAGGCAGGAGTTCTGACGTCGCTGAACAAACACGTGTGTGGAAGGGCCATCCCCGTCGTAACTCGAGAATATACCCCAGGTTCCCGCCGCAACTCGAGAAAAACCATGAGACTTCCCCCTCGCCGTGAGATGAGGCCCGATTCCACTGCACTGCGTGCAGAGCAATGCCGTGTTGCACATCACACAGGAAAGGAGCCTTGATTTCCTTGATGGCACTCCAAAGAAACCCCAAGAACTCTGTTTCAAGGCTAGAGGGATCCTGAGGTCACTGTAGCAACACGAAAGAGCTCCGTGTACCAGAAATCAACTCGAGATGAGAGGTTAGTCCCTAGCTTCGACTCCAGAGGAATACCACCTTACTACAAGCACCTCAAGAGGAGGCTTCTCTCAGCTCTAGGTATGTGAGAGGGACCCTGACTTTGCGGCCTCAAGTGGAATGAACACCGCCATGCCCTGACTCGAAATAAGGCCAGATATGCCTGCAGTGACTTGAATGCAGGCTCGTCTTGCATCTCCCAAGACGAAAGGATGTCTGAATTCCCTGTGGAGACCACAGAGAAAGACCTAGTTACCCACCTCATCGCGACTGGAGGCCTCACATCCTTTGAAAACTCCAGAGGGACGCGGAGATCAGTGCCTCCAAAGGAGACGATGCCTGACTCCTCGAGAAACTTTATAGGAGTCCCAGGATTCCTATGGCACGTGGAAAGGGACCCTTGGTCTCCCGCCTCAGTTGAAGAGGTGTCCCAATTGCCCTGCCAAGCCTCGAGGAGAATCCCGAGTTTTCCCTCGCAACTAGGCAGGAGTCCTGACGTCGCTGAACAAACACGTGTGTGGAAGGGCCATCCCCGTCGTAACTCGAGAATATACCCCAGGTTCTCGCCGCAACTCGGGAAAAACCATGAGACTTCCCCCTCGCCGCCAGATGAGGCCCGATTCCCCTGCACTGCGTGCAGAGCAGTTCCGTGTTTCACATCACACAGGAAAGGAGTCTTGATTTCCTTGATGGCACTCCAGAGATGCCCCAAGAAAACTGTTTCAAGGCTAGAGGGATCCTGAGGTCACTGTAGCTAGACGAAAAACCTCCGTGGACCCCAAATCAACTCAAGATGAGAGGTTAGTCCATGGCTTTGACTCCAGAGGAATACCACCTTACCACAAGCACTTCAAGAGGAGGCTTCTCTCAGCTCTAGGTATGTGAGAGGGACCCTGAGTTTGCGGCCTCAAGTGAAATGGACACCGCGATGCCCTGACTCGAAATAAGGCCGGATATCCCTGCAGTGACTTGAATGCAGGCTCGTCTTGCATCTCCCAAGACGAAAGGATGTCTGAATCCCCTGTGGAGACCACAGAGAAAGACTTAGTTCCCCACCTCATCGCGACCGGAGGCCTCACATCCTTTGAAATCTCCAGAGGGACGCGGAGATCAGTGCCTCCAAAGGGGACGATGCCTGACTCCTCGTGAAACTTGAGAGGAGTCCCATGATTCCTGTGGCACGTGGAAAGGGACCCTTGGTCTCCCGCCTCAGCTGGAGCGGCGCCCCAATTGCCCTGCCAAGCCTCGAGGAGAATCCCAAGTTGTCCCTCGCAACTAGGCAGGCGTCCTGACGTCGCTGAACAAACACGTGTGTGGAAGGGCCATCCCCGTCTTAACTCGAGAATATACCACAGGTTCCCGCCGCAACTCGAGAAAAACCATGAGACTTCCCCCTCGCCGCGAGATGAGGCCCGATTCCCCTGCACTGCGTGCAGAGAAATGCCGTGTTGCACATCACACAGGAAAGGAGCCTTGATTTCCTTGTTAGCATTCCAAAGAAACCCCAAGATCACTGTTTCAGGGCTAGAGGGATCCTGAGGTGACTGTAGCAACACGAAAGAGCTCCGTGGACCAAAAATCAACTCGGGATGAGAGGTTAGTCCCTGGCTTCGACTCCAGAGGAATACCACCTTACCACAAGCACCTCAAGAGGAGGCATCTCTCAGCTCTAGGTATGTGAGAGGGACCCTGAGTTTGCGGCCTCAAGTGGAATGGACACCGCAATGCCCTGACTCGAAATAAGGCCGGATATCCTTGCAGTGACTTGAATGCAGGCTCGTCTTGCATCTCCCAAGACGAAAGGATGTCTGAATCCCCTGTGGAGACCACAGAGAAAGACCTAGTTCCCCACCTCATCGCGACCGGAGGCCTCACATCTTTGAAAACTCCAGAGGGACGCGGAGATGAGTGCCTCCAAAGGAGCCGATGCCAGACTCCTCGAGGAACTTGATAGGAGTCCCAGGATTCCTGTGGCACGTGGAAAGGGACCCTTGGTCTCCCGCCTCAGCTGGAGAGGCGTCCCAATTGCCCTGCCAATCCTCGAGGAGAATCCCGAGTTTTCCCTCGCAACTAGGCAGGAGTCCTGACGTCGCTGAACAAACACGTGTGTCGAAGGGCCATCCCCGTCGTAACTCGTGAATATACCCCCAGGTTCCCGCCGCAACTAGAGAAAAACCATGAGACTTCCCCCTAACCGCGAGATGAGGCCCGATTCCTCTGCACTGCGTGCAGAGCAATGCCGTGTTGCACATCAAACAGGAAAGGAGCCTTCATTTCCTTGATGGCACTCCAGAGAAACCCCAAGAACACTGTTTCAAGGCTAGAGGGATCCTGAGGTCACTGTAGCAACACGAAAGAGCTCCGTGGACGAACAATCAATTCGAGATGAGAGGTTAGTCCCTGGCTTCGACTCCAGAGGAATACCACCTTACCACAAACACCTCAAGAGGAGGCTTCTCTCAGCTCTAGGGATGTGAGAGGGACCCTGAGTTTGCGGCCTCAAGTGAAATGGACACCGCAATGCCCTGACACGAAATAAGTCCGGATATCCCTGCAGTGACTTGAATGCAGGCTCGTCTTACATCTCCCAAGACGAAAGGGTGTCTGAATCCCCTGTGGAGACAACAGAGAAAGACCTAGTTCCCCACCTCATCGCGACCGGAGGCCTCACATCCTTTGAAAACTCCAGAGGGACGCGAAGATCAGTGCCTCCAAAGGAGACGATGCCTGACTCCTCGAGAAACTTGATAGGAGTCCCAGGATTCCTGTGGCACGTGGAAAGGGACCCTTGGTCTCCCGCCTCAGTTGAAGAGGTGTCCCAATTGCCCTGCCAAGCCTCGAGGAAAATCCCGAGTTGTCCCTCGCAACTAGGCCGGAGTCCTGACGTCGCTGAACAAACGCGTGTGTGGAAGGGCCATCCCCGTCGTAACTCGAGAATATACCCCAGGTTCCCGCCGCAACTCGAGAAAAACCATGAGACTTCCCCTTCGCCGCGAGAAGAGGCCCGATTCCCCTGCACTGCGTGCAGAGCAATGCCGTGTTGCAAATCACACAGGAAAGGAGCCTTGATTTCCTTGATGGCACTCCAGAGAAACCCCAAGAACTCTGTTTCAAGGCTAGAGGGATCCGGAGGTCACTGTAGCAACACAAAAGAGCTCCGTGTCCCAAAAGTCAACTCGAGATGAGAGGTTAGTCCCTGGCTTCGACTCCAGAGGAATACCACCTTACCACAAGCACCTCAAGAGGAGGCTTCTCTCAGCTCTAGGTATGTGAGAGGGACCCGGAGTTTGCGGTCTCAAGTGGAATGGACACCGCGATGCCCTGACTCGAAATAAGGCCGGATATCCCTGCAGTGACTTGAATGCAGGCTCGTCTTGCATCTCCCAAGACGAAAGGATGTCTGAATCCCCTGTGGAGACCACAGAGAAAGACCTAGTTCCCCACCTCATCGCGACCGGAGGCCTCACATCCTTTGAAAATTCCAGAGGCACGCGGAGATCAGTGCCTCCAAAGGAGACGATGCCTGACTCCTCGTGAAACTTGATAGGAGTCCCAGGATTCCTGTGGCACGTGGAAAGGGACCCTTGGTCTCCCGCCTCAGCTGGAGAGGCGTCCGAATTGCCCTGCGAAGCCTCGAGGAGAATCCCGAGTTGTCCCTCGCAACTAGGAAGGAGTCCTGACGTCGCTGAACAAACACGTGTGTGGAAGGGCCATCCCCGTCTTAACTCGAGAATATACCCCAGCTTCCCGCCGCAACTCGAGAAAAACCATGAGACTTCCCCCTCGCCGCCAGATGAGGCCCGATTCCCCTGCACTGCGTACAGAGCAGTTCCGTGTTTCACATCACACAGGAAAGGAGCCTTGATTTCCTTGATGGCACTCCAGAGAAAGCCCAAGAACACTGTTTCAAGGCTAGAGGGATCCTGAGGTCACTGTAGCAACACGAAAGAGCTCCGTGGACCAAAAATCAATTCGAGATGAGAGGTTAGTCCCTGGCTTCGACTCCAGAGGAATACCACCTTACCACAAACACCTCAAGAGGAGGCTGCTCTCAGCTCTAGGTATGTGAGAGGGACCCTGAGTTTGCGGCCTCAAGTGAAATGGACACCGCGATGCCCTGACTTGAAATAAGTCCAGATATCCCTGCAGTGACTTGAATGCAGGCTCGTCTTACATCTCCCAAGACGAAAGGGTGTCTGAATCCCCTGTGGAGACAACAGAGAAAGACCTAGTTCCCCACCTCATCGCGACCGGAGGCCTCACATCCTTTGAAAACTCCAGAGGAACGCGGAGATCAGTGCCTCCAAAGGAGACGATGCCTGACACCTCGAGAAAATTGATAGGAGTCCCAGGATTCCTGTGGCACGTGGAAAGGGACCCTTGGTCTCCCGCCTCAGTTGAAGAGGTGTCCCAATTGCCCTGTCAAGCCTCGAGGAAAATCCCGATTTGTCCCTCGCAACGAGGCCGGTGTCCTGACGTCGCTGAACAAACGCGTGTGTGGAAGGGCCATCCCCGTCGTAACTCGAGAATATACCCCAGGTTCCCGCCGCAACTCGAGAAAAATCATGAGACTTCCCCCTCGCCGCGAGATGAGGCCCGATTCCCCTGCACTGCGTGCAGAGCAATGCCGTGTTGCCAATCACACAGGAAAGGAGCCTTGATTTCCTTGATGGCACTCCAGAGAAACCCCAAGAACACTGTTTCAAGGCTAGAGGGATCCTGAGGTCACTGTAGCAACACGAAAGAGCTCCGTGGACAACAAATCAACTCGAGATGAGAAGTTAGGCCCTGGCTTCGACTCCAGAGGAATACCACCTCACCACAAGCACCTCAAGAGGAGGCTTCTCTCAGCTCTATGTATGTGAGAGGGACCCTGATTTTGCGGCCTCAAGTGGAATGGACACCGGATTGCAATGACTCAAAATAAGACCGGATATCCCTGCAGTGACTTGAATGCAGGCTCGTCTTTCATCTCCCAAGACGAAAGGATGTCTGAATCCCCTGTGGAGACCACAGAGAAAGACCTAGTTCCCCACCTCATCGCGACCGGAGGCCTCACATCCTTTGAAAACTCCAGAGGGACTCGGAGATTTGTGCCTCCAAAGGAGACGATGCCTGACTCCTCGTGAAACTTGATAGGAGTCCCAGGATTCCTGTGGCACATGGAAAGGGACACTTGGTCTCCCGCCTCAGCTGGAGAGGCGTCCCAATTGCCCTGCCAAGCCTCGTGGAGAAGCCCGAGCTGTCCCTCGCAACTAGGCAGGAGTCCTGACGTCGCTGAACAAACACGTGTGTGGAAGGGCCATCCCCGTCGTAACTCAAGAATATACCCCAGGTTCCCGCCGCAACTCGAGAAAAACCATGAGAGTTCCCCCTCGCCGCCAGATGAGGGCTGATTCCCCTGCACTGCATGCAGAGCAATGCCGTGTTGCACATCACACAGGAAAGGAGCCTTGATTTCCTTGATGGCACTCCAGAGAAACCCCAAGAACACTGTTTCAAGGCTAGATGGATCCTGAGGTCACTGTAGCAACACGAAAGAGGTCCATGGACCAAAAATCAACTCGGGATGAGAGGTTAGTCCCTGGCTTCGACTCCAGAGGAATACCACCTTACCACAAGCACCTCAAGAGGAGGCTTCTCTCAGCTCTAGGTATATGAGAGGGACCCTGAGTTTGCGGCCTCAAGTGGAATGGACACCGCGATGCCCTGACTCGAAATAAGGCCGGATATCAATGCAGTGACTTGAATGCAGGCTCGTGTTGCATCTCCCAAGACGAAAGGGTGTCTGAATCCCCTGTGGAGACAACAGAGAAAGACCTAGTTACCCACCTCATCGCGACCGGAGGCCTCATCCTTTGAAAACTCCAGAGGGACGCGCAGATCAGTGCCTCCAAGGGACACGATGCCTCTCTCCTCGAGAAACTTGATAGGAGACCCAGGATTCCTGTGGCACGTGGAAAGGGACCCTTGGTCTCCCGCCTCAGTTGAAGAGGTGTCCCAATTGCCCTGCCAAGCCTCGAGGAGAATCCCGAGTTGTCCCTCGCAACTAGGCCGGAGTCCTGACGTCGCTGAACAAATACGTGTGTGGAAGGGCCATCCCCGTCGTAACTCGAGAATATACCCCAGGTTCCCGCCGCAACTCGAGAAAAACCATGAGACTTCACCCTCGCCGCGAGATGAGGCCCGATTCCCATGCAATGCGTGCAGAGCAATGCCGTGTTGCACATCACACAGGAAAGGAGCCTTGATTTCCTTGATGGCACTCCAGAGAAACCCCAAGAACACTGTTTCAAGGCTAGAGGGATCCTGAGGTCACTTTAGCAACATGAAAGAGCTCCGTGGACCAAAAATCAACTCGAGATGAGAGGTTAGTCCCTGGCTTCGAATCCAGAGGAATACCAACTTACCACAAGCACCTCAAGAGGAGGCTTCTCTCAGCTCTAGGTATGTGAGAGGGACCCTGAGTTTGCGGCCTCAAGTGGAATGGACACCGCGATGCCCTGATTCGAAATAAGGCCGGATATCCCTGCAGTGACTTGAATGCAGGCTTGTCTTGCATCTCCCAAGACGAAAGGATGTCTGAATCCCCTGTGGAGACCACAGAGAAAGACCTAGTTCCCCACCTCATCGCGACCGGAGGCCTCACATCATTTGAAAACTCCAGAGGGACTCGGAGATTTGTGCCTCCAAAGGAGACGATGCCTGACTCCTCGTGAAACTTGATAGGAGTCCCAGGATTCCTGTGGCACATGGAAAGGGACACTTGGTCTCCCGCCTCAGCTGGAGAGGCGTCCCAATTGCCCTGCCAAGCCTCGAGGAGAATCCCGAGTTCTCCCTCACAACTAGGCAGGAGTCCTGACGTCGCTGAACAAACACGTGTGTGGAAGGGCCATCCCCGTCGTAACTCGAGAATATACAACAGTTTCCTTCAGCAACTCGAAAAAAACCATGAGACTTCCCCCTCGCCGCGAGATGAGGCCCGATTCCCCTGCACTGCGTGCAAAGCAATTCCGTGTTGCACATCACACAGGAAAGGAGCCTTGATTTCCTTGATGGCACCCCAGAGAAACCCCAAGAACACTGTTTCAAGGCTAGAGGGATTCTGAGGTCACTGTAGCAACAAGAAAGAGCTCCGTGGACCAATAATCAACTCGAGATGAGAGGTTAGTCCCTGGCTTCGACTCCAGAGGAATACCACCTTACCACAAGCACTTCCACAGGAGGCTTCTCTCAGCCCTAGGTATGTGAGAGGGACCCTGATTTTGCGTCCTCAAATGGAATGGACACCGCGATGCCCTGACTCAAAATAAGGCCAGATATGCCTGCAGTGCCTTGAATGCAGGCTCGTCTTGCAACTCCCAAGACGAAAGGATGTCTGAATCCCCTGTGGAGACCACAGAGAAAGGCTTAGTTCCCAACCTCATCGCGACCGGAGGCCTCACATCCTTTGAAAACTCCAGAGGGACGCGGAGATCAGTGCCTCCAAAGGAGACGAGGCCTGACTCCTCGAGAAACTTGATAGGAGTCCCAGGATTCCTGTGGTACGAGGAAAGGGACACTTGGTCTCCCGCCTCAGCTGGAGAGGCGTCCCAATTGCCCTGCCAAGCCTCGTGGAGAAGCCCGAGCTGTCCCTCGCAACTAGGCAGGAGTCCTGACGTCGCTGAACAAACACGTGTGTGGAAGGGCCATCCACGTCCTAACTCGAGAATATACCCCAGTTTCCAGCCGCAACTCGAGAAAAACCATGAGACTTCCCCCTCGCCGCAAGATGAGGCCCGATTCCCCTGCACTGCGTGCAGAGCACTGCCGTGTTGCACATCACACAGGAAAGGAGCCTTGATTTCCTTGATGGCACTCCAGAGAAAGCCCAAGAACACTGTTTCAAGGCTAAAGGGATCCTGAGGTCAGTGTAGCAACACGAAAGAGCTCCGTGGCCCAAAAATCAACTCGAGATGAGAGGTTAGTCCCTGGCTTCGACTCCGGAGGAATACCACCTTACCACAAGCACCTCAAGAGGTGGCTTCTCTCAGCTCTAGGTATGTGAGAGGCACCCTGAGTTTGCGGCCTCCAGTGGAATGGACTCCGCGATGCCCTGACTCGAAAAAAGGCCGGATATCCCTGCAGTGACTTGAATGCAGGCTCCTCTTGCATCTCCCAAGACGAAAGGTTGTCTGAATCCCCTGTGGAGACCACAGAGAAAGACCTAGTTCCCCACCTCATTGCGACCGGAGGCCTCACATCCTTTGAAAACTCCAGAGGAACGCGGAGATCAGTGCCTCCAAAGGAGACGATGCCTGACTCCTCGTGAAACTTGCTAGAAGTCCCAGGATTCCTGTGGCACGTGGAAAGGGACCCTTGGTCTCCCGCCTCATCAGGAGAGGCGTCCCAATTGCCCTACCAAGCCGCGAGGAGAATCCCGAGTGTTCCCTCGCAACTAGGCAGGAGTCCTGACGTCGCTGAACAAACACGTGTGTGGAAGCGCCATCCCCGTCGTAACTCGAGAATATACCCCAGGTTCCCGCCGCAATTCGAGAAAAACCATGAGACTTCCCCCTCGCCGCGAGCTGAGGCCCGATTCCCCTGCACTGCGTGCAGTGCAATGCCGTGTTGCACATCACACAGGAAAGGAGCCTTGATTTCCTTGATGGCACTCCAGAGAAAGCCCAAGAACACTGTTTCAAGGCTAGAGGGATCCTGAGGTCACTGTAGCAACACGAAAGAGCTTCGTGGACCAAACATCAACTCGAGATGAGAGGTTAGTCCCTGGCTTCGACTTCAGAGGAATACCACCTTACCACAAGCACCTCAAGAGGAGGCTTCTCTCAGCTCTAGGTATGTGAGAAGGACCCTTAGTTTGAGGCCTCAAGTGGAATTTACACCGCGATGCGCTGACTCGAAATAAGGCCGGATATCAATGCAGTGACTTGAATGCAGGCCCTTCTTGCATCTCCCAATACAAAAGGATGTCTGAATGCCCTGTGGAGAACACAGAGAAAGACCTAGTTCCCCACCTCATCGCGACCGGAGGCCTCACATCCTTTGAAAACTCCAGAGGGACGCGGAGATCAGTGTCTCCAAAGGAGACGATGCCTGACTCCTCGTGAAACTTGATAGGAGTCCCAGGATTCCTGTGGCACGTGGAAAGGGACACTTGGTCTCCCGCCTCCGCTGGAGAGTCGTCCCAATTGCCCTGCCAAGCCTCGAGGAGAATCCCGAGTTGTCCCTCGCAACTAGGCAGGAGTCCTGACGTCGCTGAACAAACACGTGTGTGGAAGGGCCATGCCCGTCGTAACTCGAGAATATACCTCAGGTTCCCGCCTCAACTCGAGAAAAACCATGAGACTTCCCCCTCGACGCAAGATGAGGCCCGATTCCCCTGTACTGCGTTCAGAGCAATGCCGTGTTGCACATCACACGGCAAATGAGCCTTGATTTCCTTGATGGCACTCCAGAGAAAGGCCAAGAACACTGTATCAAGGCTAGAGGTATCCTGAGGTGACTGTAGCAACACGAAAGAGCTCCGTGGACGAAAAATCAACTCGAGATGAGAGGTTAGTCCCTGGCTTCGACTCCAGAGGAATACCACCTTACCACAAGCACCTCAAGAGGAGGCTTCTCTCAGCTCTAGGTATGTGAGAGGGACCCTGAGTTTGGGGCCTCAAGTGGAATGGACACCGCAATGCCCTGACTCGAAATAAGGCCGGATATCCCTGCAGTGACTTGAATGCAAGCTCGTCTTGCATCTCCCAAGACGAAAGGATGTCTGAATCCCCTGTGGAGACCACAGAGAAAGACATAGTTCCCCACCTCATCGCAACCGGAGGCCTCACATCCTTTGAAAACTCCAGAGGGACGCGGAGATCAGTGCCTCCAAAGGAGCCGATGCCAGACTCCTCGAGATACTTGATAGGAGTCCCAGGATTC
Organism: Cervus elaphus; assembly: GCF_910594005.1. Lineage (NCBI taxonomy): Eukaryota > Metazoa > Chordata > Mammalia > Artiodactyla > Cervidae > Cervus > Cervus elaphus. The sequence goes on along the minus strand of NW_025316725.1, from coordinate 193,406 downwards.
CTGTGACACGTGGAAAGGGACCCTTAGTCTCCCGCCTCAGCTGGAGAGGCGTCCCAATTGCCCTGCCAAGCCTCGAGGAGAATCCCGAGTTTTCCCTCGCAACTAGGCAGGAGTCCTGACGTCGCTGAACAAACACGTGTGTGGAAGGGCCATCCCCGTCGTAACTCGAGAATATACCCCAGGTTCCCGCCGCAACTCGAGAAAAACCATGAGACTTCCCACTCGCCGCGAGATGAGACCCAATTCCCCTGCACTGCATGCAGAGCAATGCCGTGTTGCACATCACACAGGAAAGGAGCCTTGATTTCCTTGATGGCACTCCACAGAAACCCCAAGAACACTGTTTCAAGGCTAGAGGGATCCTGAGGACACTGTAGCAACATGAAAGAGCTCCGTGGACCAAAAATCAACTCGAGATGAGAGGTTAATCCCTGGCTTCGACTCCAGAGGAATAACACCTCACCACAAGCACCTCAAGAGGAGGCTTCTCTCAGCTCTAGGTATTTGAGAGGTACCCTGAGTTTGCGGCCTCAAGTGGAATGGACACCGCGATGCCCTGACTCGAAATAAGGCCGGATATGCCTGCAGTGACTTGAATGCAGGCTCGTCTTGCATCTCCCAAGACGAAAGGATGTCTGAATCCCCTGTGGAGACCACAGAGAAAGACCTAGTTCCCCACCTCATCGCGACAGGAGGCCTCACATCCTTTGAAAACTCCAGAGGGACGCGGAGATCAGTGACTCCAAAGGAGACGATGCCTGACTCCTCGTGAAACTTGATAGAAGTCCCAGGATTCCTGTGGCACGTGGAAAGGGACCCTTGGTCTCCCGCCTCAGCTGGAGAGGCGTCCGAATTGCCCTGCCAAGCCTCGAGGAGAATCCCGAGTTGTCCCTTGCAACTAGGAAGGAGTCCTGACGTCGCTGAACAAACACGTGTGTGGAAGGGCCATCCCCGTCTTAACTCGAGAATATACCACAGCTTCCCGCCGCAACTCGAGAAAAACCATGAGACTTCCCCCTCGCCGCCAGATGAGGCCCGATTCCCCTGCACTGCGTGCAGAGCAATGCCGTGTTGCACATCACACAGGAAAGGAGCCTTGATTTCCTTGATGGCACTCCAGAGAAACCCCAAGAACACTGTTTCAAGGCTAGAGGGATCCTGAGGTCACTGTAGCTAGACGAAAAACCTCCGTGGACCCCAAATCAACTCGAGATGAGAGGTTAGTCCATGGCTTTGAATCCAGAGGAATACCACCTTACCACAAGCACCTCAAGAGGAGGCTTCTCTCAGCTCTAGGTATGTGAGAGGGACCCTGAGTTAGCGGCCTAAAGTGGAATGGACACCGCGATGCCCTGAGTCGAAATAAGGCTGGATATCCCTGCAGTGACTTGAATGCAGGCTCGTCTTGCATCTCCCAAGACGAAAGGATGTCTGAATCCCCTGTGGAGACCACAGAGAAAGACCTAGTTACCCACCTCATCGCGACCGGAGGCCTCACATCCTTTGAAAACTCCAGAGGGACGCGGAGATCAGTGCCTCCAAAGGGGACGATGCCTGACTCCTCGTGAAACTTGATAGGAGTCCCAGGATTCCTGTGGCACGTGGAAAGGGACACTTGGTCTCCCGCCTCAGCTGGAGAGACGCCCCAATTGCCCTGCCAAGCCTCGAGGAGAATCCCAAGTTGTCCCTCGCAACTAGGCAGGCGTCCTGACGTCGCTGAACAAACACGTGTGTGGAAGGGCCATCCCCGTCTTAACTCGAGAATATACCACAGGTTCTCGCCGCAACTCGAGAAAAACCATTAGACTTCCCCCTCGCCGCGAGATGAGGCCCGATTCCCCTGCACTGCGTGCATAGCAATGCCGTGTTGCACATCACACAGGAAAGGAGCCTTGATTTCCTTGTTAGCATTCCAAAGAAACCCCAAGATCACTGTTTCAGGGCTAGAGGGATCCTGAGGTCACTGTAGCAACAGGAAAGAGCTCCGTGGACCAAAAATCAACTCGGGATGAGAGGTTAGTCCATGGCTTCGACTCCAGAGGAATACCACCTTACCACAAGCACCTCAAGAGGAGGCTTCTCTCAGCTCTAGGTATGTGAGAGGGACCCTGAGTTTGCGGCCTCAAGTGGAATGGACAGCGCAATGCCCTGACTCGAAATAAGGCCGGATATCCATGCAGTGACTTGAATGCAGGCTTGTCTTGCATCTCCCAAGACGAAAGGATGTCTGAATCCCCTGTGGAGACCACAGAGAAAGACCTAGTTCCCCACCTCATCGCAACCGGAGGCCTCACATCCTTTGAAAACTCCAGAGGGACGCGGAGATCAGTGCCTACAACGGAGACGATGCCTGACTCCTCGTGAAACTTGATAGGAGTCCCAGGATTCCTGTGGCACGTGGAAAGGGATCTTTGGTCTCCCGCCTCAGCTGGAGAGGCGTCCCAATTGCCCTGCCAAGCCTCGAGGAGAATCCCGAGTTGTCCCTCGCAACTAGGCAGGAGTTCTGACGTCGCTGAACAAACACGTGTGTGGAAGGGCCATCCCCGTCGTAACTCGAGAATATACCCCAGGTTCCCGCCGCAACTCGAGAAAAACCATGAGACTTCCCCCTCGCCGTGAGATGAGGCCCGATTCCACTGCACTGCGTGCAGAGCAATGCCGTGTTGCACATCACACAGGAAAGGAGCCTTGATTTCCTTGATGGCACTCCAAAGAAACCCCAAGAACTCTGTTTCAAGGCTAGAGGGATCCTGAGGTCACTGTAGCAACACGAAAGAGCTCCGTGTACCAGAAATCAACTCGAGATGAGAGGTTAGTCCCTAGCTTCGACTCCAGAGGAATACCACCTTACTACAAGCACCTCAAGAGGAGGCTTCTCTCAGCTCTAGGTATGTGAGAGGGACCCTGACTTTGCGGCCTCAAGTGGAATGAACACCGCCATGCCCTGACTCGAAATAAGGCCAGATATGCCTGCAGTGACTTGAATGCAGGCTCGTCTTGCATCTCCCAAGACGAAAGGATGTCTGAATTCCCTGTGGAGACCACAGAGAAAGACCTAGTTACCCACCTCATCGCGACTGGAGGCCTCACATCCTTTGAAAACTCCAGAGGGACGCGGAGATCAGTGCCTCCAAAGGAGACGATGCCTGACTCCTCGAGAAACTTTATAGGAGTCCCAGGATTCCTATGGCACGTGGAAAGGGACCCTTGGTCTCCCGCCTCAGTTGAAGAGGTGTCCCAATTGCCCTGCCAAGCCTCGAGGAGAATCCCGAGTTTTCCCTCGCAACTAGGCAGGAGTCCTGACGTCGCTGAACAAACACGTGTGTGGAAGGGCCATCCCCGTCGTAACTCGAGAATATACCCCAGGTTCTCGCCGCAACTCGGGAAAAACCATGAGACTTCCCCCTCGCCGCCAGATGAGGCCCGATTCCCCTGCACTGCGTGCAGAGCAGTTCCGTGTTTCACATCACACAGGAAAGGAGTCTTGATTTCCTTGATGGCACTCCAGAGATGCCCCAAGAAAACTGTTTCAAGGCTAGAGGGATCCTGAGGTCACTGTAGCTAGACGAAAAACCTCCGTGGACCCCAAATCAACTCAAGATGAGAGGTTAGTCCATGGCTTTGACTCCAGAGGAATACCACCTTACCACAAGCACTTCAAGAGGAGGCTTCTCTCAGCTCTAGGTATGTGAGAGGGACCCTGAGTTTGCGGCCTCAAGTGAAATGGACACCGCGATGCCCTGACTCGAAATAAGGCCGGATATCCCTGCAGTGACTTGAATGCAGGCTCGTCTTGCATCTCCCAAGACGAAAGGATGTCTGAATCCCCTGTGGAGACCACAGAGAAAGACTTAGTTCCCCACCTCATCGCGACCGGAGGCCTCACATCCTTTGAAATCTCCAGAGGGACGCGGAGATCAGTGCCTCCAAAGGGGACGATGCCTGACTCCTCGTGAAACTTGAGAGGAGTCCCATGATTCCTGTGGCACGTGGAAAGGGACCCTTGGTCTCCCGCCTCAGCTGGAGCGGCGCCCCAATTGCCCTGCCAAGCCTCGAGGAGAATCCCAAGTTGTCCCTCGCAACTAGGCAGGCGTCCTGACGTCGCTGAACAAACACGTGTGTGGAAGGGCCATCCCCGTCTTAACTCGAGAATATACCACAGGTTCCCGCCGCAACTCGAGAAAAACCATGAGACTTCCCCCTCGCCGCGAGATGAGGCCCGATTCCCCTGCACTGCGTGCAGAGAAATGCCGTGTTGCACATCACACAGGAAAGGAGCCTTGATTTCCTTGTTAGCATTCCAAAGAAACCCCAAGATCACTGTTTCAGGGCTAGAGGGATCCTGAGGTGACTGTAGCAACACGAAAGAGCTCCGTGGACCAAAAATCAACTCGGGATGAGAGGTTAGTCCCTGGCTTCGACTCCAGAGGAATACCACCTTACCACAAGCACCTCAAGAGGAGGCATCTCTCAGCTCTAGGTATGTGAGAGGGACCCTGAGTTTGCGGCCTCAAGTGGAATGGACACCGCAATGCCCTGACTCGAAATAAGGCCGGATATCCTTGCAGTGACTTGAATGCAGGCTCGTCTTGCATCTCCCAAGACGAAAGGATGTCTGAATCCCCTGTGGAGACCACAGAGAAAGACCTAGTTCCCCACCTCATCGCGACCGGAGGCCTCACATCTTTGAAAACTCCAGAGGGACGCGGAGATGAGTGCCTCCAAAGGAGCCGATGCCAGACTCCTCGAGGAACTTGATAGGAGTCCCAGGATTCCTGTGGCACGTGGAAAGGGACCCTTGGTCTCCCGCCTCAGCTGGAGAGGCGTCCCAATTGCCCTGCCAATCCTCGAGGAGAATCCCGAGTTTTCCCTCGCAACTAGGCAGGAGTCCTGACGTCGCTGAACAAACACGTGTGTCGAAGGGCCATCCCCGTCGTAACTCGTGAATATACCCCCAGGTTCCCGCCGCAACTAGAGAAAAACCATGAGACTTCCCCCTAACCGCGAGATGAGGCCCGATTCCTCTGCACTGCGTGCAGAGCAATGCCGTGTTGCACATCAAACAGGAAAGGAGCCTTCATTTCCTTGATGGCACTCCAGAGAAACCCCAAGAACACTGTTTCAAGGCTAGAGGGATCCTGAGGTCACTGTAGCAACACGAAAGAGCTCCGTGGACGAACAATCAATTCGAGATGAGAGGTTAGTCCCTGGCTTCGACTCCAGAGGAATACCACCTTACCACAAACACCTCAAGAGGAGGCTTCTCTCAGCTCTAGGGATGTGAGAGGGACCCTGAGTTTGCGGCCTCAAGTGAAATGGACACCGCAATGCCCTGACACGAAATAAGTCCGGATATCCCTGCAGTGACTTGAATGCAGGCTCGTCTTACATCTCCCAAGACGAAAGGGTGTCTGAATCCCCTGTGGAGACAACAGAGAAAGACCTAGTTCCCCACCTCATCGCGACCGGAGGCCTCACATCCTTTGAAAACTCCAGAGGGACGCGAAGATCAGTGCCTCCAAAGGAGACGATGCCTGACTCCTCGAGAAACTTGATAGGAGTCCCAGGATTCCTGTGGCACGTGGAAAGGGACCCTTGGTCTCCCGCCTCAGTTGAAGAGGTGTCCCAATTGCCCTGCCAAGCCTCGAGGAAAATCCCGAGTTGTCCCTCGCAACTAGGCCGGAGTCCTGACGTCGCTGAACAAACGCGTGTGTGGAAGGGCCATCCCCGTCGTAACTCGAGAATATACCCCAGGTTCCCGCCGCAACTCGAGAAAAACCATGAGACTTCCCCTTCGCCGCGAGAAGAGGCCCGATTCCCCTGCACTGCGTGCAGAGCAATGCCGTGTTGCAAATCACACAGGAAAGGAGCCTTGATTTCCTTGATGGCACTCCAGAGAAACCCCAAGAACTCTGTTTCAAGGCTAGAGGGATCCGGAGGTCACTGTAGCAACACAAAAGAGCTCCGTGTCCCAAAAGTCAACTCGAGATGAGAGGTTAGTCCCTGGCTTCGACTCCAGAGGAATACCACCTTACCACAAGCACCTCAAGAGGAGGCTTCTCTCAGCTCTAGGTATGTGAGAGGGACCCGGAGTTTGCGGTCTCAAGTGGAATGGACACCGCGATGCCCTGACTCGAAATAAGGCCGGATATCCCTGCAGTGACTTGAATGCAGGCTCGTCTTGCATCTCCCAAGACGAAAGGATGTCTGAATCCCCTGTGGAGACCACAGAGAAAGACCTAGTTCCCCACCTCATCGCGACCGGAGGCCTCACATCCTTTGAAAATTCCAGAGGCACGCGGAGATCAGTGCCTCCAAAGGAGACGATGCCTGACTCCTCGTGAAACTTGATAGGAGTCCCAGGATTCCTGTGGCACGTGGAAAGGGACCCTTGGTCTCCCGCCTCAGCTGGAGAGGCGTCCGAATTGCCCTGCGAAGCCTCGAGGAGAATCCCGAGTTGTCCCTCGCAACTAGGAAGGAGTCCTGACGTCGCTGAACAAACACGTGTGTGGAAGGGCCATCCCCGTCTTAACTCGAGAATATACCCCAGCTTCCCGCCGCAACTCGAGAAAAACCATGAGACTTCCCCCTCGCCGCCAGATGAGGCCCGATTCCCCTGCACTGCGTACAGAGCAGTTCCGTGTTTCACATCACACAGGAAAGGAGCCTTGATTTCCTTGATGGCACTCCAGAGAAAGCCCAAGAACACTGTTTCAAGGCTAGAGGGATCCTGAGGTCACTGTAGCAACACGAAAGAGCTCCGTGGACCAAAAATCAATTCGAGATGAGAGGTTAGTCCCTGGCTTCGACTCCAGAGGAATACCACCTTACCACAAACACCTCAAGAGGAGGCTGCTCTCAGCTCTAGGTATGTGAGAGGGACCCTGAGTTTGCGGCCTCAAGTGAAATGGACACCGCGATGCCCTGACTTGAAATAAGTCCAGATATCCCTGCAGTGACTTGAATGCAGGCTCGTCTTACATCTCCCAAGACGAAAGGGTGTCTGAATCCCCTGTGGAGACAACAGAGAAAGACCTAGTTCCCCACCTCATCGCGACCGGAGGCCTCACATCCTTTGAAAACTCCAGAGGAACGCGGAGATCAGTGCCTCCAAAGGAGACGATGCCTGACACCTCGAGAAAATTGATAGGAGTCCCAGGATTCCTGTGGCACGTGGAAAGGGACCCTTGGTCTCCCGCCTCAGTTGAAGAGGTGTCCCAATTGCCCTGTCAAGCCTCGAGGAAAATCCCGATTTGTCCCTCGCAACGAGGCCGGTGTCCTGACGTCGCTGAACAAACGCGTGTGTGGAAGGGCCATCCCCGTCGTAACTCGAGAATATACCCCAGGTTCCCGCCGCAACTCGAGAAAAATCATGAGACTTCCCCCTCGCCGCGAGATGAGGCCCGATTCCCCTGCACTGCGTGCAGAGCAATGCCGTGTTGCCAATCACACAGGAAAGGAGCCTTGATTTCCTTGATGGCACTCCAGAGAAACCCCAAGAACACTGTTTCAAGGCTAGAGGGATCCTGAGGTCACTGTAGCAACACGAAAGAGCTCCGTGGACAACAAATCAACTCGAGATGAGAAGTTAGGCCCTGGCTTCGACTCCAGAGGAATACCACCTCACCACAAGCACCTCAAGAGGAGGCTTCTCTCAGCTCTATGTATGTGAGAGGGACCCTGATTTTGCGGCCTCAAGTGGAATGGACACCGGATTGCAATGACTCAAAATAAGACCGGATATCCCTGCAGTGACTTGAATGCAGGCTCGTCTTTCATCTCCCAAGACGAAAGGATGTCTGAATCCCCTGTGGAGACCACAGAGAAAGACCTAGTTCCCCACCTCATCGCGACCGGAGGCCTCACATCCTTTGAAAACTCCAGAGGGACTCGGAGATTTGTGCCTCCAAAGGAGACGATGCCTGACTCCTCGTGAAACTTGATAGGAGTCCCAGGATTCCTGTGGCACATGGAAAGGGACACTTGGTCTCCCGCCTCAGCTGGAGAGGCGTCCCAATTGCCCTGCCAAGCCTCGTGGAGAAGCCCGAGCTGTCCCTCGCAACTAGGCAGGAGTCCTGACGTCGCTGAACAAACACGTGTGTGGAAGGGCCATCCCCGTCGTAACTCAAGAATATACCCCAGGTTCCCGCCGCAACTCGAGAAAAACCATGAGAGTTCCCCCTCGCCGCCAGATGAGGGCTGATTCCCCTGCACTGCATGCAGAGCAATGCCGTGTTGCACATCACACAGGAAAGGAGCCTTGATTTCCTTGATGGCACTCCAGAGAAACCCCAAGAACACTGTTTCAAGGCTAGATGGATCCTGAGGTCACTGTAGCAACACGAAAGAGGTCCATGGACCAAAAATCAACTCGGGATGAGAGGTTAGTCCCTGGCTTCGACTCCAGAGGAATACCACCTTACCACAAGCACCTCAAGAGGAGGCTTCTCTCAGCTCTAGGTATATGAGAGGGACCCTGAGTTTGCGGCCTCAAGTGGAATGGACACCGCGATGCCCTGACTCGAAATAAGGCCGGATATCAATGCAGTGACTTGAATGCAGGCTCGTGTTGCATCTCCCAAGACGAAAGGGTGTCTGAATCCCCTGTGGAGACAACAGAGAAAGACCTAGTTACCCACCTCATCGCGACCGGAGGCCTCATCCTTTGAAAACTCCAGAGGGACGCGCAGATCAGTGCCTCCAAGGGACACGATGCCTCTCTCCTCGAGAAACTTGATAGGAGACCCAGGATTCCTGTGGCACGTGGAAAGGGACCCTTGGTCTCCCGCCTCAGTTGAAGAGGTGTCCCAATTGCCCTGCCAAGCCTCGAGGAGAATCCCGAGTTGTCCCTCGCAACTAGGCCGGAGTCCTGACGTCGCTGAACAAATACGTGTGTGGAAGGGCCATCCCCGTCGTAACTCGAGAATATACCCCAGGTTCCCGCCGCAACTCGAGAAAAACCATGAGACTTCACCCTCGCCGCGAGATGAGGCCCGATTCCCATGCAATGCGTGCAGAGCAATGCCGTGTTGCACATCACACAGGAAAGGAGCCTTGATTTCCTTGATGGCACTCCAGAGAAACCCCAAGAACACTGTTTCAAGGCTAGAGGGATCCTGAGGTCACTTTAGCAACATGAAAGAGCTCCGTGGACCAAAAATCAACTCGAGATGAGAGGTTAGTCCCTGGCTTCGAATCCAGAGGAATACCAACTTACCACAAGCACCTCAAGAGGAGGCTTCTCTCAGCTCTAGGTATGTGAGAGGGACCCTGAGTTTGCGGCCTCAAGTGGAATGGACACCGCGATGCCCTGATTCGAAATAAGGCCGGATATCCCTGCAGTGACTTGAATGCAGGCTTGTCTTGCATCTCCCAAGACGAAAGGATGTCTGAATCCCCTGTGGAGACCACAGAGAAAGACCTAGTTCCCCACCTCATCGCGACCGGAGGCCTCACATCATTTGAAAACTCCAGAGGGACTCGGAGATTTGTGCCTCCAAAGGAGACGATGCCTGACTCCTCGTGAAACTTGATAGGAGTCCCAGGATTCCTGTGGCACATGGAAAGGGACACTTGGTCTCCCGCCTCAGCTGGAGAGGCGTCCCAATTGCCCTGCCAAGCCTCGAGGAGAATCCCGAGTTCTCCCTCACAACTAGGCAGGAGTCCTGACGTCGCTGAACAAACACGTGTGTGGAAGGGCCATCCCCGTCGTAACTCGAGAATATACAACAGTTTCCTTCAGCAACTCGAAAAAAACCATGAGACTTCCCCCTCGCCGCGAGATGAGGCCCGATTCCCCTGCACTGCGTGCAAAGCAATTCCGTGTTGCACATCACACAGGAAAGGAGCCTTGATTTCCTTGATGGCACCCCAGAGAAACCCCAAGAACACTGTTTCAAGGCTAGAGGGATTCTGAGGTCACTGTAGCAACAAGAAAGAGCTCCGTGGACCAATAATCAACTCGAGATGAGAGGTTAGTCCCTGGCTTCGACTCCAGAGGAATACCACCTTACCACAAGCACTTCCACAGGAGGCTTCTCTCAGCCCTAGGTATGTGAGAGGGACCCTGATTTTGCGTCCTCAAATGGAATGGACACCGCGATGCCCTGACTCAAAATAAGGCCAGATATGCCTGCAGTGCCTTGAATGCAGGCTCGTCTTGCAACTCCCAAGACGAAAGGATGTCTGAATCCCCTGTGGAGACCACAGAGAAAGGCTTAGTTCCCAACCTCATCGCGACCGGAGGCCTCACATCCTTTGAAAACTCCAGAGGGACGCGGAGATCAGTGCCTCCAAAGGAGACGAGGCCTGACTCCTCGAGAAACTTGATAGGAGTCCCAGGATTCCTGTGGTACGAGGAAAGGGACACTTGGTCTCCCGCCTCAGCTGGAGAGGCGTCCCAATTGCCCTGCCAAGCCTCGTGGAGAAGCCCGAGCTGTCCCTCGCAACTAGGCAGGAGTCCTGACGTCGCTGAACAAACACGTGTGTGGAAGGGCCATCCCCGTCGTAACTCGAGAATATACCCCAGGTTCCCGCCGCAACTCGAGAAAAACCATTAGAGTTCCCCCTCGCCGCCAGATGAGGGCTGATTCCCCTGCACTGCATGCAGAGCAATGCCGTGTTGCACATCACACAGGAAAGGAGCCTTGATTTCCTTGATGTCACTCCAGAGAAACGCCAAGAACACTGTTTCAAGGCTAGATGGATCCTGAGGTCACTGTAGCAACACGAAAGAGGTCCATGGACCAAAAATCAACTCGAGATGAGAGGTTAGTGCCTGGCTTCGACTCCAGAGGAATACCACCTTACCACAAGCACCTCAAGAGGAGGCTTCTCTCAGCTCTAGGTATATGAGAGTGACCCTGAGTTTGCGGCCTCAAGTGGAATGGACACCGCGATGCCCTGACTCGAAATAAGGCCGGATATCCTTGCAGTGACTTGAATGCAGGCTCGTCTTGCATCTCCCAAGACGAAAGGATGTCTGAATCCCCTGTGCAGACCACAGAGAAAGACCTAGCTCCCCACCTCATCGCGACCGGAGGCCTCCCATTCTTTGAAAATTCCAGAGGGACGCGGAGATCAATGCCTCCAAGGAGACGATGCCTGACTCCTTGTGAAACTTGATAGGAGTCCCAGGATTCCTGTGGCACGTGGAAAGGGACACTTGGTCTCCCGCCTCAGCTGGAGAGGCGTCCCAATTGCCCTGTCAAGCCTCGAGGAGAATCCCGAGTTGTCCCTCGCAACTAGGCAGGAGTCCTGACGTCGCTGAACAAACACGTGTGTGGAAGGGCCATCCCCGTCCTAGCTCGAGAATATACCCCAGGTTCCCGCTGCAACTCGAGAAAAACCATGAGACTTCCCCTTCGCCGCGAGATGAGGCCCAATTCCCCTGCACTGCGTGCAGAGCAATGCCGTGTTGCACATCACACAGGAAAGGAGCCTTGATTTCCTTGATGTCACTCCAGAGAAACCCCAAGAACTCTGTTTCAAGGCTAGAGGGAACCTGAGGTCACGGTAGCAACACGAAAGAGCTCCGTGGACCACAAATCAACTCGAGATGAGAGGTTAGTCCCTGGCTTCGACTCCAGAGGAATACCACCTTACTACAAGCGCCTCAAGAGGAGGCTTCTCTCAGCTCTAGGTATGTGAGAGGGTCCCTGAGTTTGCGGCCTCAAGTGGAATGAACACCGCGATGCCCTGATTCGAAATAAGGCCGGATATGCCTGCAGTGACTTGAATGCAGGCTCGTCTTGCATCTCCCAAGACGAAAGGATGTCTGAATCCCCTGTGGAGACCACAGAGAAAGACCTAGTTCCCCACCTCATCGCGACCGGAGGCCTCACATCCCATGAAAGCTCCAGAGGGACGCGGAGATCAGTGCCTCCAAAGGAGACGATGCCTGACTCCTCGCGAAACTTGATAGGAGTCCCAGGATTCCTGTGGCACGTGGAAAGGGACCCTTGGTCTCCCGCCTCAGCTGGAGAGGCGTCCCAATTGCCCTGCCAAGCCTCGGGGAGAATCCCGAGTTGTCCCTCGCAACTAGGCAGGAGTCCTGACGTCACTGAACAAACACGTGTGTGGAAAGGCCATCCGCGTCGTAACTCGAGAATATACCCCAGGTTCCCTCCGCAACTCGAGAAAAACCATGAGACTTCACCTTCACCGCGAGATGAGGCCCGATTCCCGTGCACTGCGTGCAGAGCAATGCCGTGTTGCGCATCACACAGGAAAGGAGCCTTGATTTCCTTGATGGCACTCCAGAGATACCCCAGAACTCTGTTTCTAGGCTAGAAGGATCCTGAGGTCACTGTAGCAACAGGAAAGAGCTCCGTGGACCAAAAATCAACTCGAGATGAGAGGTTAGTCCCTGGCTACGACTCCAGAGGAAAACCACCTTACCACAAGCACCTCAAGAGGAGGCTTCTCTCAGCTCTAGGAATGTGAGAGGGACCCTGAGTTTGCGGCCTCAAGTGTAATGGACACCGTGATGCCCTGACTCGAAATAAGGCCGCATATCCCTGCAGTGACTTGAATGCAGGCTCGTCTTGCATCTCCCAAGACGAAAGGATGTCTGAATCCCCTGTGGAGACCACACAGAAAGACCTAGTTCCCCACCTCATCGCGACCGGAGGCCTCACATCCTTTGAAAATTCCAGAGGGATGCGGAGATCAGTGCCTCCAAAGGAGATGATGCCTGACTCCTCGTGAAACTTGATAGGAGTCCCAGGATTCCTGTGGCACGTGGAAAGGGACCCTTGGTCTCCCGCTTCAGTTGGAGAGGCATCCCAATTGCCCTGCCAAGCCTCGGGGAGAATCCCGAGTTGTCCCTCGCAGCTAGGCAGGAGTCCTGACGTCGCTGAACAAACTCGTGTGTGGAAGGGCCATCCCCGTCGTAACTCGTGAATATACCCCAGGTTCCCTCCGCAACTCGAGAAAAACCATGAGACTTCCCCCTCGCCGCGAGGTGAGGCCCGATTCCCCTGCACTGCGTGCAGAGCAATGCCGTGTTGCACATCACACAGGAAAGGAGCCTTGATTTCCTTGATGGCACTCCAGAGAAACCCCAAGAACTCTGTTTCTAGGCTAGAAGGATCCTGAGGTCACTGTAGCAACACGAAAGAGCTCCGTGGACCAAAAATCAACTCGAGATGAGAGGTTAGTCCCTGGCTTCGACTCCAGAGGAATACCACCTTACCACAAGCACCTCAAGAGGAGGCTTCTCTCAGCTCTAGGTATGTGAGAGGGACCCTGAGTTTCGGGCCTCAAGTGGAATGGACACCGTGATGCCCTCACTCGAAATAAGGCCGGATATCCTTGCAGTGACTTGAATGCACGGTCGTCTTGCATCTCCCAAGACGAAAGGATGTCTGAATCCCCTGTGGAGACCACAGAGAAAGACCTAGTTCCCCACCTCATCGCGACCGGAGGCCACACATCCTTTGAAAACTCCAGAGGAACGCGGAGATCAGTGCCTCCAAAGGAGACGATGCCTGACTCCTCGTGAAACTTGATAGGAGTCCCAGGATTCCTGTGGAACGTGGAAAGGTACCCTTGGTCTCCCGCCTCACTTGGAGAGGTGTCCCAATTGCCCTGCCAAGCCTCAGGGAGAATCCCGAGTTGTCCCTCGCAACTAGGCAGGAGTCCTGACGTCACTGAACAAACACGTGTGTGGAAAGGCCATCCACGTCGTAAGTCGAGAATATACCCCAGGTTCCCGCTGAAACTCGAGAAAAACCAAGAGACTTCCCCCTCGCCACGAGATGAGGCCCGATTCCCCTGCACTGCGTGCAGAGCAATTCCGTGTTGCACATCACACAGGAAAGGAGTCTTGATTTCCTTGATGGCACTCCAGAGAAACCTCAAGAACACTGTTTCAAGGCTAGAGGGATCCTGAGGTCACTTTAGCAACACGAAAGAGCTTCGTGGACCCCAAATGAGCTCGAGATGAGAGGTTAGTCCCTTGCTTCGACTCCAGAGGAATTCCACCTTACAACAAGCACCTCAAGAGGAAGCTTCGGTCAGCTCTAGGTATGTGAGAGGGACCCTGAGTTTGCGGCCTCAAGTGGAGTGGACGCCGCGATGCCCTCACTCGAAATAAGGCCGGATATCCTTGCAGTGACTTGAATGCAGGCTCGTCTTGCATCTCCCAAGACGAAAGGATGTCTGAATCCCCTGTGGAGGCCACAGAGAAAGACCTAGTTCCCCACCTGATCGTGACCGGAGGCCACACATCCTTTGAAAACTCCAGAGGTACGTGGAGATCAGTGCCTCCAAAGGAGACGATGCCTGACTCCTCGTGAAACTTGATAGGAGTCACAGGATTCCTGTGGCACGTGGAAAGGTACTCTTGGTCTCCCGCCTCACTTGGAGAGGCGTCCCAATTGCCCTGCCAAGCCTCGGGGAGAATCCCGAGTTGTCCCTCGCAACTAGGCAGGAGTCCTGACGTCACTGAACAAACACGTGTGTGGAAAGGCCATCCCCGTCGTAACTCGAGAATATACCCCAGGTTCCCTCCGCAACTCGAGAAAAACCATGAGACTTCCCCCTCACCGCGAGATGAGGCCCGATTCCCCTGCACTGCGTGCAGAGCAATGCCGTGTTGCATATCACACAGGAAAGGAGCCTTGATTTCCTTGATGGCACTCCAGAGAAACCCCAAGAACTCTGTTTCTGGGCTAGAAGGATCCTGAGGTCACTGTAGCAACAGGAAAGAGCTCCGTGGACCAAAAATCAACTCGAGATGAGAGGTTATTCCCTGGCTTCGAATCCAGAGGAATACCACCTTACCACAAGCACCTCAAGAGGAGGCTTCTCTCAGCTCTAGGTATGTGAGAGGGACCCTGAGTTTGCGTCCTCAAGTGGAATGGACACCGTGATGGCCTGACTCGACATAAGGCCGCATATCCCTGCAGTGACTTGAATGCAGGCTCGTCTTGCATCTCCCAAGACGAAAGGATGTCTGAATCCCCTGTGGAGACCACAGAGAAAGACCTAGTTCCCCACCTCATCGCGACCGGAGGCCTCACATCATTTGAAAACTCCAGAGGGACGCGGAGATCAGTGCCTCCAAAGGAGACGATGCCTGACTCCTCGTGAAACTTGATAGGAGTCCCAGGATTCCTGTGGAACGTGAAAAGGGACACCTGGTCTCCCGCCTCAGCTGGAGAGGCGTCCCAATTGCCCTGACAAGCCTCGGGGAGAATCCCGAGTTGTCCCTCGCAACTAGGCAGGAGTCCTGACGTTGCTGAACAAACACGTGTGTGGAAGGGCCATCCCCGTCGTAACTCGAGAATATACCCCAGGTTCCCGCCGCAACTCGAGAAAAACCATGAGACTTCCCCCTCGCCGCGAGATGAGGCCCGATTCCCCTGCACTGCGTGCAGAGCAATGCCGTGTTGCACATCACACAGGAAAGGAGCCTTGACTTCCTTGATGGCACTCCAGAGAAAGCCCAAGAACACTGTTTCAAGGCTAGAGGGATCCTGAGGTCATTGTAGCAACAGGAAAGAGCTCCGTGGACCACAAATCAACTCGAGATGAGAGGTTAGTCCCTGGCTTCGACTTCAGAGGAATACCACCTTACCACAAGAACCTCAAGAGGAGGCTTCTCTCAGCTCTAGGTATGTGAGTGGCACCCTGAGTTTGCGGCCTCAAGTGGAATGGATACAGCGATGCCCTGACTCGAAATAAGGTCGGATATCCCTGCAGTGACTTGAATGCAGGCTCGTCTTGCATCTCCCAAGACGAAAGGATGTCTGAATCCCCTGTTGAGACCACTGAGAAAGACCTAGTTCCCCACCTCATCATGACCGGAGGCCTCACATCCTTTGAAAACTCCAGAGGTACGCGGAGATCAGTGTCTCCAAAGGAGACGATGCCTGACTCCTCGTGAAACTTGATAGGAGTCACAGGATTCCTGTGGCACGTGGAAAGGTACCCTTGGTCTCCCGCCTCACTTGGAGAGGCGTCCCAATTGCCCTGCCAAGCCTCGGGGAGAATCCCGAGTTGTCCCTCGCAACTAGGCAGGAGTCCTGACGTCACTGAACAAACACGTGTGTGGAAAGGCCATCCGCGTCGTAACTCGAGAATATACCCCAGGTTCCCTCCGCAACTCGAGAAAAACCATGAGACTTCACCTTCACCGCGAGATGAGGCCCGATTCCCCTGCACTGCGTGCAGAGCAATGCCGTGTTGCACATCACACAGGAAAGGAGCCTTGATTTCCTTGATGGCACTCCAGAGAAACCCCAGAACTCTGTTTCTAGGCTAGAAGGATCCTGAGGTCACTGTAGCAACAGGAAAGAGCTCCGTGGACCAAAAATCAACTCGAGATGAGAGGTTAGTCCCTGGCTTCGACTCCAGAGGAAAACCACCTTACCACAAGCACCTCAAGAGGAGGCTTCTCTCAGCTCTAGGAATGTGAGAGGGACCCTGAGTTTGCGGCCTCAAGTGTAATGGACACCGTGATGCCCTGACTCGAAATAAGGCCGCATATCCCTGCAGTGACTTGAATGCAGGCTCGACTTGCATCTCCCAAGATGAAAGGATGTCTGAATCCCCTGTGGAGACCACACAGAAAGACCTAGTTCCCCACCTCATCGCGACCGGAGGCCTCACATCCTTTGAAAATTCCAGAGGGATGCGGAGATCAGTGCCTCCAAAGGAGATGATGCCTGACTCCTCGTGAAACTTGATAGGAGTCACAGGATTCCTGTGGCACGTGGAAAGGGACCCTTGGTCTCCCGCTTCAGTTGGAGAGGCATCCCAATTGCCCTGCCAAGCTTCGGGGAGAATCCCGAGTTGTCCCTCGCAACTAGGCAGGAGTCCTGACGTCGCTGAACAAACTCGTGTGTGGAAGGGCCATCCCCGTCGTAACTCGTGAATATACCCCAGGTTCCCTCCGCAACTCGAGAAAAACCATGAGACTTCCCCCTCGCCGCGAGGTGAGGCCCGATTCCCCTGCACTGCGTGCAGAGCAATGCCGTGTTGCACATCACACAGGAAAGGAGCCTTTATTTCCTTGATGGCACTCCAGAGAAACCCCAAGAACTCTGTTTCTAGGCTAGAAGGATCCTGAGGTCACTGTAGCAACAGGAAAGAGCTCCGTGGACCAAAAATCAACTCGAGATGAGAGGTTAGTCCCTGGCTTCGACTCCAGAGGAATACCACCTTACCACAAGCACCTCAAGAGGAGGCTTCTCTCAGCTCTAGGTATGTGAGAGGGACCCTGAGTTTGGGGCCTCAAGTGGAATGGACACCGTGATGCCCTGACTCGAAATAAGGCCGGATATCCTTGCAGTGACTTGAATGCACGGTCGTCTTGCATCTCCCAAGACGAAAGGATGTCTGAATCCCCTGTGGAGGCCACAGAGAAAGACCTAGTTCCCCACCTCATCGCGACCGGAGGCCACACATCCTTTGAAAACTCCAGAGGAACGCGGAGATCAGTGCCTCCAAAGGAGACGATGCCTGACTCCTCGAAAACTTGATAGGAGTCTCAGGATTCCTGTGGAACGTGGAAAGGTACCCTTGGTCTCCCGCCTCACTTGGAGAGGTGTCCCAATTGCCCTGCCAAGCCTCGGGGAGAATCCCGAGTTGTCCCTCGCAACTAGGCAGGAGTCCTGACGTCACTGAACAAACACGTGTGTGGAAAGGCCATCCACGTCGTAAGTCGAGAATATACCCCAGGTTCCCGCTGAAACTCGAGAAAAACCAAGAGACTTCCCCCTCGCCACGAGATGAGGCCCGATTCCCCTGCACTGCGTGCAGAGCAATTCCGTGTTGCACATCACACAGGAAAGGAGTCTTGATTTCCTTGATGGCACTCCAGAGAAACCTCAAGAACACTGTTTCAAGGCTAGAGGGATCCTGAGGTGACTGTAGCAACACGAAAGAGCTCCGTGGACCCCAAATGAGCTCGAGATGAGAGGTTAGTCCCTTGCTTCGACTCCAGAGGAATTCCACCTTACAACAAGCACCTCAAGAGGAAGCTTCGGTCAGCTCTAGGTATGTGAGAGGGACCCTGAGTTTGCGGCCTCAAGTGGAGTGGACGCCGCGATGCCCTCACTCGAAATAAGGCCGGATATCCTTGCAGTGACTTGAATGCACGCTCGTCTTGCATCTCCCAAGACGAAAGGATGTCTGAATCCCCTGTGGAGGCCACAGAGAAAGACCTAGTTCCCCACCTCATCGTGACCGGAGTCCACACATCCTTTGAAAACTCCAGAGGTACGTGGAGATCAGTGCCTCAAAAGGAGACGATGCCTGACTCCTCGTGAAACTTGATAGGAGTCACAGGATTCCTGTGGCACGTGGAAAGGTACTCTTGGTCTCCCGCCTCACTTGGAGAGGCGTCCCAATTGCCCTGCCAAGCCTCGGGGAGAATCCCGAGTTGTCCCTCGCAACTAGGCAGGAGTTCTGACGTCACTGAACAAACACGTGTGTGGAAAGGCCATCCCCGTCGTAACTCGAGAATATACCCCAGGTTCCCTCCGCAACTCGAGAAAAACCATGAGACTTCCCCCTCACCGCGAGATGAGGCCCGATTCCCCTGCACTGCGTGCAGAGCAATGCCGTTTTGCACATCACACAGGAAAGGAGCCTTGATTTCCTTGATGGCACTCCAGAGAAACCCCAAGAACTCTGTTTCTGGGCTAGAAGGATCCTGAGGTCACTGTAGCAACAGGAAAGAGCTCCGTGGACCAAAAATCAACTCGAGATGAGAGGTTATTCCCTGGCTTCGAATCCAGAGGAATACCACCTTACCACAAGCACCTCAAGAGGAGGCTTCTCTCAGCTCTAGGTATGTGAGAGGGACCCTGAGTTTGCGTCCTCAAGTGGAATGGACACCGTGATGGCCTGACTCGACATAAGGCCGCATATCCCTGCAGTGACTTGAATGCAGGCTCGTCTTGCATCTCCCAAGACGAAAGGATGTCTGAATCCCCTGTGGAGACCACAGAGAAAGACCTAGTTCCCCACCTCATCGCGACCGGAGTCCTCACATCATTTGAAAACTCCAGAGGGACGCGGAGATCAGTGCCTCCAAAGGAGACGATGCCTGACTCCTCGTGAAACTTGATAGGAGTCCCAGGATTCCTGTGGAACGTGAAAAGGGACACCTGGTCTCCCGCCTCAGCTGGAGAGGCGTCCCAATTGCCCTGACAAGCCTCGGGGAGAATCCCGAGTTGTCCCTCGCAACTAGGCAGGAGTCCTGACGTTGCTGAACAAACACGTGTGTGGAAGGGCCATCCCCGTCGTAACTCGAGAATATACCCCAGGTTCCCGCCGCAACTCGAGAAAAACCATGAGACTTCCCCCTCGCCGCGAGATGAGGCCCGATTCCCCTGCACTGCGTGCAGAGCAATGCCGTGTTGCACATCACACAGGAAAGGAGCCTTGACTTCCTTGATGGCACTCCAGAGAAAGCCCAAGAACACTGTTTCAAGGCTAGAGGGATCCTGAGGTCATTGTAGCAACAGGAAAGAGCTCCGTGGACCAAAAATCAACTCGAGATGAGAGGTTAGTCCCTGGCTTCGACTCCAGAGGAATTCCACCTTACAACAAGCACCTCAAGAGGAGGCTTCGGTCAGCTCTAGGTATGTGAGAGGGACCCTGAGTTTGCGGCCTCAAGTCGAATGGACGCCGCGATGCCCTCACTCGAAATAAGGCCGGATATCCTTGCAGTGACTTGAATGCACGCTCGTCTTGCATCTCCCAAGACGAAAGGTTGTCTGAATCCCCTGTGGAGGCCACAGAGAAAGACCTAGTTCCCCACCTCATCGTGACCGGAGGCCACACATCCTTTGAAAACTCCAGAGGTACGCGGAGATAAGTGCCTCCAAAGGAGACGATGCCTGACTCCTCGTGAAACTTGATAGGAGTCACAGGATTCCTGTGGCACGCGGAAAGGTACCCTTGGTCTCCCGCCTCACTTGGAGAGGCGTCCCAATTGCCCTGCCAAGCCTCGGGGAGAATCCCGAGTTGTCCCTCGCAACTAGGCAGGAGTCCTGACGTCACTGAACAAACACGAGTGTGGAAAGGCCATCCCCGTCGTAACTCGAGAATATACCCCAGGTTCCCTCCGCAACTCGAGAAAAACCATGAGACTTCCCCCTCACCGCGAGATGAGGCCCGATTCCCCTGCACTGCGTGCAGAGCAATGCCGTGTTGCACATCACACAGGAAAGGAGCCTTGATTTCCTTGATGGCACTCCAGAGAAACCCCAAGAACTCTGTTTCAAGGCTAGAAGGATCCTGAGGTCACTGTAGCAACACGAAAGAGCTCCGTGGACCAAAAATCAACTCGAGATGAGAGGTTATTCCCTGGCTTCGACTCCAGAGGAATACCACCTTACCACAAGCACCTCAAGAGGAGGCTTCTCTCAGCTCTAGGAATGTGAGAGGGACCCTGAGTTTGCGGCGTCAAGTGGAATGGACACCGCGGTGCCCTGACTCGAAATAAGGCCGCATATCCCTGCAGTGACTTGAATGCAGGCTCGTCTTGCATCTCCCAAGACGAAAGGATGTCTGAATCCCCTGTGGAGACCACAGAGAAAGACCTAGTTCCCCACCTCATCGCGACCGGAGGCCTCACATCATTTGAAAACTCCAGAGGGACGCGCAGATCAGTGCCTCCAAAGGAGACGATGCCTGACTCCTCGTGAAACTTGATAGGAGTCCCAGGATTCCTGTGGCACGTGAAAAGGGACACTTCGTCTCCCGCCTCAGCTGGAGAGGCGTCCCAATTGCCCTGCCAAGCCTCGAGGAGAATCCCGAATTGTCCCTCGCAACTAGGCAGGAGTCCTGACGTCGCTGAACAAACACGTGGGTGGATGGGCCATCCCCATCGTAACTCGAGAATATACCCCAGGTTCCCGACGTAACTCGAGAAAAACCATGAGACTTCCCCCTCGCCGCGAGATAAGGCCCCATTCCCCTGCACTGCATGCAGAGGAATTCCGTGTTGCACATCAGACATGGAAGGAGCCTTGATTTCCTTGATGGCACTCCAGAGAAACCCCAAGAACACTGTTTCAAGGCTAGAGGGATCCTGAGGTCACTGTAGCAACACGAAAGGGCTCCATGGAGCGAAAATCAACTCGAGATGAGAGGTTATTCCCTGGCTTCGACTCCAGAGGAATACCACCTTACTGCAAGCACCTCAAGAGGAGGCTTCTCTCAGCTCTAGGTATGTGAGAGGCGCCCTGGTTTTGCGGCCTCAAATGGAATGGACACTGCGATGCCCTGAGTCGAAATAAGGCCGGATATCCCTGCAGTGACTTGAATGCAGGCTCTTCTTGCATCTCCCAAGACGAAAGGATGTCTGAATCCCCTGTGGAGACCACAGAGAAAGACCTAGTTCCCCACCTCATCGCGACCGGAGGCCTCACATCCTTTGAAAACTCCAGAGGTACTCGGAGATCAGTGCCTCCAAAGGAGACGATGCCTGACTCCTCGTGAAACTTGACAGGAGTCCCAGGATTCCTGTGGCACGTGGAAAGGGACCCTTGGTCTCCCGCCTCAGCTGGAGAGGCGTCCCAATTGCCCTGCCAAGCCTCGAGGAGAATCCCGAGTTGTCCCTCGCAACTAGGCAGGAGTCCTGATGTCGCTGAACAAACACGTGGGTGGAAGGTCCATCCCCGTCGTAACTCGAGAATATACCCCAGGTTCCCGCCGCAACTCGAGAAAAACCATGAGACTTCCCCCACGCCGCGAGATGAGGCCAGATTCCCCTGCACTGCGGCCAGAGCAATTCCGTGATGCACATCACACATGAAAGGAGCCTTGATTTCCTTGATGGCACTCCAGAGAAACCCCAAGAACACTGTTTCAAGGCTAGAGGGATCCTGAGGTCACTGTAGCAACACGAAAGAGCTCCGTGGACCAAAAATCAACTCGACATGAGAGGTTAGTCCCTGGCCTCGACTCCAGAGGAATACCACCTTACTGGAAGCACCTCAAGAGGAGGCTTCTCTCAGCTCTAGGGATGTGAGAGGGACCCTGAGTTTGCGGCCTCAAGTGGAATGGACACCGCGATGCCATGACTCGAAATAAGGCCGGATATCCCTGCAGTGACTTGAATGCAGGCTCGTCTTGCATCTCCCAAGATGAAAGGATGTCTGAATCCCCTGTGGAGACCACAGAGAAAGACCTAGTTCCCCACCTCATCGCGACCGGAGGCCTCACATCCTTTGAAAACTCCAGAGGTACGCGGAGATCAGTGCCTCCAAAGGGGACGATGCCTGACTCCTCATGAAAATTGATAGGAGTTCCAGGATTCCTGTGGCACGTGGAAAGGGACCTTTGGTCTCCCTCCTCAGCTGGAGAGGCATCCCAATTGCCCTGCCAAGCCTCGAGGAGAATCCCGAGTTGTCCCTCGCAACTAGGCAGGAGTCCTGACGTCGCTGAACAAACATGTGTGTGGAAGGGCTATCCCCGTCGTAACTCGAGAATATACCCCAGGTTCCCACCGCAACTCGAGAAAACCATGAGACTTCCCCCTCGCCGCAAAATGAGGCCCGATACCCTGCACTGCGTGCAGAGCAATTCCGTGTTGCACATCACACATGAAAGGAGCCTTGATTTCCTTGATGGCACTCCAGAGAAACCCCAAGAACACTGTTTCAAGGCTAGAGGGATTCTGAGGTCACTGTAACAACATGAAAGAGCTCCGTGGCCCAAGAATCAACTCGAGATGAGAGGTTAGTCCCTGGCTTCGACTCCAGAGGAATACCACCTTACCACAAGCACCTCAAGAGGAGGCTTCTCTCAGCTATAGGTATGTGAGAGGGACCCTGAGTTTGCGGCCTCAAGTGGAATGGACACCGCGATGCCCTGATTCGAAATAAGGCCGGATATCCCTGCAGTGACTTGAAAGCAGGCTCGTCTTGCATCTCCCAAGACGAGAGGATGTCTAAATCCCCTGTGGAGACCACAGTGATAGACGTTGTTCCCCACCTCATCGCGACCGTAGGCCTCACATCCTTTGAAAACTCCAGAGGTACGCGGAGATCAGTGCATCCAGAGGAGACAATGCCTGACTCCACGTTAAACTTGATAGGAGTCCCAGGATTCCTGTGGCAAGTGGAAAGGGTCCCTTGGTCTCCCGCCTCAGCTGGAGAGGCGTCCCAATTGCCCTGACAAGCCTAGAGGAGAATCCCGAGTTGTCCCTCGCAACTAGGCAGGAGTCCTGCCGTCGATGAACAAACACGTGTGTGGAAAGGCCATCCCCGTTGTAACTTGAGAATATACCCAAGGTTCCCGCCGTAACTCGAGTAAAACCATGAGACTTCCCCCTCGCCGCGAGATGAGGCCCGATTCCCCGGCACTGCCTGTAGAGCAATTCCGTGTTGCACATCACACATGAAAGGAGCCTTGATTTCCTTGATGGCAATCGAGAGAAACCCCAAGAACACTGTTTCAAAGCTAGAGGGATCCTGAGGTCACTGTAGCCACACTAAAGAGCTCCGTGGGCCAAAAATCAACTCGAGATGAGAGGTTAGTCCCTGGCTTCGACTCCAGAGGAATACCACCTTACCACAAGCACCTCAAGAGGAGGCTTCTCTAAGCTCTAGGTATGTGAGAGGGACCCTGAGTTTGCGGCCTCAAGTGGAATGGACACCGCGATGCCCTGACTCGAAATAAGGCCGGATATCCCTGCAGTGACTTGAATGCAGGCTCGTCTTGCCTCTCCCATGACAAAAGAATGTCTGAATCAACTGTGGAGACCACAGAGGAAGACCTAGTTCCCCACCTCATCGCGACCGGAGGCCTCACATCCTTTGAAAACTCCAGAGGTACGTGGAGATCAGTGCCTCCAAAGGAGACGATGCCTGACTCCTCGTGAAACTTGATAGGAGTCCCAGGATTCCTGTGGCACGTGGCAAGGGACCCTTGGTCTCCCGCCTCAGCTGGAGAGGCGTCCCAATTGCCCTGCCAAGCCTCGAGGAAAATCCCGAGTTGTCCCTTGCAACTAGGCAGGAGTCCTGACGTCGCTGAACACACACGTGTGTGGAAGGGCCATCCCCGTGGTAACTCGAGAATATACCCCAGGTTCCCGCCGCAACTCGACAAAAACCATGAGACTTCCCCCTCGCCGCGAGATGAGGCCCGATTCCCCTGCATTGCGTGCAGAGCAATTCCGTGTTGCACATCACACATGAAAGGAGCCTTGATTTCCTTGATGGCACTCCAGAGAAAACCCAAGAACACTGTTTCAAGGCTAGAGGGATGCTGAGGTCACTGTAGCAACACGAAAGAGCTCCGTGGACCAAGAGTCAACTCGAGATGAGAGGTTATTTCCTGGCTTCGACTCCAGAGGAATATCACCTTACCACAAGCACCTCAAGAGGAGGCTTCTCTCAGCTCTAGGTATGTGAGAGAGACCCTGAGTTTGTTGCCTCAAGTGGAATGGACACCGCGATGCCCTGACTCGAAATAAGGCGGGATATGCCTGCAGTGACTTGAATGCAGGCTCGTCTTGCATCTCCCAAGACGAAAGGATGTCTGAATCCCCTGTGGAGACCACAGAGAAAGACCTAGTTCCCCACCTCATCGTGACCGGAGGCCTCACATCCTTTGAAAACTCCAGAGGTACGGGAAGATCAGTGCCTCCAAAGGAGACGATGCCTGACTCCTCGTGAAAATTGATAGGAGTCCCAGGATTCCTGTGGCACGTGAAAAGGGACGCTTGGTCTCCCGCCTCAGCTGGAAAGGCGTCCCAATTACCCTGCCAAGCCTTGAGGAGAATCCCGAGTTGCCCCTCGCAACTAGGCAGGAGGCCTGACGTCGCTTAACAAACAAGTGTGAGGAAAGGCCATCCCCGTCGGAACTCGAGAATATACCCCAGGTTCCCGCCGCAACTCGAGAAAAACCATGAGACTTCCCCCTCACCGCAAGATGAGGCCCGATTCCCCTGCATTGCGTGCAGAGCAATCCCGTGTTGCACATCATACATGAAAGGAGCCTTGATTTCCTTGATGGCACTCCAGAGAATCCCCAAGAACACTGTTTCAAGGCTAGAAGGATCCTGAGGTCACTGTAGCAACCCGAAAGAGCTCCGTGGACCAAGAATCAACTCGAGATGAGAGGTTAGTCCCTGGCTTCGACTCCAGAGTAATACCACCTTACCACAAGCACCTCAAGAGGAGGCTTCTCTTCAGCTCTAGGTATGTGAGAGGGACCCTGAGTTTGTGGCCTCAAGTGGAATGGACACCACGATGCCCTGACTCGAAATAAGGCCGGATATCCCTGCAGTGACTTGAATGCAGGCTCGTCTTGCATCTCCCAAGACGAAAGGATGTCTGAATCCCCTGTGGAGACCACAGAGAAAGATCGAGTTCTCCACTTCATCGCAACCGGAGGCCTCACATCCTATGAAAACTCCAGAGGTACGCGGAGATCAGTGCCTCCAAAGGAGACCATGCCTGACTCCTCAAGATATTTGATAAGAGTCCCAGAATTCCTGTGGCACGTGGAAAGGGACCCTTGGTCTCCCTCCTCAGCTGGAGAGGCGTCCCAATTGCCCTGCTAAGCCTCGAGGAGAATCCCGAGTTGTCTCTCGCAACTAGGCAGGAGTCCTGACGTCGCTGAACAAACACGTGTGTGGAAGGGCCATCCCCGTCGTAACTCGAGAATATACCACAGGTTCCCGCCGCAACTAGAGAAAAACCATGAGACTTCCCCCTCGCCGCGAGATGAAGCTCGATTCCCCTGCACTGCGTGAAGAGCAATTCCGTATTGGACATCACAGATGAAAGGAACCTTGATTTCCTTGATGGCACTCCAAAGAAACCCCAAGAACACTGTTTCAAGGCTAGAGGGATCCTGAGGTCACTGTAGCAACACGAAAGAGCTCCGTGGACCAAAAATCAACTCGAGATGAGAGGTTAGTCCCTGGCTTCGACTCCAGAGGAATACCACCTTACCACAAGCACCTCAAGAGGAGGCTTCTCTCAGCTCTAGGTATGTGAGAGGGACCCTGAGTTTGCGGCCTCAAGTGGAATGGACACCGCGATGCCCTGACTCGAAATAAGGCCGCATATCCCTGCAGTGACTTGAATGCAGGCTCGTCTTGCATCTCCCAAGACGAAAGGATGTCTGAATCCCCTTTGGAGACCACAGAGAAAGACCTAGTTCCCCACCTCATCGCGACCGGAGGCCTCACATCCTTTGAAAACTCCAGAGGTACGCAGAGATCAGTGCCTCCAAAGGAGACGATGCCTGACTCCCCGTGAAACTTCTTAGGAGTCCCAGGATTCCTTTGGCACGTGGAAAGGGACACTTGGCCTCCCGCCTCAGCTGGAGAGGCCTCCCAATTGCCCTGCCAATCCTCGAGGAAAATCCCGAGTTGTCCCTCGCAACAAGGCAGGAGTCCTGACATCGCTGAACAAACACGTGTGAGGAAGGGCTATCCCCGTCGTAACTCGAGAATATACCCCAGGTTCTTGCTGCAACTCGAGAAAAACCATGAGACTTCCCCCTCGCCGCGAGATGAGGCCCGATTCCCCTGCACTGCGAGCAGAACAATTCCGTGTTGCACATCACACATGAAAGGAGCCTTGATTACCTTGATGGCACTCCAGAGAAACCCCAAGAACACTGTTTCAAGGCTAGAGGGATCCTGAGGTCAATGTAGTAACACAAAAGAGCTCCGTGGACCAAAAATCAACTCGAGATGAGAGGTTAGTTCCGGGTTTCGACTCCAGAGGAATACCACCTTACCACAAGCACCTCAAGAGGAGGCTTCTCTCAGCTCTAGGTATGTGAGAGGGACCCTGAGTTTGCGGCCTCAAGTGGAATGGACAACACGATGTCATGACTGGAAATCAGGCGGATATGCCTGCAGTGACTTGAATGCAGGCTCGTCTTGCATCTCCCAAGACGAAAGGATGTCTGAATCCCCTGTGGAGACCACAGAGAAAGACCTAGTTCCCCACATCATCGCGACCGGAGGCCTCACATCCTTTGAAAACTCCAGAGGTACGCGGAGATAAGTGCCTCCAAAGGAGACGATGCCTGACTCCTCGTGAAACTTGATAGGAGTCCCAGGATTCCTGTGGCACGTGGAAAGGGACCCTAGATCTCCCGCCTCAGCTGGAGAGGCGTCCCAATTGCCCTGCCAAGCCTCGAGGAGAATCCCGAGTTGTCCCTCGCAACGAGGCAGGACTAGTCACGTCACTGAACAAACACGTGGGTGGAAGGGCCATCCCCGTCGTAACTCGAGAATATACCCCAGGTTCCCGCCGCAACTCGAGAGAAACCATTAGACTTCCTCCTCGCCGCGAGATGAGGCCCGATTCCCCTGCACTGCGTGCAGAGTAATTCCGTGTTGCATATCACACATGAAAGGAGCCTTGATTTCCTTGATGGCACTCCAGAGAAACCCCAAGAACACTGTTTCAAGGCTAGAGGGATCCTGAGGTCACTGTAGCAACAAGAAAGAGCTCCGTGGACCAAAAATCAACTCGAGATGAGAGGTTAGTCCCTGGCTTCGACTCCAGAGGAATACCACCTTACCACAAGCACCTCAAGAGGAGGCTTCTCTCAGCTCTAGGTATGTGAGAGGGACCCTGAGTTTGCAGACTCAAGTGGAATGGACACCGCGATGCCCTGACTAGAAATAAGCCCGTTTATCCCTGCAGTGACTTGAATGCAGGCTCGTCTTGCATCTCCCAAGATGAAAGGATGTCTGAATACCCTGTGGAGACCACAGAAAAAGACCTAGTTCCCCACCTCATCGCGACCGGAGGCCTCACATCCTTTGAAAACTCCAGAGGTACGTGGAGATCATTGCCTCTAAAGGAGACGATGCCTGACTCCTCGTGAAACTTGATAGAAGTCCCAGGATTCCTGTGACACGTGGCAAGGGACCCTTGGTCTCCCGCCTCAGCTGGAGAGGCGTCCCAATTTCCCTGCCAAGCCTCAAGGAGAATCCCGAATTGTCCCTCGCAACTAGGCAGGAGTCCTGACGTCGCTGAACAAACACGTGGGTGGAAGGGCTATCCCCGTCATAACTCGAGAATATACCCCATGTTCTCACTGCAACTCGAGAAAAACCATGAGACTTCCCCCTCGCCGCGAGATGAGGCCCGATTCCCCTGCACTGCGTGCAGAGCAATTAACTGTTGCACATCACACATGAAAGGAGCCTTGATTTCCTTGATGGCACTCCAGAGAAACCCCAAGAACACTGTTTCAAGGCTAGAAGGATCCTGAGGTCACTGTAGCAACACGAAAGAGCTCCGTGGCCCAAAAATCAACTCGAGATGAGAGGTTAGTCCCTGGCTTCGACTCCAGAGGAATACCACCTTACCACAAGCACCTCAAGAGGTGGCTTCTCTCAGCTCTAGGTATGTGAGAGGGACCCTGATTTTGCGGCCTCAAGTGGAATGGACACCGCGATGCCCTGACCCGAAATAAGGCCGGATATCCCTGCAGTGACTTGAATGCAGGCTCGTCTTGCATCTCCCAAGACGAAGGGATGTCTGAATCCCCTGTGGAGACCACAGAGAAAGACATAGTTCCCCACCTCATCGCGACCGGAGGCCTCACATCCTTTGAAAACTCCAGAGGTACGCGGAGATCAGTACCTCCAAAGGAGACGATGCCTGACTCCTCGTGAAACTTGATAGGAGTCCCAGGATTCCTGTGGCACGCGGCAAGGGACCCTTGGTCTCCCGCCTCAGCTGGAGAGGGGTCCCAATTGCCCTGCCAAGCCTCGAGGAGAATCCCGAGTTGTCCCTCGCAACTAGGCAGGAGTCCTGACGTCGCTGAACAAACACGTGGGTGGAAGGGCCATCCCCGTCGTAACTTGAGAATATACCCCAAGTTCCCACCGCAACTTGAGAAAAACCATGAGACTTCCCCCTTGCCGCGAGATGAGGCCCGCTTCCCCTGCACTGTGTGCAGAGCAATTCCATGTTGCACATCATACATGAAAGGAGCCTTGATTTCCTTGATGGCACTCCAGAGAAACCCCAAGAACACTGTTTCAAGGCTAGAGGGATCCTGAGGTCACTGTAGCAACACGAAAGAGCTCCGTGGCCCAATAGTCAACTCGAGATGAGAGGTTTGTCCCTGGCTTCGACTCCAGAGGAATACCACCTTACCACAAGCACCTCAAGAGGAGGCATCTCTCAGGTCCTGGTATGTGAGAGGGACCCTGAGTTTGCAACCTCAAGTGAAATGGACACCGCGATGCGCTGACTCGAAATAAGGCCGCATATCCCTGCAGTGACTTGAATGCAGGCTCGTCTTGCATCTCCCAAGACGAAAGGATGTCTGAATCCCCTGTGGAGACCACAGTGAAAGACCTAGTTCCCCACCTCATCGCGACCGGAGGCCTCACATCCTTTGAAAACTCCAGAGGTACGCGGAGATCAGTGCCTCCAAAGGAGACGATGCCTGACTCCTCGTGAAACTTGACAGGAGTCCCAGGATTCCTGTGGCACGTGGAAAGGGACACTTGGTCTCCCGCCTCAGCTGGAGAGGCGTCCCAATTGCCCTGCCAAGCCTCGAGGAGAATCCCGAGTTGTCCCTCGCAACGAGGCAAGACTAGTCACGTCACTGAACAAACACGTGGGTGGAAGGGCCATCCCCGTCGTAACTCGAGAATATACCCCAGGTTCCCGCCGCAACTCGAGAGAAACCATTAGACTTCCTCCTCGCCACGAGATGAGGCCCGATTCCCCTGCACTGCGTGCAGAGTAATTCCGTGTTGCATATCACACATGAAAGGAGCCTTGATTTCCTTGATGGCACTCCAGAGAAACCCCAAGAACACTGTTTCAAGGCTAGAGGGATCCTGAGGTCACTGTAGCAACACGAAAGAGCTCCGTGGACCAAAAATCAACTCGAGATGAGAGGTTAGTCCCTGGCTTCGACTCCAGAGGAATACCACCTTACCACAAGCACCTCAAGAGGAGGCTTCTCTCAGCTCTAGGTATGTGACAGGGACCCTGAGTTTGCAGCCTCAAGTGGAATGGACACCGCGATGCCCTGACTCGAAATAAGGCCGGATATCCCTGCAGTGACTTGAATGCAGGCTCGTCTTGCATCTCCCAAGACGAAAGGATGTCTGAATCCCCTGCGGAGACCACAGAGAAAGACCTAGTTCCCCACCTCATCGCGACCGGAGGCCTCACATCCTTTGAAAACTCCAGAGGTACGCGGAGATCAGTGCCTCCAAAGGAGACGATGCCTGACTCCTCGTGAAACTTGATAGGAGTCACAGGATTCTTGTGGCACATGGCAAGGGACCCTTGATCTCCCGCCTCAGCTGGAGAGGCGTCCCAATTGCCCTGCCAAGCCTCGAGGAGAATCCCGAGTTGTCCCTCGCAACTAGGCAGGAGTCGTGACGTTGCTGAACAAACACGTGTGAGGAAGGGCCATCCCCGTCGTAACTCGAGACTATACCCCAGGTTCCCGCCGCAACTCGAGAAAAACCATTAGACTTCCTCCTCGCCGCGAGATGAGGCCCGATTCCCCTGCACTGCGTGCAGAGCAATTCCGTGTTGCACATCACACATGAAAGGAGCCTTGATTATCTTGATGGCACTCCAGAGAAACCCCAAGAACACTGTTTCAAGGCTAGAAGGATCCTGAGGTCACTGTAGCATCAAGAAAGAGCTCCGTGGACCAAGAATCAACTCGAGATGAGAGGTTAGTCCCTGGCTTCGACTCCAGAGGAATACCACCTTACCACAAGCACCTCAAGAGGAGGCTTCTCTCAGGTCTAGGTATGTGAGAGGGACTCTGAGTTTGCGGCCTCAAGTGGAATGGACACCGCGAGGCCCTGACTCGAAATAAGGCCGGATATCCCTGCAGTGACTTGAATGCAGGCTCGTCTTACATCTCCCAAGACGAAAGGATGTCTGAATCCCCTGTGGAGACCACAGAGAAAGACCTAATTTCCCACCTCATCACGACCGGAGGCCTCACATCCTTTGAAAACTCCAGAGGTACGCGGAGATCAGTGCCTCCAAAGGAGACAATGCCTGACTCCTCGTGAAACTTCTTAGGAGTCCCAGGATTCCTGTGGCACATGTCAAGGGACCCTTCGTCTCCCGCCTCAGCTGGAGAGGCGTCCCAATTGCCCTGCCAAGCCTCAAGGAGAATGCCGAATTGTCCCTCGCAACTAGGCAGGAGTCCTGACGTCGCTGAACAAACACGTGGGTGGAAGGGCCATCCCCGTCATAACTCGAGAATATACCCCAGGTTCCCGCCGCAACTCGAGAAAAACCATGAGACTTCCCCCTCGCCGCGAGATGAGGCCAGATTCCCCTGCACTGCGTGCAGAGCAATTACATGTTGCACATCATACATGAAAGGAGCCTTGATTTCCTTGATGGCACCCCAGAGAAACCCCAAGAACACTGTTTCAAGGCTATAGGGATCCTGAGGTCACTGTAGCAACAAGAAAGAGATCCGTGGGCCAAAAATCAACTTGAGATGAGAGGTTAGTCCCTGGCTTCGACTTCAGAGGAATACCACCTTACCACAAGCACCTCAAGAGGAGGCTTCTCTCAGCTCTAGGTATGTGAGAGGGACCCTGAGTTTGCGGCCTCAAGTGGAATGGACACCACGATGCCCTGACTCGAAATAACGCCGGATATACCTGCAGTGACTTGAAGGCAGGCTCGTCTTGCATCTCCTAAGACGAAAGGATGTCTGAATCTCCTGTGGAGACCACAGAGAAAGACCTAGTTCCCCACTCACCGTGACCGGAGGCCTCACATCCTTTGAAAATTCCCAAGGTACGCGGAGATCAGTGCCTTCAAAGGAGACGATGCCTGACTCCTCGTGAAAATTGATAGGAGTTCCAGGATTCCTGTGCCACGTGGAAAGGGACCCTTGGTCTCCCGCCTCACCTGGAGATGCATCCCAATTGCCCTGCCAAGCCTCGAAGAGATTCCCGAGTTTTCCCTCGCAACTAGGCAGGAGTCCTGACGTCGCTGAACAAACACGTGTGTGGCAGAGCCATCCCCCTCGTAACTCGAGAATATACCCCAGGTTCCCGCCGCAACTCGAGAAAAACCATGAGACTTCCCCCTCGCCGCTAGAGGAGGCCCGATTCCAATGCACTGCGTGCAGAGCAATTCCGTGTTGCACATCATAGATGAAAGGAGCCTTGATTTCCTTGATGACACTCGAGAGAAACCCCAAGAACACGGTTTCAAGGCTAGAGGGATCCTGAGGTCACTGTAGCAACACGAAAGAGCTCCGTGGACCAAGAATCAACTCGAGATGAGAGGTTAGTCCCTGGCTTCGACTCCTGAGGAATACCACCTTACCACAAGCACCTCAAGAGGTGGCTTCTCTCAGCTCTAGGTATGTGAGAGGGACCCTGAGTTTGCGGCCTCAAGTGGAATGGACACCGCGATGCCCTGACTCGAAATAAGGCCGGATATCCCTGCAGTGACTTGAATGCAGGCTCGTCTTGCATCTCCCAAGACGAAGGGATGTCTGAATCCCCTGTGGAGACCACAGAGAAAGACATAGTTCCCCACCTCATCGTGACCGGAGGCCTCACATCCTTTGAAAACTCCAGAGGTACGCGGAGATCAATGCCTCCAAAGGAGACGATGCCTGACTCCTCGTGAAACTTGATAGGAGTCCCAGGATTCCTGTGGCACGCGGCAAGGGACCCTTGGTCTCCCGCCTCAGCTGGAGAGGGGTCCCAATTGCCCTGCCAAGCCTCGAGGAGAATCCCGAGTTGTCCTTCGCAACTAGGCAGGAGTCCTGACGTCGCTGAACAAACACGTGTGTGGAAGGGCCATCCCCGTCGTAACTTGAGAATATACCCCAAGTTCCCACCGCAACTTGAGAAAAACCATGAGACTTCCCCCTCTCCGCGAGATGAGGCCCGATTCCCCTGCACTGCGTGCAGAGCAATTACATGTTGCACATCATACATGAAAGGAGCCTTGATTTCCTTGATGGCACTCCAGAGAAACCCCAAGAACACTGTTTCAAGGCTATAGGGATCCTGAGGTCACTGTAGCAACACGAAAGAGCTCCGTGGGCCAAAAATCAACTCGAGATGAGAGGTTAGTCCTTGGCTTCGACTCCATAGGAATGCCACCTTACCACAAGCACCTCAAGAGGAGGCTTCTCTCAGGTCTAGGTATGTGAGAGGTACCCTGAGTTTGCGGCCTCAAGTGGAATGGACACCGCGATGCCCTGACTCGAAATAAGGCCGGAGATCCCTGCAGTGATTTGAATGCAGGCTCGTCTTGCATCTCCCAAGACGAAAGGATGTCTGAATCCCCTGTGGAGACCACAGAGAAAGACCTAGTTCCCCACCTCATCGCGACCGGAGGCCTCACGTCCTTTGAAAACTCCAGAGGTACGCGGAGATCAGTGCCTCCAAAGGAGACTTTGCCTGACTCCTCAAGATATTTGAAAAGAGTCCCAGGATTCCTGTGGCACGTGGAAAGGGACCCTTGGTCTCCCGCCTCAGTTGGAGAGGCATCGCAATTGCCCTGCCAAGCCTCGAGGAGAATCCCGAGTTGTCCCTCGCAACTAGGCAGGACTCCTCACGTCACTGAATAAACACGTGTGTGGAAGGGCCATAGGCGTCGAAACTCGAGAATATACCCCAGGTTCCCGCCGCAACTCGGGAAAACCATGAGACTTCCCACTCGCCGCGAGATGAGGCCCGATTCCCCTGCACTGCGTGCAGAGCAATTCCGTGTTGCATATCACACATGAAAGGAGCCTTGATTTCCTTGATGGCACTCCAGAGAAACCCCAAGAACACTGTTTCAAGGCTAGAGGGATCCTGAGGTCACTGTAGCAACACGAAAGAGCTCCGTGGACCAAAAATCAACTCGAGATGAGAGGTTAGTCCCTGGCTTCGACTCCAGAGGAATACCACCTTACCACAAGCACCTCAAGAGGAGGCTTCTCTCAGCTCTAGGTATGTGAGAGGGACCCTGAGTTGCGGCCTCAAGTGGAATGGACACCGCGATGCCCTGACTCGAAATAAGGCCGGATATCCCTGCAGTGACTTGAATGCAGGCTCGTTTTGCATCTCCCAAGACGAAAGGATGTCTGAATCCCCTGTGGAGATCACAGAGAAAACCGAGTTCTCCACCTCATCGCGACCGGAGACCTCACATCCTTTGAAAACTCCAGAGGTACGCGGAGATCAGTGCCTCCAAAGGAGACGATGCCTGACTCCTCGAAATATTTGATAAGAGCCCCAGGATTCCTGTGGCACGTGGAAAGGAACACTTGGTCTCCCGCTTCAGCTGGAGAGGCGTCCCAATTGCCCTGCCAAGCCTCGAGGAGAATCCGGAGTTGTCCCTCGCAACTAGGCAGGACTCCTGACGTCACTGAATAAACACGTGTGTGGAAGGGCCATCCGCGTCGAAACTCGAGAATATACCCCAGGTTCCCGCCGCAACTCGGGAAAACCATGAGACTTCCCCCTCGCCGCGAGATGAGGCCCGATTCCCCTGCACTGCGTGCAGAGCAATTCCGTGTTGCACATCACACATGAAAGGAGCCTTGATTTCCTTGATTGCACTCCAGAGAAACCCCAAGAACACTCTTTCAAGGCTAAAGGGATCCTGAGGTCAGTGTAGCAACAAGAAAGAGATCCGTGGGCCAAAAATCAAGTCGATATGAGAGGTTAGTCCCTGGCTTCGACTCCAGAGGAATACCACCTTACCACAAGCACCTCAAGAGGAGGCTTCTCTCAGCTCTAGGTATGTGAGAGGGACCCTGATTTTGCGGCCTCAAGTGGAATGGACACCGCGATGCCCTGACTCGAAATAAGGCCGGATATCCCTGCAGTGACTTCAATGCAGGCTTGTCTTGCATCTCCCAGGACCAAAGGATGTCTGAATCCCCTGTGGAAAGCACAGAGAAAGACTTAGTTCCCCACCTCATCGCGACCGATAGCCTCACATCCTTTGAAAACTCCAGAGGTACGCGGAGATCAGTGCCTCCAAAGGAGACGATGCCTGACTCCTCGTGAAACTTGATAGGAGTCCCAGGATTCCTGTGGCACTTGGAAAGGGACACTTGGTCTCCCGCCTCAGCTGGAGAGGCGTCCCAATTGCCCTGCCAAGCCTCGAGGAGAATCCCGAGTTGTCCCTCGCAACTAGGCAGCAGTCCTGACGTCGCTGAACAAACACGTGGGTGGAAGGGCCGTCCCCGTTGTAACTCGAGAATATACCCCAGGTTCCAGCCGCAACTCGGGAAAAACCATGAGACTTCCCCCTCGCCGCGAGATGAGGCCCGCTTCCCCTGCACTCCGTGCAGAGCAATTCCGTGTTGCACATCATACATGAAAGGAGCCTTGATTTCCTTGATGGCACTCCAGAGAAACCCCAAGAACACTGTTTCAAGGCTAGAGGGATCCTGAGGTCACTGTAGTAACACGAAAGAGCTCCGTGGATCAAAAATCAACTCGAGATGTGAGGTTAGTTCCTGGCTTCGAGTCCAGAGGAATATCACCTTACCACAAGCACCTCAAGAGGAGGCTTCTCTCAGCTCTAGGTATGTGAGAGGAACCCTGAGTTTGCGGCCTCAAGTGGAATGGACACCGCGATGCCCTGACTCGAAATAAGGCCGGATATCCCTGCAGTGACTTGAATGCAGGCTCGTCTTGCATCTCCCAAGACGAAAGGATGTCTGAATCCCCTGTGGAGACCACAGAGAAAGACCTAGTTCCCCACCTCATCGCGACCGGAGGCCTCACATCCTTTGAAAACTCCAGAGGTACGCGGAGATCAGTGCCTCCAAAGGA
The DNA here is from genome assembly GCF_910594005.1 of Cervus elaphus. Classification (NCBI taxonomy): domain Eukaryota; kingdom Metazoa; phylum Chordata; class Mammalia; order Artiodactyla; family Cervidae; genus Cervus; species Cervus elaphus. The sequence continues at coordinate 157,645 of NW_025316725.1, read as the reverse complement.
GACGATGCCTGACTTCTCGTGAAATTTGATAGGAGTCCCAGAATTCCTTTGGCACGTGGAAAGGGACCCTTGGTCTCCCGCCTCAGCTGGAGAGGCGTCCCAATTGCCCTGCCAAGCCTCGAGGAGAATCCCGAGTTGTCCCTCGCAACTAGGCAGGAGTCATGACGTCTCTGAACAAACACGTGTGTGGAAGGGCCATCCCCGTCGTAACTCGAGAATATACCCCAGGTTCCTGCCGCAACTCGAGAAAAACCATGAGACTTCCCACTCGCAGCAAGATGAGGCCCGATTCCCCTGCACTGCGTGCAGAGCAATTCCGTGTTGCACATCACACATGAAAGGAGACTTGATTTTCTTGATGGCACTCCAGAGAAACCCCAAGAACACTGTTTCAAGGCTAGAGGGATCCTGAGGTCACTGTACCAACACGAAAGAGTTCCGTTGCCAAAAATCAACTCGAGATGAGAGATTAGTCCCTGGCTTCGACTCCAGAGGAATACCACCTTACCACAAGCACCTCAAGAGGAGGCTTCTCTCAGCTCTAGGTATGTGAGAGGGACCCTGAGTTTGCGGCCTCAAAGTGGAATGGACACAGAGATGCCCTGACTCGAAATAAGGCCGGATATCCCTGCAGTGACTTGAATGCAGGCTCGTCTTGCATCTCCCAAGATGAAAGGATGTCTGAATCCCCTGTGGAGACCACAGAAAAAGACTTAATTCCCCACTTCATCGCGACCTGAGGCCTCACATCCTTTGAAAACTCCAGAGGTACGCGGAGATCAGTGCCTCCAAAGGAGACGATGCCTGACTCCTCGTGAAACTTGATAGGAGTCCCAGGATTCCTGTGGCACGCGGCAAGGGACCCTTGGTCTCCCGGCTCAGCTGGAGAGGCGTCCCAATTTCCCTGCCAAGCCTCGAGGAGAATCCCGAGTTGTCCCTCGCAACTAGGCAGGAGTCCTGACGTCGCTGAACAAACACGTGTGTGGAAGGGCCATCCCCGTCGTAACTCGAGAATATACCCCAGGTTCCCGCCGCAACTCGAGAAAAACCATGAGACTTCCCCCTCGCCACTAGATGAGGCCCGATTCCAATGCACTGCGTGCAGAGCAATTCCGTCTTGCACATCACACATGAAAGGAGCCTTGATTTCCTTGATGGCACTCCAGAGAAACCCCAAGAACACTGTTTCAAGGCTAGAGGGATCCTGAGGTCACTGTAGCAACACGAAATTGCTCCGTGGCCAAAAATCAACTCGAGATGAGAGGTTAGTCCCTGGCTTCGACTCCAGAGGAATACCACCTTACCACAAGCACCTCAAGAGGAGGCTTCTCTCAGCTCTAGCTATGTGAGAGGGACCCTGAGTTTGCGGCCTCAAGTGGAATGGACACCGCGATGCCCTGACTCGAAATAAGGCCGGAGATCCCTGCAGTGACTTGAATGCAGGCTCGTCTTGCATCTCCCAAGACGAAAGGATGTCTGAATCCCCTGTGGAAACCACAGAGAAAGACCTAGTTCCCCACCTCATCGCGACCGGAGGCCTCACATCCTTTGAAAACTCCAGAGGTACGCGGAGATCAGTGCCTCCAAAGGAGACGATGCCTGACTCCTCGTGAAACTTGATAGGAGTCCCAGGATTCCTGTGGCACGTGGCAAGGGACCCTTGGTCTCCCGCCTCAGCTGGAGAGGCGTCCCAATTGCCCTGCCAAGCCTCGAGGAGAATCCCGAGTTGTCCCTCGCAACTAGGCAGGAGTCCTGACGTCGCTGAACAAACACGTGTGTGGAAGGGCCATCCCCGTGGTAACTCGAGAATAGACCCCAGGTTCCCGCCGCAACTCGAGAAAAACCATGAGACGTCCCCCTCGCCGCGAGATGAGGCCCGCTTCCCCTGCACTGCGTGCAGAGCAATTCCGTGTTGCACATCATACATGAAAGGAGCCTTGATTTCCTTGATGGCACTCCAGAGAAACCCCAAGAACACGGTTTCAAGGCTAGAGGGATCCTGAGGTCACTGTAGCAACACGAAAGAGCTCCGTGGGCCAAAAATCAACTCGAGATGAGAGGTTAGTCCTTGGCTTCGACTCCATAGGAATGCCACCTTACCACAAGCACCTCAAGAGGAGGCTTCTCTCAGCTCTAGGTATGTGAGAGGTACCCTGAGTTTGCGGCCTCAAGTGGAATGGACACCGCGATGCCCTGACTCGAAATAAGGCCGGAGATCCCTGCAGTGACTTGAATGCAGGCTCGTCTTGCATCTCCCAAGACGAAAGGATGTCTGAATCCCCTGTGGAGACCACAGAGAAAGACCTAGTTCCCCACCTCATCGCGACCGGAGGCCTCACGTCCTTTGAAAACTCCAGAGGTACGCGGAGATCAGTGCCTCCAAAGGAGACTTTGCCTGACTCCTCAAGATATTTGATAAGAGTCCCAGGATTCCTGTGGCACGTGGAAAGGGACCCTTGGTCTCCCGCCTCAGCTGGAGAGGCATCGCAATTGCCCTGCCAAGCCTCGAGGAGAATCCCGAGTTGTCCCTCGCAACTAGGCAGGACTCCTCACGTCACTGAATAAACACGTGTGTGGAAGGGCCATAGGCGTCGAAACTCGAGAATATACCCCAGGTTCCCGCCGCAACTCGGGAAAACCATGAGACTTCCCACTCGCCGCGAGATGAGGCCCGATTCCCCTGCACTGCGTGCAGAGCAATTCCGTGTTGCATATCACACATGAAAGGAGCCTTGATTTCCTTGATGGCACTCCAGAGAAACCCCAAGAACACTGTTTCAAGGCTAGAGGGATCCTGAGGTCACTGTAGCAACACGAAAGAGCTCCGTGGACCAAAAATCAACTCGAGATGAGAGGTTAGTCCCTGGCTTCGACTCCAGAGGAATACCACCTTACCACAAGCACCTCAAGAGGAGGCTTCTCTCAGCTCTAGGTATGTGAGAGGGACCCTGAGTTGCGGCCTCAAGTGGAATGGACACCGCGATGCCCTGACTCGAAATAAGGCCGGATATCCCTGCAGTGACTTGAATGCAGGCTCGTTTTGCATCTCCCAAGACGAAAGGATGTCTGAATCCCCTGTGGAGATCACAGAGAAAACCGAGTTCTCCACCTCATCGCGACCGGAGACCTCACATCCTTTGAAAACTCCAGAGGTACGCGGAGATCAGTGCCTCCAAAGGAGACGATGCCTGACTCCTCGAAATATTTGATAAGAGCCCCAGGATTCCTGTGGCACGTGGAAAGGAACACTTGGTCTCCCGCTTCAGCTGGAGAGGCGTCCCAATTACCCTGCCAAGCCTCGAGGAGAATCCCGAGTTGTCCCTCACAACTAGGCAGGAGTCCTGACGTCGCTGAACAAAGACGTGGGTGGAAGGGCCATCCCCGTTGTAACTCGAGAATATACCCCAGGTTCCTGCCGCAACTCGAGAAAAACCATGAGACTTCCCCCTCGCCGCGAGATGAGTCCCGATTCCCCTGCACTGCGTGCAGAGCAATTCCGTGTTGCACATCACACATGAAAGGAGCCTTGATTTCCTTGATGGCACTCCAGAGAAACCCCAAGAACACTGTTTCAAGGCTAGAGGGATCCTGAGGTCACTGTAGCATCACGAAAGAGCTCCGTGGCCAAAAATCAACTCGAGATGAGAGGTTAGTCCCTGGCTACGACTCCAGAGGAATACCACCTTACCACAAGCACCGCAAGAGGAGGCTTCTCTCAGCTCTAGCTATGTGAGAGGAACCTGAGTTTGCGGCCTCAAGTGGAATGGACACCGCGATGCCCTGACTCGAAATAAGGCCAGATATCCCTGCAGTGACTTGAATGCAGGCTCGTCTTGACTCTCCCAAGACGAAAGGATGTCTGAATACCCTGTGGAGACCACAGAGAAAGACCTAGTTCCCCACCTCATCGCGTCCGGAGGCCTCACATCCTTTGAAAACTCCAGAGGTACACGGAGATCAGTGCCTCCAAAGCAGACGATGCCTGACTCCTTGTGAAACTTGATAGGAGTCCCAGGATTCCTGTGGCACGTGGAAAGAGACCCTTGGTCTCCCGCCTCAGCTGGAGAGGCGTCCCAATTGCCCTGCCAATCCTCGAGGAGAATCCCGAGGTGTTCCTCGCAACCAGGGAGGAGTCCTGACGTGGCTGAACAAACACGTGGGTGGAAGGGCCATCCCCGTTGTAACTCGAGAATATACCCCAGGTTCCCACCGCAACTCGAGAAAAACCATGAGACTTCCCCCTCGCCGCGAGATGAGGCCCGCTTCCCCTGCACTGCGTGCAGAGCAATTCCGTGTTGCACATCATACATGAAAGGAGCCTTGATTTCCTTGATGGCACTCCAGAGAAACCCCAAGAACACTGTTTCAAGGCTAGAGGGATCCTGAGGTCACTGTAGCAACAAGAAAGAGATCCGTGGGCCAAAAATCAAGTCGATATGAGAGGTTAGTCCCTGGCTTCGACTCCAGAGGAATACCACCTTACCACAAGCACCTCAAGAGGAGGCTTCTCTCAGCTCTACGAATGTGAGAGGGACCCTGAGTTTGCGGCCTCAAGTGGAATGGACACCGCGATGCCCTGACTCGAAATAAGGCCGGATATCCCTGCAGTGACTGGAATGCAGGCTCGTCTTGCATCTCCCAAGACGAAGGGATGTCTGAATCCCCTGTGGAGACCACAGAGAAAGACATAGTTTCCCACCTCATCGTGACCGGAGGCCTCACATCCTTTGAAAACTCCAGAGGTACGCGGAGATCAATGCCTCCAAAGGAGACGATGCCTGACTCCTCGTGAAACTTGATAGGAGTCCCAGGATTCCTGTGGCACGCGGCAAGGGACCCTTGGTCTCCCGCCTCAGCTGGAGAGGGGTCCCAATTGCCCTGCCAAGCCTCGAGGAGAATCCCGAGTTGTCCTTCGCAACTAGGCAGGAGTCCTGACGTCGCTGAACAAACACGTGTGTGGAAGGGCCATCCCCGTCGTAACTTGAGAATATACCCCAAGTTCCCACCGCAACTTGAGAAAAACCATGAGACTTCCCCCTCGCCGCGAGATGAGGCCCGATTCCCCTGCACTGCGTGCAGAGCAATTACATGTTGCACATCATACATGAAAGGAGTCTTGATTTCCTTGATGGCACTCCAGAGAAACCCCAAGAACACTGTTTCAAGGCTATAGGGATCCTGAGGTCACTGTAGCAACACGAAAGAGCTCCGTGGGCCAAAAATCAACTCGAGATGAGAGGTTAGTCCTTGGCTTCGACTCCATAGGAATGCCACCTTACCACAAGCACCTCAAGAGGAGGCTTCTCTCAGGTCTAGGTATGTGAGAGGTACCCTGAGTTTGCGGCCTCAAGTGGAATGGACACCGCGATGCCCTGACTCGAAATAAGGCCGGAGATCCCTGCAGTGACTTGAATGCAGGCTCGTCTTGCATCTCCCAAGACGAAAGGATGTCTGAATCCCCTGTGGAGACCACAGAGAAAGACCTAGTTCCCCACCTCATCGCGACCGGAGGCCTCACGTCCTTTGAAAACTCCAGAGGTACGCGGAGATCAGTGCCTCCAAAGGAGACTTTGCCTGACTCCTCAAGATATTTGAAAAGAGTCCCAGGATTCCTGTGGCACGTGGAAAGGGACCCTTGGTCTCCCGCCTCAGCTGGAGAGGCATGGCAATTGCCCTGCCAAGCCTCGAGGAGAATCCGGAGTTGTCCCTCGCAACTAGGCAGGACTCCTCACGTCACTGAATAAACACGTGTGTGGAAGGGCCATCCGCGTCGAAACTCGAGAATATACTCCAGGTTCCCGCCGCAACTCGGGAAAACCATGAGACTTCCCCCTCGCCGCGAGATGAGGCCCGATTCCCCTGCACTGCGTGCAGAGCAATTCCGTGTTGCACATCACACATGAAAGGAGACTTGATTTCCTTGATGGCACTCCAGAGAAACCCCAAGAACACTCTTTCAAGGCTAAAGGGATCCTGAGGTCAGTGTAGCAACAAAAAAGAGATCCGTGGGCCAAAAATCAAGTCGATATGAGAGGTTAGTCCCTGGCTTCGACTCCAGAGGAATACCACCTTACCACAAGCACCTCAAGAGGAGGTTTCTCTCAGCTCTAGGTATGTGAGAGGGACCCTGATTTTGCGGCCTCAAGTGGAATGGACACCGCGAGGCCCTGACTCGAAATAAGGCCGGATATCCCTGCAGTGACTTGAATGCAGGCTCGTCTTGCATCTCCCAAGACGAAAGGATGTCTGAATCCCCTGTGGAGACCACAGAGAAAGACATAGTTCCCCACCTCATCGTGACCGGAGGCCTCACATCATTTGAAAACTCCAGAGGTACGCGGAGATCAGTGCCTCCAAAGGAGACGATGCCTGACTCCTCGTGAAACTTGATAGGAGTCCCAGGATTCCTGTGGCACGCGGCAAGGGACCCTTGGTCTTCCGCCTCAGCTGGAGAGGGGTCCCAATTGCCCTGCCAAGCCTCGAGGAGAATCCCGAGTTGTCCTTCGCAACTAGGCAGGAGTCCTGACGTCGCTGAACAAACACGTGTGTGGAAGGGCCATCCCCGTCGTAACTTGAGAATATACCCCAAGTTCCCACCGCAACTTGAGAAAAACCATGAGACTTCCCCCTCGCCGCGAGATGAGGCCCGATTCCCCTGCACTGCGTGCAGAGCAATTACATGTTGCACATCATACAAGAAAGGAGCCTTGATTTCCTTGATGGCACTCCAGAGAAACCCCAAGAACACTGTTTCAAGGCTATAGGGATCCTGAGGTCACTGTAGCAACACGAAAGAGCTCCGTGGACCACAAATCAACTCGAGATGAGAGGTTAGTCCCTGGCTTCGACTCCAGAGGAATACCACCTTACCACAAGCACCTCAAGAGGAGGCTTCTCTCAGCTCTAGGTATGTGAGAGGGACCCTGAGTTTGCGGCCTCAAGTGGAATGGACACCGCGATGCCCTGACTAGAAATAAGCCCGGATATCCCTGCAGTGACTTGAATGCAGGCTCCTCTTGCATCTCCCAAGATGAAAGGATGTCTGAATCCCCTGTGGAGACCACAGAGAAAGACCTAGTTCCCCACCTCATCGCGACCGGAGGCCTCACATCCTTTGAAAACTCCAGAGGTTCACTGAGATAAGTGCCTCCAAAGGAGACGATGCCTGACTCCTCGTGAAACTTGATAGGAGTCCCAGGATTCCTGTGGCACGTGGAAAGGGACCCTTGGTCTCACGCCTCAGCTGGATAGGCATCCCAATTGCCCTGCCAGGCCTCGAGGAGAATCCCGAGTTGTCCCTCGCAACTAGGCAGGAGTCCTGACGTTGCTGAACACACACGTGTGTGGAAGGGCCATCCCCGTCGTAACTCGAGAATATACCCCAGGTTCCCGCCGCAACTCGGGAAAACCATGAGACTTCCCACTCGCCGCGAGATGAGGCCCGATTCCCCTGCACTGCGTGCAGAGCAATTCCGTGTTGCATATCACACATGAAAGGAGCCTTGATTTCCTTGATGGCACTCCAGAGAAACCCCAAGAACACTGTTTCAAGGCTAGAGGGATCCTGAGGTCACTGTAGCAACACGAAAGAGCTCCGTGGACCAAAAATCAACTCGAGATGAGAGGTTAGTCCCTGGCTTCGACTCCAGAGGAATACCACCTTACCACAAGCACCTCAAGAGGAGGCTTCTCTCAGCTCTAGGTATGTGAGAGGGACCCTGAGTTGCGGCCTCAAGTGGAATGGACACCGCGATGCCCTGACTCGAAATAAGGCCGGATATCCCTGCAGTGACTTGAATGCAGGCTCGTTTTGCATCTCCCAAGACGAAAGGATGTCTGAATCCCCTGTGGAGATCACAGAGAAAACCGAGTTCTCCACCTCATCGCGACCGGAGACCTCACATCCTTTGAAAACTCCAGAGGTACGCGGAGATCAGTGCCTCCAAAGGAGACGATGCCTGACTCCTCGAAATATTTGATAAGAGCCCCAGGATTCCTGTGGCACGTGGAAAGGAACACTTGGTCTCCCGCTTCAGCTGGAGAGGTGTCCCAATTACCCTGCCAAGCCTCGAGGAGAATCCCGAGTTGTCCCTCACAACTAGGCAGGAGTCCTGACGTCGCTGAACAAAGACGTGGGTGGAAGGGCCATCCCCGTTGTAACTCGAGAATATACCCCAGGTTCCTGCCGCAACTCGAGAAAAACCATGAGACTTCCCCCTCGCCGCGAGATGAGTCCCGATTCCCCTGCACTGCGTGCAGAGCAATTCCGTGTTGCACATCACACATGAAAGGAGCCTTGATTTCCTTGATGGCACTCCAGAGAAACCCCAAGAACACTGTTTCAAGGCTAGAGGGATCCTGAGGTCACTGTAGCATCACGAAAGAGCTCCGTGGCCAAAAATCAACTCGAGATGAGAGGTTAGTCCCTGGCTACGACTCCAGAGGAATACCACCTTACCACAAGCACCGCAAGAGGAGGCTTCTCTCAGCTCTAGCTATGTGAGAGGAACCTGAGTTTGCGGCCTCAAGTGGAATGGACACCGCGATGCCCTGACTCGAAATAAGGCCAGATATCCCTGCAGTGACTTGAATGCAGGCTCGTCTTGACTCTCCCAAGACGAAAGGATGTCTGAATACCCTGTGGAGACCACAGAGAAAGACCTAGTTCCCCACCTCATCGCGTCCGGAGGCCTCACATCCTTTGAAAACTCCAGAGGTACACGGAGATCAGTGCCTCCAAAGCAGACGATGCCTGACTCCTTGTGAAACTTGATAGGAGTCCCAGGATTCCTGTGGCACGTGGAAAGAGACCCTTGGTCTCCCGCCTCAGCTGGAGAGGCGTCCCAATTGCCCTGCCAATCCTCGAGGAGAATCCCGAGGTGTTCCTCGCAACCAGGCAGGAGTCCTGACGTGGCTGAACAAACACGTGGGTGGAAGGGCCATCCCCGTTGTAACTCGAGAATATACCCCAGGTTCCCGCCGCAACTCGAGAAAAACCATGAGACTTCCCCCTCGATGCGAGATGAGGCCCGATTCCCCTGTACTGCGTGCAGAGCAATTCCGTGTTGCACATCATACATGAAAGGAGCCTTGATTTCCTTGATGGCACTCCAGAGAAACCCCAAGAACACTGTTTCAAGGCTAGAGGGATCCTGAGGTCACTGTAGCAACAAGAAAGAGATCCGTGGGCCAAAAATCAAGTCGATATGAGAGGTTAGTCCCTGGCTTCGACTCCAGAGGAATACCACCTTACCACAAGCACCTCAAGAGGAGGCTTCTCTCAGCTCTACGTATGTGAGAGGGACCCTGAGTTTGCGGCCTCAAGTGGAATGGACACCGCGATGCCCTGACTCGAAATAAGGCCGGATATCCCTGCAGTGACTGGAATGCAGGCTCGTCTTGCATCTCCCAAGACGAAGGGATGTCTGAATCCCCTGTGGAGACCACAGAGAAAGACATAGTTCCCCACCTCATCGTGACCGGAGGCCTCACATCCTTTGAAAACTCCAGAGGTACGCGGAGATCAATGCCTCCAAAGGAGACGATGCCTGACTCCTCGTGAAACTTGATAGGAGTCCCAGGATTCCTGTGGCACGCGGCAAGGGACCCTTGGTCTCCCGCCTCAGCTGGAGAGGGGTCCCAATTGCCCTGCCAAGCCTCGAGGAGAATCCCGAGTTGTCCTTCGCAACTAGGCAGGAGTCCTGACGTCGCTGAACAAACACGTGTGTGGAAGGGCCATCCCCGTCGTAACTTGAGAATATACCCCAAGTTCCCACCGCAACTTGAGAAAAACCATGAGACTTCCCCCTCGCCACGAGATGAGGCCCGATTCCCCTGCACTGCGTGCAGAGCAATTACATGTTGCACATCATACATGAAAGGAGCCTTGATTTCCTTGATGGCACTCCAGAGAAACCCCAAGAACACTGTTTCAAGGCTATAGGGATCCTGAGGTCACTGTAGCAACACGAAAGAGCTCCGTGGGCCAAAAATCAACTCGAGATGAGAGGTTAGTCCTTGGCTTCGACTCCATAGGAATGCCACCTTACCACAAGCACCTCAAGAGGAGGCTTCTCTCAGGTCTAGGTATGTGAGAGGTACCCTGAGTTTGCGGCCTCAAGTGGAATGGACACCGCGATGCCCTGACTCGAAATAAGGCCTGATATGCCTGCAGTGACTTGAATGCAGGCTCGTCTTGCATCTCCCAAGACGAAAGGATGTCTGAATCCCCTGTGGAGACCACAGAGAAAGACCTAGTTCCCCACCTCATCGCGACCGGAGGCCTCACGTCCTTTGAAAACTCCAGAGGTACGCGGAGATCAGTGCCTCCAAAGGAGACTTTGCCTGACTCCTCAAGATATTTGAAAAGAGTCCCAGGATTCCTGTGGCACGTGGGAAGGGACCCTTGGTCTCCCGCCTCAGCTGGAGAGGCATCGCAATTGCCCTGCCAAGCCTCGAGGAGAATCCGGAGTTGTCCCTCGCAACTAGGCAGGACTCCTCACGTCACTGAATAAACACGTGTGTGGAAGGGCCATCCGCGTCGAAACTCGAGAATATACCCCAGGTTCCCGCCGCAACTCGGGAAAACCATGAGACTTCCCCCTCGCCGCGAGATGAGGCCCGATTCCCCTGCACTGCGTGCAGAGCAATTCCGTGTTGCACATCACACATGAAAGGAGACTTGATTTCCTTGATGGCACTCCAGAGAAACCCCAAGAACACTCTTTCAAGGCTAAAGGGATCCTGAGGTCAGTGTAGCAACAAAAAAGAGATCCGTGGGCCAAAAATCAAGTCGATATGAGAGGTTAGTCCCTGGCTTCGACTCCAGAGGAATACCACCTTACCACAAGCACCTCAAGAGGAGGCTTCTCTCAGCTCTAGGTATGTGAGAGGGACCCTGATTTTGCGGCCTCAAGTGGAATGGACACCGCGAGGCCCTGACTCGAAATAAGGCCGGATATCCCTGCAGTGACTTGAATGCAGGCTCGTCTTGCATCTCCCAAGACGAAAGGATGTCTGAATCCCCTGTGGAGACCACAGAGAAAGACATAGTTCCCCACCTCATCGTGACCGAAGGCCTCACATCATTTGAAAACTCCAGAGGTACGCGGAGATCAGTGCCTCCAAAGGAGACGATGCCTGACTCCTCGTGAAACTTGATAGGAGTCCCAGGATTCCTGTGGCACGCGGCAAAGGACCCTTGGTCTCCCGCCTCAGCTGGAGAGGGGTCCCAATTGCCCTGCCAAGCCTCGAGGAGAATCCCGAGTTGTCCTTCGCAACTAGGCAGGAGTCCTGACGTTGCTGAACAAACACGTGTGTGGAAGGGCCATCCCCGTCGTAACTTGAGAATATACCCCAAGTTCCCACCGCAACTTGAGAAAAACCATGAGACTTCCCCCTCGCCGCGAGATGAGGCCCGATTCCCCTGCACTGCGTGCAGAGCAATTACATGTTGCACATCATACATGAAAGGAGCCTTGATTTCCTTGATGGCACTCCAGAGAAACCCCAAGAACACTGTTTCAAGGCTATAGGGATCCTGAGGTCACTGTAGCAACACGAAAGAGCTCCGTGGGCCAAAAATCAACTCGAGATGAGAGGTTAGTCCTTGGCTTCGATTCCATAGTAATGCCACCTTACCACAAGCACCTCAAGAGGAGGCTTCTCTCAGGTCTAGGTATGTGAGAGGTACCCTGAGTTTGCGGCCTCAAGTGGAATGGACACCGCGATGCCCTGACTCGAAATAAGGCCGGAGATTCCTGCAGTGACTTGAATGCAGGCTCGTCTTGCATCTCCCAAGACGAAAGGATGTCTGAATCCCCTGTGGAGACCACAGAGAAAGACCTAGTTCCCCACCTCATCGCGACCGGAGGCCTCACGTCCTTTGAAAACTCCAGAGGTACGCTGAGATCAGTGTCTCCAAAGGAAACGTTGCCTGACTCCTCAAGATATTTGAAAAGAGTCCCAGGATTCCTGTGGCACGTGGAAAGGGACCCTTGGTCTCCCGCCTCATCTGGAGAGGCATCGCAATTGCCCTGCCAAGCCTCGAGGACAATCCGGAGTTGTCCCTCGCAATTAGGCAGGACTCCTCACGTCACTGAATAAACACGTGTGTGGAAGGGCCATCAGCGTCTAAACTCGAGAATATACCCCAGGTTCCCGCCGCAACTCGGGAAAACCATGAGACTTCCCCCTCGCCGCGAGATGAGGCCCGATTCCCCTGCACTGCGTGCAGAGCAATTCCGTGTTGCACATCATACATGAAAGGAGCCTTGATTTCCTTGATGGCACTCCAGAGAAACCCCAAGAACACTCTTTCAAGGCTAAAGGGATCCTGAGGTCAGTGTAGCAACAAGAAAGAGATCCGTGGGCCAAAAATCAAGTCGATATGAGAGGTTAGTCCCTGGCTTCGACTCCAGAGGAATACCACCTTACCACAAGCACCTCAAGAGGAGGCTTCTCTCAGCTCTAGGTATGTGAGAGGGACCCTGATTTTGCGGCCTCAAGTGGAATGGACACCGCGATGCCCTGACTCGAAATAAGGCCGGATATGCCTGCAGTGACTTGAATGCAGGCTCGTCTTGCATCTCCCAAGACGAAAGGATGTCTGAATCCCCTGTGGAGACCACAGAGAAAGACCTAGTTCCCCACCTCATCGCGACCGGAGGCCTCACATCCTTTGAAAACTCCAGAGGTTCACTGAGATAAGTGCCTCCAAAGGAGACGATGCCTGACTCCTCGTGAAACTTGATAGGAGTCCCAGGATTCCTGTGGCACGTGGAAAGGGACCCTTGGTCTCACGCCTCAGCTGGATAGGCATCCCAATTGCCCTGCCAGGCCTCGAGGAGAATCCCGAGTTGTCCCTCGCAACTAGGCAGGAGTCCTGACGTTGCTGAACACACACGTGTGTGGAACGGCCATCCCCGTCGTAACTCGAGAATATACCCCAGGTTCCCGCCGCAACTCGAGAAAAACCATTAGACTTCCTCCTCGCCGCGAGATGAGGCCCGATTCCCCTGCAATGCGTGCAGAGCAATTCGTGTTGCACATCACACATGAAAGGAGCCTTGATTACCTTGATGGCACTCCAGAGAAAACCCAAGAACACTGTTTCAAGGCTAGAATGATCCTGACGTCACTGTAGCAACACGAAAGAGCTCCGTGGACCAAGAATCAACTCGAGATGAGAGGTTAGTCCCTGGCTTCGACTCCAGAGGAATACCACCTTACCACAAGCACTTTAAGAGGAGGCTTCTCTCAGCTCTAGGTATGTGAGAGGGACCCTGAGTTTGCGGCCTCAGTTGGAATGGACATCGCGATGGCCTGACTCGAAATAAGGCCGGATATCCCTGCAGTGCCTTGAATGCAGGCTCGTCTTGCATCTCCCAAGACGAAAGGATGTCTGAATCCCCTGTGGAGACCACAGAGAAAGACCAAGTTCCCCACCTCATCGCGACCGGAGGCCTCACATCCTTTGAAAACTCCAGAGGTACGCGGAGATCAGTGCCTCCAAAGGAGACGATGCCTGACTCCTCGTGAAACTTGATAGGAGTCCCAGGATTCCTGTGGCACGTGGCAAGGGACCCTTGGTCTCCCGCCTTAGCTGGAGAGGCGTCCCAATTGCCCTGCCAAGCCTCGAGGAGAATCCCAAGTTGTCCCTCGCAACGAGGCAGCAGTCCTGACGTCGCTGAACAAACACGTGGGTGGAAGGGCCGTCCCCGTTGTAACTCGAGAATATACCCCAGGTTCCAGCTGCAACTCGGGAAAAACCATGAGACTTCCCCCTCGCCGCGAGATGAGGCCCGCTTCCCCTGCACTCCGTGCAGAGCAATTCCGTGTTGCACATCATACATGAAAGGAGCCTTGATTTCCTTGATGGCACTCCAGAGAAACCCCAAGAACACTGTTTCAAGGCTAGAGGGATCCTGAGGTCACTGTAGTAACACGAAAGAGCTCCGTGGATCAAAAATCAACTCGAGATGTGAGGTTAGTTCCTGGCTTCGAGTCCAGAGGAATATCACCTTACCACAAGCACCTCAAGAGGAGGCTTCTCTCAGCTCTAGGTATGTGAGAGGAACCCTGAGTTTGCGGCCTCAAGTGGAATGGACACTGCGATGCCCTGACTCGAAATAAGGCCGGATATCCCTGCAGTGACTTGAATGCAGGCTCGTCTTGCATCTCCCAAGACGAAAGGATGTCTGAATCCCCTGTGGAGACCACAGAGAAAGACCTAGTTCCCCACCTCATCGCGACCGGAGGCCTGACATCCTTTGAAAACTCCAGAGGTACGCGGAGATCAGTTCCTCCAAAGGAGACGATGCCTGACTTCTCGTGAAATTTGATAGGAGTCCCAGAATTCCTGTGGCACGGGGAAAGGGACCCTTGGTCTCCCGCCTCAGCTGGAGAGGCGTCCCAATTGCCCTGCCAAGCCTCGAGGAGAATCCCGAGTTGTCCCTCGCAACTAGGCAGGAGTCATGACGTCTCTGAACAAACACGTGTGTGGAAGGGCCATCCCCGTCGTAACTCGATAATATACCCCAGGTTCCCGCCGCAACTCGAGAAAAACCATGAGACTTCCCACTCGCAGCAAGATGAGGCCCGATTCCCCTGCACTGCGTGCAGAGCAATTCCGTGTTGCACATCACACATGAAAGGAGCCTTGATTTTCTTGATGGCACTCCAGAGAAACCCCAAGAACACTGTTTCAAGGCTAGAGGGATCCTGAGGTCACTGTAGCAACACGAAAGAGCTCCGTTGCCAAAAATCAACTCGAGATGAGAGATTAGTCCCTGGCTTCGACTCCAGAGGAATACCACCTTACCACAAGCACCTCAAGAGGAGGCTTCTCTCAGCTCTAGCTATGTGAGAGGGACCCTGAGTTTGCGGCCTCAAAGTGGAATGGACACAGAGATGCCCTGACTCGAAATAAGGCCGGATATCCCTGCAGTGACTTGAATGCAGGCTCGTCTTGCATCTCCCAAGATGAAAGGATGTCTGAATCCCCTGTGGAGACCAGAAAAAGACTTAATTCCCCACTTCATCGCGACCGGAGGCCTCACATACTTTGAAAACTCCAGAGGTACGCGGAGATCAGTGCCTCCAAAGGAGACGATGCCTGACTCCTCGTGAAACTTGATAGGAGTCCCAGGATTCCTGTGGCACTTGGAAAGGAACACTTGGTCTCCCGGCTCAGCTGGAGAGGCGTCCCAATTGCCCTGCCAAGCCTCGAGAAGAATCCCGAGTTGTCCCTCGCAACTAGGCAGGAGTCCTGACGTTGCTGAACAAACACGTTTGTGGAAGGGCCATCCCCGTCGTAACTCGAGAATATACCCCAGGTTCCCGCCGCAACTCGAGAAAAACCATGAGACTTCCCCCTCGCCACTAGATGAGGCCCGATTCCAATGCACTGCGTGCAGAGCAATTCCGTTTTGGACATCACAGATGAAAGGAGCCTTGATTTCCCTGATGGCACTCCAGAGAAACCCCAAGAACACGGTTTCAAGGCTAGAGGGATCCTGAGGTCACTGTAGCAACACGAAAGAGCTCCGTGGGCCAAAAATGAACTCGAGATGAGAGGTTAGTCCTTGGCTTCGACTCCATAGGAATGCCACCTTACCACAAACACCTCAAGAGGAGGCTTCTCTCAGCTCTAGGTATGTGAGAGGTACCCTGAGTTTGCGGCCTCAAGTGGAATGGACACCACGATGCCCTTACTCGAAATAAGGCCGGAGATCCCTGCAGTGACTTGAATGCAGGCTCGTCTTGCATCTCCCAAGAC
Organism: Cervus elaphus; assembly: GCF_910594005.1. Classification (NCBI taxonomy): domain Eukaryota; kingdom Metazoa; phylum Chordata; class Mammalia; order Artiodactyla; family Cervidae; genus Cervus; species Cervus elaphus. Next base: position 141,867 of record NW_025316725.1, on the reverse strand, counting down.
GAGAGGATGTCTGAATCCTCTGTGGAGACCACAGAGAAAGACGTAGTTCCCCACCTCATCGCGACCGGAGGCCTCACATCCTTTGAAAACTTCAGAGGTACGCGGAGATCAGTGCCTCCAGAGGAGACAATGCCTGACTCCTCGTGAAACTTGATAGGAGTCCCAGGATTCCTGTGGCACGCGGCAAGGGACCCTTGGTCTCCCGCCTCAGCTGGAGAGGGGTCCCAATTGCCCTGCCAAGCCTCGAGGTGAATCCCGAGTTGTCCTTCGCAACTAGGCAGGAGTCCTGACGTCGCTGAACAAACACGTGTGTGGAAGGGCCATCCCCGTCGTAACTTGAGAATATACCCCAAGTTCCCACCGCAACTTGAGAAAAACCATGAGACTTCCCCCTCGCCGCGAGATGAGGCCCGATTCCCCTGCACTGCGTGCAGAGCAATTACATGTTGCACATCATACATGAAAGGAGCCTTGATTTCCTTGATGGCACTCCAGAGAAACCCCAAGAACACTGTTTCAAGGCTATAGGGATTCTGAGGTCACTGTAGCAACACGAAAGAGCTCCGTGGCCCAAAAGTCAACTCGAGATGAGAGGTTTTTCCCTGGCTTCGACTCCAGAGGAATACCACCTTACCACAAGCACCTCAAGAGGAGGCTTCTCTCAGGTCTAGGTATGTGAGAGGGACCCTGAGTTTGCAGCCTCAAGTGAAATGGACACCGCGATGCCCTGACTCGAAATAAGGTCGGATATCCCTGCAGTGACTTGAATGCAGGCTCGTCTTGCATCTCCCAAGACGAAAGGATGTCTGAATCCCCTGTGGAGACCACAGAGAAAGACCTAGTTCCCCACTCACCGTGACCGGAGGCCTCACATCCTTTGAAAACTCCCGAGGTACGCGGAGATCAGTGCCTTCAAAGGAGACGATGCCTGACTCCTCGTGAAAATTGATAGGAGTCCCAGGATTCCTGTGCCACGTGGAAAGGGACACTTGGTCTCCCGCCTCACCTGGAGATGCATCCCAAATGCCCTGCCAAGCCTCGAAGAGATTCCCGAGTTATCCCTCGCAACTAGGCAGGAGTCCTGACGTCGCTGAACAAACACGTGTGTGGCAGAGCCATCCCCCTCGTAACTCGAGAATATACCCCAGGTTCCCGCCGCAACTCGAGAAAAACCATGAGACGTCCCCCTCGCCGCGAGATGAGGCCCGCTTCCCCTGCACTGCGTGCAGAGCAATTCCGTGTTGCACATCATACATGAAAGGAGCCTTGATTTCCTTGATGGCACTCCAGAGAAACCCCAAGAACACGGTTTCAAGGCTAGAGGGATCCTGAGGTCACTGTAGCAACACGAAAGAGCTCCGTGGGCCAAAAATCAACTCGAGATGAGAGGTTAGTCCTTGGCTTCGACTCCATAGGAATGCCACCTTACCACAAGCACCTCAAGAGGAGGCTTCTCTCAGCTCTAGGTATGTGAGAGGTACCCTGAGTTTGCGGCCTCAAGTGGAATGGACACCGCGATGCCCTGACTCGAAATAAGGCCGGAGATCCCTGCAGTGACTTGAATGCAGGCTCGTCTTGCATCTCCCAAGACGAAAGGATGTCTGAATCCCCTGTGGAGACCACAGAGAAAGACCTAGTTCCCCACCTCATCGCGACCGGAGGCCTCACGTCCTTTGAAAACTCCAGAGGTACGCGGAGATCAGTGCCTCCAAAGGAGACTTTGCCTGACTCCTCAAGATATTTGATAAGAGTCCCAGGATTCCTGTGGCACGTGGAAAGGGACCCTTGGTCTCCCGCCTCAGCTGGAGAGGCATCGCAATTGCCCTGCCAAGCCTCGAGGAGAATCCGGAGTTGTCCCTCGCAACTAGGCAGGACTCCTCACGTCACTGAATAAACACGTGTGTGGAAGGGCCATCCGCGTCGAAACTCGAGAATATACCCCAGGTTCCCGCCGCAACTCGGGAAAACCATGAGACTTCCCACTCGCCGCGAGATGAGGCCCGATTCCCCTGCACTGCGTGCAGAGCAATTCCGTGTTGCATATCATACATGAAAGGAGCCTTGATTTCCTTGATGGCACTCCAGAGAAACCCCAAGAACACTGTTTCAAGGCTAGAGGGATCCTGAGGTCACTGTAGCAACACGAAAGAGCTCCGTGGACCAAAAATCAACTCGAGATGAGAGGTTAGTCCCTGGCTTCGACTCCAGAGGAATACCACCTTACCACAAGCACCTCAAGAGGAGGCTTCTCTCAGCTCTAGGTATGTGAGAGGGACCCTGAGTTGCGGCCTCAAGTGGAATGGACACCGCGATGCCCTGACTCGAAATAAGGCCGGATATCCCTGCAGGGACTTGAATGCTGGCTCGTTTTGCATCTCCCAAGACGAAAGGATGTCTGAATCCCCTGTGGAGATCACAGAGAAAACCGAGTTCTCCACCTCATCGCGACCGGAGACCTCACATCCTTTGAAAACTCCAGAGGTACGCGGAGATCAGTGCCTCCAAAGGAGACGATGCCTGACTCCTCGAGATATTTGATATGAGCCCCAGGATTCCTGTGGCACGTGGAAAGGGACGCTTGGTCTCCCGCTTCAGCTGGAGAGGCGTCCCAATTGCCCTGCCAAGCCTCGAGGAGAATCCCGAGTTGTCCCTCACAACTAGGCAGGAGTCCTGACGTCGCTGAACAAAGACGTGGGTGGAAGGGCCATCCCCGTTGTAACTCGAGAATATACCCCAGGTTCCTGCCGCAACTCGAGAAAAACCATGAGACTTCCCCCTCGCCGCGAGATGAGTCCCGATTCCCCTGCACTGCGTGCAGAGCAATTCCGTGTTGCACATCACACATGAAAGGAGCCTTGATTTCCTTGATGGCACTCCAGAGAAACCCCAAGAACACTGTTTCAAGGCTAGAGGGATCCTGAGGTCACTGTAGCATCAAGAAAGAGCTCCGTGGCCAAAAATCAACTCGAGATGAGAGGTTAGTCCCTGGCTTCGACTCCAGAGGAATACCACCTTACCACAAGCACCGCAGGAGGAGGCTTCTCTCAGCTCTAGCTATGTGAGAGGAACCCTGAGTTTGCGGCCTCAAGTGGAATGGACACCGCGATGCCCTGACTCGAAATAAGGCCAGATATCCCTGCAGTGACTTGAATGCAGGCTCGTCTTGACTCTCCCAAGACGAAAGGATGTCTGAATCCCCTGTGGAGACCACAGAGAAAGACCTAGTTCCCCACCTCATCGCGTCTGGAGGCCTCACATCCTTTGAAAACTCCAGAGGTACACGGAGATCAGTGCCTCCAAAGCAGACGATGCCTGACTCCTTGTGAAACTTGATAGGAGTCCCAGGATTCCTGTGGCACGTGGAAAGAGACCCTTGGTCTCCCGCCTCAGCTGGAGAGGCGTCCCAATTGCCCTGCCAAGCCTCGAGGAGAATCCCGAGGTGTTCCTCGCAACCAGGCAGGAGTCCTGACGTGGCTGAACAAACACGTGGGTGGAAGGGCCATCCCCGTTGTAACTCGAGAATATACCCCAGGTTCCCACCGCAACTCGAGAAAAACCATGAGACTTCCCCCTCGCCGCGAGATGAGGCCCGCTTCCCCTGCACTGCGTGCAGAGCAATTCCGTGTTGCACATCATACATGAAAGGAGCCTTGATTTCCTTGATGGCACTCCAGAGAAACCCCAAGAACACTCTTTCAAGGCTAAAGGGATCCTGAGGTCACTGTAGCAACAAGAAAGAGATCCGTGGGCCAAAATCAAGTCGATATGAGAGGTTAGTCCCTGGCTTCGACTCCAGAGGAATACCACCTTACCACAAGCACCTCAAGAGGAGGCTTCTCTCAGCTCTAGGTATGTGAGAGGGACCCTGATTTTGCGGCCTCAAGTGGAATGGACACCGCGATGCCCTGACTCGAAATAAGGCCGGATATTCCTGCAGTGACTTGAATGCAGGCTCGTCTTCCATCTCCCAAAATGAAAGGATGTCTGAATCCCCTGTGGAGACCACAGAAAAAGACCTAGTTCCCCACCTCATCGCGACCGGAGGCCTCACATCCTTTGAAAACTCCAGAGGTACGCAGAGATAAGTGCCTCTAAAGGAGACGATGCCTAAATCCTCGTGAAAATTTTTAGGAGTCCCAGGATTCCTTTGTCACGTGGAAAGGGACACTTGGCCTCCCACCTCAGCTGGAGAGGCGTCCCAATTGCCCTGCCAATCCTCGAGGAGAATCCCGAGTTGTCCCTCGCAACTAGGCAGGAGTCCTGACGTCGCTGAACAAACACGTGTGTGGAAGGGCCATCCCCGTCGTAACTCGAGAATATACCCCAGGTTCCCGCCGCAACTCGAGAAAAACCATTAGACTTCCCCCTCGATGCGAGATGAGGCCCGATTCCCCTGCAATGCGTGCAGAGCAATTCGTGTTGCACATCACACATGAAAGGAGCCTTGATTACCTTGATGGCACTCCAGAGAAAACCCAAGAACACTGTTTCAAGGCTAGAATGATCCTGACGTCACTGTAGCAACACGAAAGAGCTCCGTGGACCAAGAATCAACTCGGGATGAGAGGTTAGTCCCTGGCTTCGACTCCAGAGGAATACCACCTTACCACAAGCACTTTAAGAGGAGGCTTCTCTCAGCTCCAGGTATGTGAGAGGGACCCTGAGTTTGCGGCCTCAGTTGGAATGGACATCGCGATGCCCTGACTCGAAATAAGGCCGGATATCCCTGCAGTGCCTTGAATGCAGGCTCGTCTTGCATCTCCCAAGACGAAAGGATGTCTGAATCCCCTGCGGAGACCACAGAGAAAGACCTATTTCCCCACCTCATCGCGACCGGAGGCCTCACATCCTTTGAAAACTCCAGAGGTACGCGGAGATCAGTGCCTCCAAAGGAGACGATGCCTGACTCCTCGTGAAACTTGATAGGAGTCCCAGGATTCCTGTGGCACGTGGCAAGGGACCCTTGGTCTCCCGCCTTAGCTGGAGAGGCGTCCCAATTGCCCTGCCAAGCCTCGAGGAGAATCCCGAGTTGTCCCTCGCAACTAGGCAGCAGTCCTGACGTCGCTGAACAAACACGTGGGTGGAAGGGCCGTCCCCGTTGTAACTCGAGAATATACCCCAGGTTCCAGCCGCAACTCGGGAAAAACCATGAGACTTCCCCCTCGCCGCGAGATGAGGCCCGCTTCCCCTGCACTCCGTGCAGAGCAATTCCGTGTTGCACATCATACATGAAAGGAGCCTTGATTTCCTTGATGGCACTCCAGAGAAACCCCAAGAACACTGTTTCAAGGCTAGAGGGATCCTGAGGTCACTGTAGTAACACGAAAGAGCTCCGTGGATCAAAAATCAACTCGAGATGTGAGGTTAGTTCCTGGCTTCGAGTCCAGAGGAATATCACCTTACCACAAGCACCTCAAGAGGAGGCTTCTCTCAGCTCTAGGTATGTGAGAGGAACCCTGAGTTTGCGGCCTCAAGTGGAATGGACACTGCGATGCCCTGACTCGAAATAAGGCCGGATATCCCTGCAGTGACTTGAATGCAGGCTCGTCTTGCATCTCCCAAGACGAAAGGATGTCTGAATCCCCTGTGGAGACCACAGAGAAAGACCTAGTTCCCCACCTCATCGCGACCGGAGGCCTGACATCCTTTGAAAACTCCAGAGGTACGCGGAGATCAGTTCCTCCAAAGGAGACGATGCCTGACTCCTCGTGAAACTTGATAGGAGTCCCAGAATTCCTGTGGCACGGGGAAAGGGACCCTTGGTCTCCCGCCTCAGCTGGAGAGGCGTCCCAATTGCCCTGCCAAGCCTCGAGGAGAATCCCGAGTTGTCCCTCGCAACTAGGCAGGAGTCATGACGTCTCTGAACAAACACGTGTGTGGAAGGGCCATCCCCGTGGTAACTCGAGAATATACCCCAGGTTCCCGCCGCAACTCGAGAAAAACCATGAGACTTCCCACTCGCAGCAAGATGAGGCCCGATTCCCCTGCACTGCGTGCAGATCAATTCCGTGTTGCACATCACACATGAAAGGAGCCTTGATTTTCTTGATGGCACTCCAGAGAAACCCCAAGAACACTGTTTCAAGGCTAGAGGGATCCTGAGGTCACTGTAGCAACACGAAAGAGCTCCGTTGCCAAAAATCAACTCGAGATGAGAGATTAGTCCCTGGCTTCGACTCCAGAGGAATACCACCTTACCACAAGCACCTCAAGAGGAGGCTTCTCTCAGCTCTAGCTATGTGAGAGGGACCCTGAGTTTGCGGCCTCAAGTGGAATGGACACAGAGATTCCCTGACTCGAAATAAGGCCGGATATCCCTGCAGTGCCTTGAATGCAGGCTCGTCTTGCATCTCCCAAGATGAAAGGATGTCTGAATCCCCTGTGGAGACCACAGAAAAAGACTTAATTCCCCACTTCATCGCGACCGGAGGCCTCACATCCTTTGAAAACTCCAGAGGTACGCGGAGATCAGTGCCTCCAAAGGAGACGATGCCTGACTCCTCGTGAAACTTGATAGGAGTCCCAGGATTCCTGTGGCACTTGGAAAGGAACACTTGGTCTCCCGGCTCAGCTGGAGAGGCGTCCCAATTGCCCTGCCAAGCCTCGAGGAGAATCCCGAGTTGTCCCTCGCAACTAGGCAGGAGTCCTGACGTTGCTGAACAAACACGTGTGTGGAAGGGCCATCCCCGTCGTAACTCGAGAATATACCCCAGGTTCCCGCCGCAACTCGAGAAACACCATGAGACTTCCCCCTCGCCACTAGATGAGGCCCGATTCCAATGCACTGCGTGCAGAGCAATTCCATTTTGGACATCACAGATGAAAGGAGCCTTGATTTCCTTGATGGCACTCCAGAGAAACCCCAAGAACACTGTTTCAAGGCTAGAGGGATCCTGAGGTCACTGTAGCAACACGAAAGAGCTCCGTGGGCCAAAAATCAACTCGAGATGAGAGGTTAGTCCTTGGCTTCGACTCCATAGGAATGCCACCTTACCACAAGCACCTCAAGTGGAGGCTTCTCTCAGCTCTAGGTATGTGAGAGGTACCCTGAGTTTGCGGCCTCAAGTGGAATGGACACAGAGATGCCCTGACTCGAAATAAGGCCGGATATCCCTGCAGTGACTTGAATGCAGGCTCGTCTTGCATCTCCCAAGATGAAAGGATGTCTGAATCCCCTGTGGAGACCACAGAAAAAGACTTAATTCCCCACTTCATCGCGACCGGAGGCCTCACATCCTTTGAAAACTCCAGAGGTACGCGGAGATCAGTGCCTCCAAAGGAGACGATGCCTGACTCCTCGTGAAACTTGATAGGAGTCCCAGGATTCCTGTGGCACTTGGAAAGGAACACTTGGTCTCCCGGCTCAGCTGGAGAGGCGTCCCAATTGCCCTGCCAAGCCTCGAGGAGAATCCCGAGTTGTCCCTCGCAACTAGGCAGGAGTCCTGACGTTGCTGAACAAACACGTGTGTGGAAGGGCCATCCCCGTCGTAACTCGAGAATATACCCCAGGTTCCCGCCGCAACTCGAGAAAAACCATGAGACTTCCCCCTCGCCACTAGATGAGGCCCGATTCCAATGCACTGCGTGCAGAGCAATACCGTTTTGGACATCACAGATGAAAGGAGCCTTGATTTCCTTGATGGCACTCCAGAGAAACCCCAAGAACACGGTTTCAAGGCTAGAGGGATCCTGAGGTCACTGTAGCAACACGAAAGAGCTCCGTGGGCCAAAAATCAACTCGAGATGAGAGGTTAGTCCTTGGCTTCGACTCCATAGGAATGCCACCTTACCACAAGCACCTCAAGTGGAGGCTTCTCTCAGCTCTAGGTATGTGAGAGGTACCCTGAGTTTGCGGCCTCAAGTGGAATGGACACCACGATGCCCTGACTCGAAATAAGGCCGGAGATCCCTGCAGTGACTTGAATGCAGGCTCGTCTTGCATCTCCCAAGACGAGAGGATGTCTGAATCCTCTGTGGAGACCACAGAGAAAGACGTAGTTCCCCACCTCATCGCGACCGGAGGCCTCACATCCTTTGAAAACTTCAGAGGTACGCGGAGATCTGTGCCTCCAGAGGAGACAATACCTGACTCCTCGTGAAACTTGATAGGAGTCCCAGGATTCCTGTGGCACGCGGCAAGGGACCCTTGGTCTCCCGCCTCAGCTGGAGAGGGGTCCCAATTGCCCTGCCAAGCCTCGAGGTGAATCCCGAGTTGTCCTTCGCAACTAGGCAGGAGTCCTGACGTCGCTGAACAAACACGTGTGTGGAAGGGCCATCCCCGTCGTAACTTGAGAATATACCCCAAGTTCCCACCGCAACTTGAGAAAAACCATGAGACTTCCCCCTCGCCGGGAGATGAGGCCCGATTCCCCTGCACTGCGTGCAGAGCAATTACATGTTGCACATCATACATGAAAGGAGCCTTGATTTCCTTGATGGCACTCCAGAGAAACCCCAAGAACACTGTTTCAAGGCTATAGGGATCCTGAGGTCACTGTAGCAACACGAAAGAGCTCCGTGGCGCAAAAGTCAACTCGAGATGAGAGGTTTTTCCCTGGCTTCGACTCCAGAGGAATACCACCTTACCACAAGCACCTCAAGAGGAGGCTTCTCTCAGCTCTAGCTATGTGAGAGGGACCCTGAGTTTGCAGCCTCAAGTGAAATGGACATCGCGATGCCCTGACTCGAAATAAGGTCGGATATCCCTGCAGTGACTTGAATGCAGGCTCGTCTTGCATCTCCCAAGACGAAAGGATGTCTGAATCCCCTGTGGAGACTACAGAGAAAGACCGAGTTCTCCACCTCATCGCGATCGGAGGCGTCACATCCTTTGAAAACTCCAGAGGTACGCGGAGATCAGTTCCTCCAATGGAGACGATGCCTGACTCCTCGAGATATTTGATAGGAGTCCCAGGATTCCTGTGGCACGTGGAAAGGGACACTTGGTTTCCCGCCTCAGCTGGAGAGGCGTCCCAATTGCCCTGCCAAGCCTCGAGGAGAATCCCGAGTTGTCCCTCGCAACTAGGCAGGATTCCTGACGTCGCTGAACAAACACGTGGGTGGAAGGGCCATCCCCGTGGTTACTCGAGAATATACCCCAGGTTCCCGCCGCAACTCGAGAAAAACCATGAGACTTCCCCCTCGCCGCAAGATGAGGCCCGCTTCCCCTGCACTGCGTGCAGGGCAATTCCGTGTTGCACATCATACATGAAAGGAGCCTTGATTTCCTTGATGGCACTCCAGAGAAACCCCAAGAACACTGTTTCAAGGCTAGAGCGATCCTGAGGTCACTGTAGCAACAAGAAAGAGATCCGTGGGCCAAAAATCAAGTCAAGATGAGAGGTTAGTCCCTGGCTTCGACTCCAGAGGAATACCACCTTACCACAAGCACCTCAAGAGGAGGCTTCTCTCAGCTCTAGCTATGTGAGAGGGACCCTGAGTTTGCGGCCTCAAGTGGAATGGACACCGCGATGCCCTGACTCGAAATAAGGCCGGATATCCCTGCAGTGACTTGAATGCAGGCTCGTCTTGCATCTCCCAAGACGAAAGGATGTCTGAATCCCCTGTGGAGACCACAGAGAAAGACCTAGTTCCCCACTCACCGTGACCGGAGGCCTCACATCCTTTGAAAACTCCCGAGGTACGCGGAGATCAGTGCCTTCAAAGGAGACGATGCCTGACTCCTCGTGAAAATTGATAGGAGTCCCAGGATTCCTGTGCCACGTGGAAAGGGACCCTTGGTCTCCCGCCTCAACTGGAGATGCATCCCAAATGCCCTGCCAAGCCTCGAAGAGATTCCCGAGTTATCCCTCGCAACTAGGCAGGAGTCCTGACGTCGCTGAACAAACACGTGTGTGGCAGAGCCATCCCCCTCGTAACTCGAGAATATACCCCAGGTTCCCGCCGCAACTCGAGAAAAACCATGAGACTTCCCCCTCGCCGCTAGATGAGGCCCGATTCCAATGCAGTGCGTGCAGAGCAATTCCGTTTTGGACATCATAGATGAAAGGAGCCTTGATTTCCTTGATGGCACTCCAGAGAAACCCCAAGAACACTGTTTCAAGGCTAGAATGATCCTGACGTCACTGTAGCAACACGAAAGAGCTCCGTGGACCAAGAATCAACTCGAGATGAGAGGTTAGTCCCTGGCTTCGACTCCAGAGGAATACCACCTTACCACAAGCACTTTAAGAGGAGGCTTCTCTCAGCTCTAGGTATGTGAGAGGGACCCTGAGTTTGCGGCCTCAGTTGGAATGGACATCGCGATGCCCTGACTCGAAATAAGGCCGGATATCCCTGCAGTGCCTTGAATGCAGGCTCGTCTTGCATCTCCCAAGACGAAAGGATGTCTGAATCCCCTGCGGAGACCACAGAGAAAGACCTATTTCCCCACCTCATCGCGACCGGAGGCCTCACATCCTTTGAAAACTCCAGAGGTACACGGAGATCAGTGCCTCCAAAGGAGACGATGCCTGACTCCTCGTGAAACTTGATAGGAGTCCCAGGATTCTTGTGGCACGTGGAAAGGGACCCTTGGTCTCCCGTCTCAGCTGGAGAGGCGTCCCAATTGCCCTGCAAAGCCTCGAGGAGAATCCCGAGTTGTCCCTCGCAAGTAGGCAGGAGTCCTGCCGTCGCTGAACAAACACGTGGGTGGAAGGGCCATCCCCGTCGTAACTCGAGAATATACCCCAGGTTCCCGCCGCAACTCGAGAAAAACCATGAGACTTCCCCCTCGCCGCGAGATGAGGCCCGATTCCCCTGCACTGCGTGCAGAGCAATTCCGTGTTGCACATCACACATGAAAGGAGCCTTGATTTCCTTGATGGCACTCCAGAGAAACCCCAAGAACACTGTTTCAAAGCTAGAGGGATCCTGAGGTCACTGTAGCAACACGAAAGAGCTCCGTGGGCCAAATATCAACTCGAGATGAGAGGTTAATCCCTGGTTTCGACTCCAGAGGAATACTACCTTACCACAAGCACCTCAAGAGGAGGCTTCTCTCAGCTCTAGATATGTGAGAGGGACCCTGAGTTTGCGGCCTCAAGTGGAATGGACACCGCGATGCCCTGACTAGAAATAAGCCCGGATATCCCTGCAGTGACTTGAATGCAGGCTCCTCTTGCATCTCCCAAGACGAAAGGATGTCTGAATCCCCTGTGGAGACCACAGAGAAAGACCTAGTTCCCCACCTCATCGCGACCGGAGGCCTCACATCCTTTGAAAACTCCTGAGGTTCACTGAGATAAGTGCCTCCAAAGGCGACGATGCCTGAATCCTCGTGAAACTTGATAGGAGTCCCAGGATTCCTGTGGCACGTGGAAAGGGACCCTTGGTCTCACGCCTCAGCTGGATAGGCATCCCAATTGCCCTGCCAGGCCTCGAGGAGAATCCCGAGTTGTCCCTTGCAACTAGGCAGGAGTCCTGACGTTGCTGAACACACACGTGTGTGGAAGGGCCATCCCCGTCGTTACTCGAGAATATACACCAGGTTACCGCCGCAACTCGAGAAAAACCATGAGACTTCCCCCTCGCCGCGAGATGAGGCCCGATTCCCCTTCACTGCGTGCAGAGCAATTCCGTCTTGCACATCACACATGAAAGGAGCCTTGATTTCCTTGATGGCACTCCAGAGAAACCGCAAGAACACTGTTTCAAGGCTAGAGGGATCCTGAGGTCACTGTAGCAACACGAAAGAGCTCCGTGGCCAAAAATCAACTCGAGATGAGAGGTTAGTCCCTGGCTACGACTCCAGAGGAATACCACCTTACCACAAGCACCGCAAGAGGAGGCTTCTCTCAGCTCTAGCTATGTGAGAGGAACCCTGAGTTTGCGGCCTCAAGTGGAATGGACACCGCGATGCCCTGACTCGAATTAAGGCCAGATATCCCTGCAGTGACTTGAATGCAGGCTCGTCTTGACTCTCCCAAGACGAAAGGATGTCTGAATCCCCAGTGGAGACCACAGAGAAAGACCTAGTTCCCCACCTCATTGCGTCCGGAGGCCTCACATCCTTTGAAAACTCCAGAGGTACACGGAGATCAGTGCCTCCAAAGCAGACGATGCCTGACTCCTTGTGAAACTTGATAGGAGTCCCAGGATTCCTGTGGCACGTGGAAAGGGACCCTTGGTCTCCCGCCTCAGCTGGAGAGGCGTCCCAATTTCCCTGCCAAGCCTCGAGGAGAATCCCGAGGTGTTCCTCGCAACCAGGCAGGAGTCCTGACGTCGCTGAACAAACACGTGTGTGGAAGGGCCATCCCCGTCGTAACTCGAGAATATACCCCAGGTTCCCGCCGCAACTCGAGAAAAACCATGAGACTTCCCCCTCGCCGCGAGATGAGGCCCAATTCCCCTGCACTGCGTGCAGAGCAATTCCGTGTTGCACATCATACATGAAAGGGGCCTTGATTTCCTTGATGGCACTCCAGAGAAACCCCAAGAACACTGTTTCAAGGCTAGAGGGATCCTGAGGTCACTGTAGCAACATGAAAGAGATCCGTGGGCCAAAAATCAACTCGAGAAGAGAGGTTAGTCCCTGGCTTCGACTCCAGAGGAATACCACCTTACCACAAGCACCTCAAGAGGAGGCTTCTCTCAGCTCTAGGTATGTGACAGGGACCCTGAGTTTGTGGCCTCAAGTGGAATGGACACCGCGATGCCCTGACTCGAAATAAGGCCGGATATCCCTGCCAGTGACTTGAATGCAGGCTCGTCTTGCATCTCCCAAGACGAAAGGATGTCTGAATACCCTGTGGAGACTACAGAGAAAGACCTAATTCCTCACCTCATCACGACCGGAGGCCTAACATCCTTTGAAAACTCCAGAGGTACGCGGAGATCAGTGCCTCCAAAGGAGACGATGCCTGACTCCTCGTGAAACTTGACAGGAGTCCCAGGATTCCTGTGGCACGTGGAAAGGGACCCTTGGTCTCCCGCCTCAGCTGGAGAGGCGTCCCAATTGCCCTGCCAAGCCTCGAGGAGAATCCCGAGTTGTCCCTCGCAACTAGGTAGGAGTCCTGGCGTGGCTGAACAAACACGTGGGTGGAAGGGCCATCCCCGGTGTAACTCGAGATTATACCCCAGGTTCCCACCGCAACTCGAGAAAAACCATGAGACTTCCCCCTCGCCGCCAGATGAGGCCCGCTTCCCCTGCACGGCATGCAGAGCAATTCCGTGTTGCACATCATACATGAAAGGAGCCTTGATTTCCTTGATGGCACTCCAGAGAAACCCCAAGAACACTGTTTCAAGGCTAGAGGGATCCTGAGGTCACTGTAGCAACAAGAAAGAGATCCGAGGGCCAAAAATCAAGTCGAGATGAGAGGTTAGTCCCTGGCTTCGACTCCAGAGGAATACCACCTTACAACAAGCACCTCAACAGGAGGCTTTTCTCAGCTCTAGGTATGTTAGAGGGACCCTGAGTTTGCGGCCTCAAGTGGAATGGACACCACGATGCCCTGACTCGAAAAAAGGCCGGATATCCCTGCAGTGACTTGAATGCAGGCTCGTCTTGCATCTCCCAAGACGAAAGGATGTCTGAATCCCCTGTGGAGACCACAGAGAAAGACCTAATTCCCCACCTCATCACGACCGGAGGCCTCACATTCTTTGAAAACTCCAGAGGTATGCGGAGATCAGTGACTCCAAAGGAGACGATGCCTGACTCCTCGTGAAACTTGATAGGAGTCCCAGGATTCCTGTGGCACGTGGAAAGGGACCCTTGGTCTCCCCCCTCAGCTGGAGAGGCGTCCCAATTGCCCTGCCAAGCCTCGAGGAGAATCCCGAGTTGTCCCTCGCAACTAGGCAGGAGTCCTGACGTGGCTGAACAAACACGTGGGTGGAAGGCCATCCCCGGTGTAACTCGAGAATATACCCCAGGTTATCGCCGCTACTCGAGAAAAACCATGAGACTTCCCCCTCGCTGCGATATGAGGCCCGCTTCCCCGGCACTGCGTGCAGAGCAATTCCGTGTTGCACATCATACATGAAAGGGGCCTTGATTTCCTTGATGGCACTCCAGAGAAACCCCAAGAACACTGTTTCAAGGCTAGAGGGATCCTGAGGTCACTGTAGCAACATGAAAGAGATCCGTGGGCCAAAAGTCAACTCGAGAAGAGAGGTTAGTCCCTGGCTTCGACTCCAGAGGAATACCACCTTACCACAAGCACCTCAAGAGGAGGCTTCTCTCAGCTCTAAGTATGTGACAGGGACCCTGAGTTTGTGGCCTCAAGTGGAATGGACACCGTGATGCCCTGACTCGAAATAAGGCCGGATATCCCTGCAGTGACTTGAATGCAGGCTCGTCTTGCATCTCCCAAGACGAAAGGATGTCTGAATACCCTGTGGAGACCACAGAGAAAGACCTAATTCCTCACCTCATCACGACCGGAGGCCTAACATCCTTTGAAAACTCCAGAGGTACGCGGAGATCAGTGCCTCCAAAGGAGACGATGCCTGACTCCTCGTGAAACTTGACAGGAGTCCCAGGATTCCTGTGGCACGTGGAAAGGGACCTTTGGTCTCCCGCCTCAGCTGGAGAGGCGTCCCAATTGCCCTGCCAAGCCTCGAGGAGAATCCCGAGTTGTCCCTCGCAACTAGGTAGGAGTCCTGACGTGGCTGAACAAACACGTGGGTGGAAGGGCTATCCCCGGTGTAACTCGAGATTATACCCCAGGTTCCCGCCGCAACTCGAGAAAAACCATGAGACTTCCCCCTCGCCGCCAGATGAGGCCCGCTTCCCCTGCAGGGCATGCAGAGCAATTCCGTGTTGCACATCATACATGAAAGGAGCCTTGATTTCCTTGATGGCACTCCAGAGAAACCCCAAGAACACTGTTTCAAGGCTAGAGGGATCCTGAGGTCACTGTAGCAACAAGAAAGAGATCCGTGGGCCAAAAATCAAGTCGAGATGAGAGGTTAGTCCCTGGCTTCGACTCCAGAGGAATACCACCTTACAACAAGCACCTCAAGAGGAGGCTTTTCTCAGCTCTAGGTATGTTAGAGGGACCCTGAGTTTGCGGCCTCAAGTGGAATGGACACCACGATGCCCTGACTCGAAAAAAGGCCGGATATCCCTGCAGTGACTTGAATGCAGGCTCGTCTTGCATCTCCCAAGACGAAAGGATGTCTGAATCCCCTGTGGAGACCACAGAGAAAGACCGAGTTCTCCACCTCATCACGACCGGAGGCCTCACATCCTATGAAAACTCCAGAGGTACACGGAGATCAGTGCCACCAAAGGAGACGATGCCTGACTCCTCGTGAAACTTGATAGGAGTCCCAGGATTCCTGTGGCACGTGGCAAGGACCCTTGGTCTCCCGCCTCAGCTGGAGAGGCGTCCCAATTGCCCTGCCAAGCCTCGAGGAGAATCCCGAGTTGTCCCTCGCAACTAGGCAGGAGTGCTGAAGTCGCTGAACAAACACGTGGGTGGAAGGGCCATCCCCGTTGTAACTCGAGAATATACGCCAGGTTCCCGCCGCAACTCGAGAAAAACCATGAGACTTCCCTCTCGCCGCGAGATGAGGCCCGCTCCCCCTGCACTGCGTGCAGAGCAATGCCGTGTTGCACATCACACAGGAAAGGAGCCTTGATTTCCTTGATGGCACTCCAGAGAAACCCCAAGAACACTGTTTCAAGGCAGGAGGGATCCTGAGGTCACTGTAGCAACACGAAAGAGCTCCGTGGACCACACATCAACTCGAGATGAGAGGTTAGTCCCTGGCTTCGACTCCAGAGGAATACCACCTTACCACAAGCACCTCAGGAGGAGGCTTCTCTCAGCTCTGGGTATGTGAGAGGGACCATGAGTTTGCGGCCTCAAGTGGAATGGATACCGCGATGCCCTGACTCGAAATAAGGCCGGATATGCCTGCAGTTACTTGAATGCAGGCTCGTCTTGCATCTCCCAAGACGAAAGGATGTCTGAATCCCCTGTGGAGACCACAGAGAATGACCTAGTTCCCCACCTCATCGCGACCGGAGGCCTCACATCCTTTGAAAACTCCAGAGGGACGCGGAGATCAGTGCCTCCAAAGGAGACAATACCTGACTCCTCGTGAAACTTGATAGGAGTCCCAGGATTCCTGTGGCACGTGGAAAGGGACCCTTGGTCTCCCGCCTCAGCTAGAGAGGCGTCCCAATTGCCCTGCCAAGCCTCGAGGAGAATCCCGAATTGTCGCTCGCAACTAGGCAGGAGTCCTGACGTCGCTGAACAAACACGTGTGTGGAAGGGCCATCCCCGTGGTAACTCGAGAATATACCCCAGGTTCCCGCCACAAATCGAGAAAAACCATGAGACTTCCCCCTCGCCGCGAGATGAGGCCCGATGCCCCTGCACTGCGTGCAGAGCAATGCCGTGTTGCACATCACAGAGGAAAGGAGCCCTGATTTCCTTGATGGCACTCCAGAGAAACCCCAAGAACACTGTTTCAAGGCTAGAGGGATCCTGAGGTCACTGTAGCAACACGAAAGAGCTCCGTGGACCACAAATCAACTCGAGATGAGAGGTTAGTCCCTGGCTTCGACTCCAGAGGAATACCACCTTACCACAAGCCCCTCAAGAGGAGGCTTCTCTCAGCTCTAGGTATGTGAGAGGGACCCTGAGTTTGCGGCCTCAATTGGAATGGACACCGCGATGCCCTGACACCAAATAAGGCCGGATATGCCTGCAGTGACTTGAATGCAGGCTGCTCTTGCATCTCCCAAGACAAAAGGATGTCTGAATCCCCTGTGGAGACCACAGAGAAAGACCTAGTTCCCCA
This sequence comes from Cervus elaphus, assembly GCF_910594005.1. Taxonomy (NCBI): domain Eukaryota; kingdom Metazoa; phylum Chordata; class Mammalia; order Artiodactyla; family Cervidae; genus Cervus; species Cervus elaphus. Next base: position 125,109 of record NW_025316725.1, on the reverse strand, counting down.
CCTCATCGCGACCGGAGGCCTCACATCCTTTGAAAACTCCAGAGGGACGCGGAGATCAGTGCCTCCAAAGGAGACGATGCCTGACTCCTCGTGAAACTTGATAGGAGTCCCAGGATTCCTGTGGCATGTGGAAAGGGACTCTTGGTCTCCCGCCTCAGCTGGAGAGGTGTCCCAATTGCCCTGCCAAGCCTCGAGGAGAATCCCGAGTTGTCCCTCGCAACTAGGCAAGAGTCCTGACATCGCAGAACAAACACGTGTGTGGAAGGGCCATCCCCGTGGTAACTCGAGAATATACCTCAGGTTCCCGCCAGAAATCGAGAAAAACCATGAGACTTCCCCCTCGCCTCGAGATGAGGCCCGATTTCCCTGCACTTCGTGCAGAGCAATGCCGTGTTGCACATCACACAGGATAGGAGAATTGATTTCCTTAATGGCACTCCAGAGAAACCCCAAGAACACTGTTTCAAGGCTAGAGGGACCCTGAGGTCACTGTAGCAACACGAAAGAGCTCCGTGGACCACAAATCAACTCGAGATGAGAGGTTAGTCCCTGGCTTCGACTCCAGAGGAATACCACCTTACCACAAGCACCTCAAGAGGAGGCTTCTCTCAGCTCTACGTATGTGAGAGGGACCCTGAGTTTGCGGCCTCAAGTGGAATGGACACCGCGATGCCCTGACTCGAAATAAGGCCGGATATGCCTGCAGTGACGTGAATGCAGGCTCGTCTTCCATCTCCCAAGACGAAAGGATGTCTGAATCCCCTGTGGAGACCACAGAGAAAGACCTAGTTCCACACCTCATCGCGACCGGAAGCCTCACATCCTTTGAAAACTCCAGAATGACGCGGAGAGCAGTGCCTCCAAAGGAGACGATGCCTGACTCCTCGTAAAACTTGATAGGAGTCCCAGGATTCCTGTGGCACGTGGAAAGGGACCCTTGGTCTCCCGCCTCAGCTGGAGAGGCGTCCCAATTGCCCTGCCAAGCCTCGAGGAGAATCCCGAATTGTCGCTCGCAACTAGGCAGGAGTCCTGACGTCGCTGAACAAACACGTGTGTGGAAGGGCCATCCCCGTGGTAACTCGAGAAAATACCCCAGGTTCCCGCCACAAATCGAGAAAAACCATGAGACTTCCCCCTCGCCGCGAGATGAGGCCCGATTCCCCTGCACTGCGTGCAGAGCAATGCCGTGTTGCACATCACACAGGATAGGAGAATTGATTTCCTTAATGGCACTCCAGAGAAACCCCAAGAACACTGTTTCAAGGCTAGAGGGATCCTGAGGTCACTGTAGCAACACCAAAGAGCTCCGTGGACCACAAATCAACTCGAGATGAGAGGTTAGTCCCTGGCTTCGACTCCACAGGAATACCACCTTACCACAAGCACCTCAAGAGGAGGCTTCTCTCAGCTCTAGGTATGTGAGAGGGACCCTGAGTTTGCGGCCTCAAGTGGAATGGACACCGGGATGCCCTGACTCGAAATAAGGCCGGATATGCCTGCAGTGACTTGATGCAGGCTGCTCTTGCATCTCTAAAGATGAAAGGATGTCTGAATGCCCTGTGGAGACCACAGAGAAAGACCTAGTTCCCCACCTCATCGCGACCGGAGGCCTCACATCCTTTGAAAACTCCAGAGGTACGCGGAGATCAGTGCCTCCAAAGGAGACGATGCCTGACTCCTCGTGAAACTTGATAGGAGCCCCAGGATTCCTGTGGCACGTGGAAAGGGAACCTTGGGCTTCCGCCTCAGCTGGAGAGGCGTCCAAATTGCCCTGCCAAGCCTCGAGGAGAATCCCGAGTTGTCCCTCGCAACTAGACAGGAGTCCTGACGTCGCTGAACAAACACGTGTGTGGAAGGGCCATCCCCGTCGTAACTCGAGAATAGACCCCAAGTTCCCGTCGCAACTCGAGAAAAACCATGAGACTTCCCCCTCGCTGCGAGATGAGGCCCGATTCCCCTGCACTGCATGCAGAGCAATGCCGTGTTGCACATCACACAGGAAAGGAGCTTTGATTTCCTTAATGGCACTCCAGAGAAACCCCAAGAACACTGTTTCAAGGCTAGAGGGATCCTGAGGTCACTGTAGCAACAGGAAAGAGCTCCGTGAACCACAAATCAATTCGAGATGAGAGGTTAGTCCATGGCTTCGACTCCAGAGGAATACCACCTTACCACAGGCACCTCAAGAGGAGGCTTCTCTCAGCTCTAGGTATGTGAGAGGGACCCTGAGTTTGCGGCCTCAAGTGGAATGGACACCGGGATGCCCTGACTCGAAATAAGGCCGGATATGCCTGCAGTGACTTAAATTCAGGCTCGTCTTGCATCTCTAAAGACGAAAGGATGTCTGAATGCCCTGTTGAGACCACAGAGAAAGACCTAGTTCCCCACCTCATCGCGACCGGAGGCCTCACATCCTTTGAAAACTCCAGAGGGACGCGGAGATCAGTGCCTCCAAAGGAGACGATGCCTGACTCCTCGTGAAACTTGATAGGAGTCCCAGGATTCCTGTGGCACGTGGAAAGGAACACTTGGTCTCTCGCCTCAGCTGGAGAGGCACCCCAATTGCCCTGCCAAGCCTCGAGGAGAATCCCGAGTTGTCCCACGCAACTAGGCAGGAGTCCTGACGTCGCTGAACAAACACGTGTGTGGAAGGGGCATCCCCGTCGTAACTCGAGAATATACCCCAGGTTCCCGCCGCAAATCGAGAAAAACCATGAGACTTCCCACTCGCCGTGAGATGAGGCCCGATTCCCTGCACTGCGTGCAGAGCAATGCCGTGTTGCACATCACACAGGAAAGGAGCCTTGATTTCCTTGATGGCACTCCAGAGAAAGCCCAAGAACACTGTTTCAAGGCTAGAGGGATCCTGAGGTCACTGTAGCAACACGCAAGAGCTCCGTGGACCAAAAATCAACTCGAGATGAGAGGTTAGTCCCTGGCTTCGACTCCAGAGGAATACCACCTTACCACAAGCACCTCAAGAGGAGGCTTCTCTCAGCTCTGGGTATGTGAGAGGGACCATGAGTTTGCGGCCTCAAGTGGAATGGACACCATGATGCCCTGACTCAAAATAAGGCCGGATATGCCTGCAGTGACTTGAATGCAGGCTCGTCTTGCATCTCCCAAGATGAAAGGATGTCTGAATCCCCTGTGGAGACCACAGAGAAAGACCTAGTTCCCCACCTCATCGCGACCGGAGGCCTCACATCCTTTGAAAACTCCAGAGGGACGCGGAGATCAGTGCCTCCAAAGGAGACGATGCCTGACTCCTCGTGAAACTTGATAGGAGTCCCAGGATTCCTGTGGCACGTGGAAAGGGACACTTGGTCTCCCGCCTCAGCTGGAGAGTATTCCAATTGCCCTGCCAAGCCTCGAGGAGAATCCCGAGTTGTCCCTCGCAACTAGGCAGGAGTCCTGACGTCGGTGAACAAACACGTGTGTGGAAGGGCCATCCCCGTCGTAACTCGAGAATATACCCCAGGTTCCCGCCGCAACTCGAGAAAAACCACTAGACTTCCCCCTCGCCGCGAGATGAGGCCCGATTCCCCTGCACTGCGTGCAGAGCAATGCCGTGTTGCACATCATACAGGAAAGGAGCCTTGATTTCCTTGATGGCACTCCAGAGAAACCCCAAGAACACTGTTTCAAGGCTAGAGGGATCCTGAGGTCACTGTAGCAACACGAAAGATCTCCGTGGGCCAAAAATCAACTCGAGATGAGAGGTTAGCCCCTGGCTTCGACTCCAGAGGAATACCACCTTACCACAAGCACCTCAAGAGGAGGCTGCTCTCAGCTCTAGGTATGTGAGAGGGACCCTGAGTTTGCGGCCTCAAGTGGAATGGACACCGCGATGCCCTGACTTGAAATAAGGCCGGATACGCCTGCAGTGACTTGAATGCAGGCTCGTCTTGCATCTCCTAAGACGAAAGGATGGCTGAATCCCCAGTGGAGACCACAGAGAAAGACCTAGCTACCCACCTCATGGCGACCGGAGGCCTCACATCCTTTGAAAATTCCAGAGGGACGCGGAGATCAGTGCCTCCAAAGGAGACGATGCCTGACTCCTCATGAAACTTGATAGGAGTCCCAGGATTCCTGTGGCACGTGGAAAGGAACACTTGGTCTCCCTCCTCAGCTGGAGAGGCATCCCAATTGCCCTGCCAAGCCTCGAGGAGAATCCCGAGTTGTCCCTCGCAACTAGGCAGGAGTCCTGACGTCGCTGAACAAACACGTGTGTGGAAGGGCCATCCCCGTCGTAACTCGAGAAGATACCCCAGGTTCCCGCCGCAACTCGAGAAAAACCATGAGAGTTCCCCCTCGCCGCGAGCTGAGGCCCGATTCCCCTGCACTGCGTGCAGAGCAATGCCGTGTTGCACATCACACAGGAAAGGAGCCTTGATTTCCTTGATGGCACTCCAGAGAAACCCCAAGAACACTGTTTCAAGGCTAGAGGGATCCTGAGGTCACTGTAGCAACACGAAAGAGCGCCGTGGACCAAAAATCAACTCGAGTTGAGAGGTTAGTCCCTGGCTTCGATTCCAGAAGAATACCACCTTACCACAAGCACCTCAAGAGGAGGCTTCTCTCAGCTCTAGGTATGTAAGAGGGACCCTGAGTTTGCGGCCTCAAGTGGAATGGACACCGCGATGCCCTGACTCGAAATAAGGCTGTATATGCCTGCAGTGACTGGAATGCAGGCTTGTCTTGCATCTCCCAAAACGAAATGATGTCTGAATCCCCTGTGGAGACCACAGAGAAAGACCTAGTTCCCCACATCATCGCAACCGGAGGCCTCACATCCTTGGAAAACTCCAGAGGGACACGGAGATCAGTGCCTCCAAAGGAGACGATGCCTGACTCCTCGTGAAACTTCTTAGGAGTCCCAGGATTCCTGTGGCACGTGGAAAGGGACCCTTGGTCTCCCGCCTCAGCTGGAGAGCATTCCAATTGCCCTGCCAAGCCTCGAGGAGAATCCCGAGTTGTCCCTCGCAACTAGGCAGGGGTCCTGACGTCGCTGAACAAACACGTGTGTGGAAGGGCCATCCCCGTCGTAACTCGAGAATATACCCCAGGTTCCCGCCGCAACTCGAGAAAAACCATGAGACTTCCCCCTCGCCGCGAGATGAGGCCCGATTCCCCTGCACTGCGTGCAGAGAAATGCCGTGTTGCACATCATACAGGAAAGGAGCCTTGATTTCCTTGATGGCACTCCAGAGAAAGCCCAAGAACACTGTTTCAAGGCTAGAGGGATCCTGAGGTCACTGTAGCAACACGCAAGAGCTCCGTGGACCAAAAATCAACTCAAGATGAGAGGTTAGTCCCTGGCTTCGACTCCAGAGGAATACCACCTTACCACAAGCACCTCAAGAGGAGGCTTCTGTCAGCTCTGGGTATGTGAGAGGGACCATGAGTTTGCGGCCTCAAGTGGAATGGATACCACGATGCCCTGACTCGAAATAAGGCCGGATATGCCTGCAGTGACTTGAATGCAGGCTCGTCTTGCATCTCCCAAGATGAAAGGATGTCTGAATCCCCTGTGGAGACCACAGAGAAAGACCTAGTTCCCCACCTCATCGCGACCGGAGGCCTCACATCCTTTGAAAACTCCAGAGGGACGCGGAGATCAGTGCCTCCTAAGGAGACGATGCCTGACTCCTCGTGAAACTTGATAGGAGTCCCAGGAATCCTGTGGCACGTGGAAAGGGACCCTTGGTCTCCCCCCTCCGCTGGAGAGTCGTCCCAATTGCCCTGAAAAGCCTCGAGGAGAATCCCGAGTTGTGCCTCGCAACTAGGCAGGAGTCCTGACGTCGCTGAACAAACACGTGTGTGGAAGGGCCATCCCCGTGGTAACTCGAGAATAGACCCCAAGTTCCCGTCGCAACTCGAGAAAAACCATGAGACTTCCCCATCGCTGCGAGATGAGGCCCGATTTCCCTGCACTGCGTGCAGAGCAATGCCATGTTGCACATCACACAGGAAAGGAGCCTTGATTTCCTTGATGGCACTCCAGAAAAACCCCAAGAACACTGTTTCAAGGCTAGAGGGATCCTGAGGTCACTGTAGCAACACGAAAGAGCTCCGTGGACCACAAAACAACTCGAGATGAGAGATTAGTCCCTGGCTTCGACTCCAGAGGAATACCACCTTACCACAATAACCTCAAGAGGAGGCTTCTCTCAGTTCTATGTATGTGAGAGGGACCCTGAGTTTGCGGCCTCAAGTGGAATGGACACCACGATGCCCTGACTCGAAATAAGGCCGGATATGCCTGCAGTGACTTGAATGCAGGCTCGTCTTCCATCTCCCAAGACGAAATGGTGTCTGAATACCCTGTGGAGACCACAGAGAAAGACCTAGTTCCCCACCTAATCGCGACCGGAACCTCACATCCTTTGAAAACTCCAGAGGGACGCGGAGATCAGTGCCTCCAAAGGAGACAATGCCTGACTCCTCGTGAAAATTGATAGGAGTCCCAGGATTCCTGTGGCACGTGGAAAGGAACACTTGGTCTCCCGCCTCAGCTGGAGAGGCATCCCAATTGCCCTGCCAAGCCTCGAGGAGAATCCCGAGTTGTCCCTCGCAACTAGGCAGGAGTCCTGACGTCGCTGAACAAACACGTGTGTGGAAGGGCCATCCCCGTCGTAACTCGAGAATATACCTCAGATTCCCGCCTCAACTCGAGAAAAACCAGGAGACTTCCCCGTCGCCGCGAGATGAGGCCCGATTCCCCTGCACTGCGTGCAGAGCAATGCCGTGTTGCACATCACACAGGAAAGGAGCCTTGATTTCCTTGATGGCACTCCAGAGAAAGCCCAAGAACACTGTTTCAAGGCTAGAGGGATCCTGAGGTCACTGTAGCAACACCAAAGAGCTCCGTGGACCACAAATCAACTCGAGATGAGAGGTTAGTCCCTGGCTTCGACTCCAGAGGAATACCACCTTACCACAAGCACTAAAAGAGGAGGCTTCTCTCAGCTCTGCGAGTGTGAGAGGGACCATGAGTTTGCGGCCTCAAGTGGAATGGATACCGCGATGCCCTGACTCGAAATAAGGCCGAATATGCCTGCAGTGACTTGAATGCATGCTCGTCTTCCATCTCCCAAGACGAAAGGATGTCTGAATGCCCTGTGGAGACCACAGAGAAAGACCTAGTTCCACACCTCATCGCGACCGGAAGCCTCACATCCTTTGAAAACTCCAGAGGGACGCGGAGATCAGTGCCTCCAAAGGAGACGATGCCTGACTCCTCGTGAAACTTGATAGGAGTCCCAGGACTCCTGTGGCACGTGGACAGGGACACTTGGTCTCCCGCCTCAACTGGAGAGGCGTCCCAATTGTCCTGCCAAGTCTCGAGGAGAATCCCGAGTTGTCCCTCGCAACTAGGCAGGAGTCCTGACGTCGCTGAACAAACACTTGTGTGGAAGGGCCATCCCCGTCGTAACTCGAGAATATACCCCAGGTTCCCTCCGCAACTTGAGAAAAACCATGAGACTTCCCCCTCGCCAGGAGATGAGGCCCGATTCCCCTGCACTGCGTGCAGAGCAATGCCGTGTTGCACATCACACAGGAAAGGAGCCTTGATTTCCTTGATGGCACTCCAGAGAAACCCAAAGAACACTGTTTCAAGGCTAGAGAGATCCTGAGGTCACTGTAGCAACACGAAAGAGCTCCGTGGACCAAAAATCAACTCGAGATGTGAGGTTAGTCCCGGGCTTCGACTCCAGAAGAATACCACCTTACCACAAGCACCTCAAGAGGAGGCTTCTCTCAGCTCTAGGTATGTGAGAGGGACCCTGAGTTTGCGGCCTCAATTGGAATGGACACCGCGATGCCCTGACTCGAAATAAGGCCGGATATCCCTGCAGTGACTTGAATGCAGGCTCGTGTTGCATCTCCCAAGACGAAAGGATGTCTGAATCCACTGTGGAGACCACAGAGAAAGACCTAGTACCCACCTCATCGCGACCGGAGGCCTCACATCCTATGAAAAATCCAGAGGGACGCGAAGATCAGTGCCTCCAAAGGAGACGATGCCTGACTCCTCGTGAAACTTGATAGGAGTCCCAGGATTCCTGTGGCACGTGGAAAGGGACCCTTGGTCTTCTGCCTCAGCAGGAGAGGCGTCCCAATTGCCCTGCCAAGCATCGAAGAGAATCCCGAGTTGTCCCTCGCAACTAGGCAGGAGTCCTGACTTCACTGAACAAACACGTGTGTGGAAGTGCCATCCCCATCGTAACTCGAGAATATGCCCCAGGTTCCCGCCGCAACTCGAGAAAAACCATGAGACTTCCCCCTCTCCGCGAGATGAGGCCCGATTCCCCTGCACTGCGAGCAGAGCAATGCCGTGTTGCACATCATACAGGAAAGGAGCCTTGATTTCCTTGATGGCACTCCAGAGAAACCCCAAGAACACTGTTTCAAGGCTAGAGGGATCCTGAGGTCACTGTAGCAACACGAAAGAGCTCCGTGGACCAAAAATCAACTCGAGATGAGAGGTTAGTCCCTGGCTTCGACTCCAGAGGAATACCACCTTACCACAAGCACCTCAAGAGGAGGCTTCTCTCAGGTCTAGGTATGTGAGAGGGACCCTGAGTTTGCGGCCTCAAGTGGAATGGACACCGCGATGCCCTGACTCGAAATAAGGCCTGATATGCCTGCAGTGACTTGAATGCAGGCTCGTCTTGCATCTCTAAAGACGAAAGGATGTCTGAATCCCCTGTTGAGACCACAGAGAAAGACCTAGTTCCCCACCTCATCGCGACCGGAGGCCTCACATCCTTTGAAAACTCCAGAGGGACGCGGAGATCAGTGCCTCCTAAGGAGACGACGCCTGACTCCTCGTAAAACTTGATAGGAGTCCCAGGAATCCTGTGGCACGTGGAAAGGGACACTTGGTCTCCCGCCTCCGCTGGAGAGTCGTCCCAATTGCCCTGCCAAGCCACGAGGAGAATCCCGAGTTGTCCCTCGCAACTAGGCAGGAGTCCTGACGTCGCTGAACAAACACGTGTGTGGAAGGGCCATCCCCGTCGTAACTCGAGAATATACACCAGGTTCCCGCCTCAACTCGAGAAAAACCATGAGACTTCCCCGTCGCCGCGAGATGAGGCCCGATTCCACTGCACTGCGTGCAGAGCAATGCCGTGTTGCACATCACACAGGAAAGGAGCCTTGATTTCCTTGATGGCACTCCAGAGAAACCCCAAGAACACTGTTTCAAGGCTAAAGGGATCCTGAGGTCACTGTAGCAACACGAAAGAGCTCCGTGGACCACACATCAACTCGAGATGAGAGGTTAGTCCCTGGCTTCGACTCCAAAGGAATACCACCTTACCACAAGCACCTCAAGAGGAGGCTTCTCTCAGCTCTGGGTATGTGAGAGGGACCATGAGTTTGCGGCCTCAAGTGGAATGGATTCCGCGATGCCCTGACTCGAAATAAGGCCGGATATCCCTGCAGTGACGTGAATGCAGGCTCGTCTTGCATCTCCCAAGACGAAAGGATGTCTGAATCCCCTGTGGAGACCACAGAGAAAGACCTAGTTCCCCACCTCATCGCGACCGGAGGCCTCACATCCTTTGAAAATTCCAGAGGGACGCGGAGATCAGTGCCTCCAAAGGAGACGATGCCTGACTCCTCGTGAAACTTGATAGGAGTCCCAGGATTCCTGTGGCACGTGGAAAGGGACCCTTGGTCTCTCGCCTCAGCTGGAGAGGCACCCCAATTGCCCTGCCAAGCCTCGAGGAGAATCCCGAGTTGTCCCACGCAACTAGGCAGGAGTCCTGACGTCGCTGAACAAACACGTGTGTGGAAGGGGCATCCCCGTCGTAACTCGAGAATATACCCCAGGTTCCCGCCGCAAATCGAGAAAAACCATGAGACTTCCCACTCGCCGTGAGATGAGGCCCGATTCCCTGCACGGCGTGCAGAGCAATGCCGTGTTGCACATCACACAGGAAAGGAGCCTTGATTTCCTTGATGGCACTCCAGAGAAAGCCCAAGAACACTGTTTCAAGGCTAGAGGGATCCTGAGGTCACTGTAGCAACACGCAAGAGCTCCGTGGACCAAAAATCAACTCGAGATGAGAGGTTAGTCCCTGGCTTCGACTCCAGAGGAATACCACCTTACCACAAGCACCTCAAGAGGAGGCTTCTCTCAGCTCTGGGTATGTGAGAGGGACCATGAGTTTGCGGCCTCAAGTGGAATGGACACCACGATGCCCTGACTCAAAATAAGGCCGGATATGCCTGCAGTGACTTGAATGCAGGCTCGTCTTGCATCTCCCAAGATGAAAGGATGTCTGAATCCCCTGTGGAGACCACAGAGAAAGACCTAGTTCCCCACCTCATCGCGACCGGAGGCCTCACATCCTTTGAAAACTCCAGAGGGACGCGGAGATCAGTGCCTCCAAAGGAGACGATGCCTGACTCCTCGTGAAACTTGATAGGAGTCCCAGGATTCCTGTGGCACGTGGAAAGGGACACTTGGTCTCCCGCCTCAGCTGGAGAGCATTCCAATTGCCCTGCCAAGCCTCGAGGAGAATCCCGAGTTGTCCCTCGCAACTAGGCAGGAGTCCTGACGTCGGTGAACAAACACGTGTGTGGAAGGGCCATCCCCGTCGTAACTCGAGAATATACCCCAGGTTCCCGCCGCAACTCGAGAAAAACCACTAGACTTCCCCCTCGCCGCGAGATGAGGCCCGATTCCCCTGCACTGCGTGCAGAGCAATGCCGTGTTGCACATCATACAGGAAAGGAGCCTTGATTTCCTTGATGGCACTCCAGAGAAACCCCAAGAACACTGTTTCAAGGCTAGAGGGATCCTGAGGTCACTGTAGCAACACGAAAGATCTCCGTGGACCAAAAATCAACTCGAGATGAGAGGTTAGCCCCTGGCTTCGACTCCAGAGGAATACCACCTTACCACAAGCACCTCAAGAGGAGGCTGCTCTCAGCTCTAGGTATGTGAGAGGGACCCTGAGTTTGCGGCCTCAAGTGGAATGGACACCGCGATGCCCTGACTCGAAATAAGGCCGGATACGCCTGCAGTGACTTGAATGCAGGCTCGTCTTGCATCTCCTAAGACGAAAGGATGGCTGAATCCCCAGTGGAGACCACAGAGAAAGACCTAGCTCCCCACCTCATGGCGACCGGAGGCCTCACATCCTTTGAAAACTCCAGAGGGACGCGGAGATCAGTGCCTCCAAAGGAGACGATGCCTGACTCCTCATGAAACTTGATAGGAGTCCCAGGATTCCTGTGGCACGTGGAAAGGAACACTTGGTCTCCCTCCTCAGCTGGAGAGGCATCCCAATTGCCCTGCCAAGCCTCGAGGAGAATCCCGAGTTGTCCCTCGCAACTAGGCAGGAGTCCTGACGTCGCTGAACAAACACGTGTGTGGAAGGGCCATCCCCGTCGTAACTCGAGAATATACCCCAGGTTCCCGCCGCAACTCGAGAAAAACCATGAGAGTTCCCCCTCGCCGCGAGCTGAGGCCCGATTCCCCTGCACTGCGTGCAGAGCAATGCCGTGTTGCACATCACACAGGAAAGGAGCCTTGATTTCCTTGATGGCACTCCAGAGAAACCCCAAGAACACTGTTTCAAGGCTAGAGGGATCCTGAGGTCACTGTAGCAACACGAAAGAGCGCCGTGGACCAAAAATCAACTCGAGTTGAGAGGTTAGTCCCTGGCTTCGATTCCAGAAGAATACCACCTTACCACAAGCACCTCAAGAGGAGGCTTCTCTCAGCTCTAGGTATGTAAGAGGGACCCTGAGTTTGTGGCCTCAAGTGGAATGGACACCGCGATGCCCTGACTCGAAATAAGGCTGTATATGCCTGCAGTGACTGGAATGCAGGCTTGTCTTGCATCTCCCAAAGCGAAATGATGTCTGAATCCCCTGTGGAGACCACAGAGAAAGACCTAGTTCCCCACATCATCGCAACCGGAGGCCTCACATCCTTGGAAAACTCCAGAGGGACACGGAGATCAGTGCCTCCAAAGGAGACGATGCCTGACTCCTCGTGAAACTTCTTAGGAGTCCCAGGATTCCTGTGGCACGTGGAAAGGGACCCTTGGTCTCCCGCCTCAGCTGGAGAGCATTCCAATTGCCCTGCCAAGCCTCGAGGAGAATCCCGAGTTGTCCCTCGCAACTAGGCAGGGGTCCTGACGTCGCTGAACAAACACGTGTGTGGAAGGGCCATCCCCGTCGTAACTCGAGAATATACCCCAGGTTCCCGCCGCAACTCGAGAAAAACCATGAGACTTCCCCCTCGCCGCGAGATGAGGCCCGATTCCCCTGCACTGCGTGCAGAGAAATGCCGTGTTGCACATCATACAGGAAAGGAGCCTTGATTTCCTTGATGGCACTCCAGAGAAAGCCCAAGAACACTGTTTCAAGGCTAGAGGGATCCTGAGGTCACTGTAGCAACACGCAAGAGCTCCGTGGACCAAAAATCAACTCAAGATGAGAGGTTAGTCCCTGGCTTCGACTCCAGAGGAATACCACCTTACCACAAGCACCTCAAGAGGAGGCTTCTGTCAGCTCTGGGTATGTGAGAGGGACCATGAGTTTGCGGCCTCAAGTGGAATGGATACCACGATGCCCTGACTCGAAATAAGGCCGGATATGCCTGCAGTGACTTGAATGCAGGCTCGTCTTGCATCTCCCAAGATGAAAGGATGTCTGAATCCCCTGTGGAGACCACAGAGAAAGACCTAGTTCCCCACCTCATCGCGACCGGAGGCCTCACATCCTTTGAAAACTCCAGAGGGACGCGGAGATCAGTGCCTCCTAAGGAGACGATGCCTGACTCCTCGTGAAACTTGATAGGAGTCCCAGGAATCCTGTGGCACGTGGAAAGGGACCCTTGGTCTCCCCCCTCCGCTGGAGAGTCGTCCCAATTGCCCTGAAAAGCCTCGAGGGGAATCCCGAGTTGTGCCTCGCAACTAGGCAGGAGTCCTGACGTCGCTGAACAAACACGTGTGTGGAAGGGCCATCCCCGTGGTAACTCGAGAATAGACCCCAAGTTCCCGTCGCAACTCGAGAAAAACCATGAGACTTCCCCATCGCTGCGAGATGAGGCCCGATTTCCCTGCACTGCGTGCAGATCAATGCCATGTTGCACATCACACAGGAAAGGAGCCTTGATTTCCTTGATGGCACTCCAGAAAAACCCCAAGAACACTGTTTCAAGGCTAGAGGGATCCTGAGGTCACTGTAGCAACACGAAAGAGCTCCGTGGACCACAAAACAACTCGAGATGAGAGATTAGTCCCTGGCTTCGACTCCAGAGGAATACCACCTTACCACAATAACCTCAAGAGGAGGCTTCTCTCAGTTCTATGTATGTGAGAGGGACCCTGAGATTGCGGCCTCAAGTGGAATGGACACCACGATGCCCTGACTCGAAATAAGGCCGGATATGCCTGCAGTGACTTGAATGCAGGCTCGTCTTCCATCTCCCAAGACGAAATGGTGTCTGAATACCCTGTGGAGACCACAGAGAAAGACCTAGTTCCCCACCTAATCGCGACCGGAACCTCACATCCTTTGAAAACTCCAGAGGGACGCGGAGATCAGTGCCTCCAAAGGAGACAATGCCTGACTCCTCGTGAAAATTGATAGGAGTCCCAGGATTCCTGTGGCACGTGGAAAGGAACACTTGGTCTCCCGCCTCAGCTGGAGAGGCATCCCAATTGCCCTGCCAAGCCTCGAGGAGAATCCCGAGTTGTCCCTCGCAACTAGGCAGGAGTCCTGACGTCGCTGAACAAACACGTGTGTGGAAGGGCCATCCCCGTCGTAACTCGAGAATATACCTCAGATTCCCGCCTCAACTCGAGAAAAACCAGGAGACTTCCCCGTCGCCGCGAGATGAGGCCCGATTCCCCTGCACTGCGTGCAGAGCAATGCCGTGTTGCACATCACACAGGAAAGGAGCCTTGATTTCCTTGATGGCACTCCAGAGAAAGCCCAAGAACACTGTTTCAAGGCTAGAGGGATCCTGAGGTCACTGTAGCAACACCAAAGAGCTCCGTGGACCACAAATCAACTCGAGATGAGAGGTTAGTCCCTGGCTTCGACTCCAGAGGAATACCACCTTACCACAAGCACTAAAAGAGGAGGCTTCTCTCAGCTCTGCGAGTGTGAGAGGGACCATGAGTTTGCGGCCTCAAGTGGAATGGATACCGCGATGCCCTGACTCGAAATAAGGCCGAATATGCCTGCAGTGACTTGAATGCATGCTCGTCTTCCATCTCCCAAGACGAAAGGATGTCTGAATGCCCTGTGGAGACCACAGAGAAAGACCTAGTTCCACACCTCATCGCGACCGGAAGCCTCACATCCTTTGAAAACTCCAGAGGGACGCGGAGATCAGTGCCTCCAAAGGAGACGATGCCTGACTCCTCGTGAAACTTGATAGGAGTCCCAGGACTCCTGTGGCACGTGGACAGGGACACTTGGTCTCCCGCCTCAACTGGAGAGGCGTCCCAATTGTCCTGCCAAGTCTCGAGGAGAATCCCGAGTTGTCCCTCGCAACTAGGCAGGAGTCCTGACGTCGCTGAACAAACACTTGTGTGGAAGGGCCATCCCCGTCGTAACTCGAGAATATACCCCAGGTTCCCTCCGCAACTTGAGAAAAACCATGAGACTTCCCCCTCGCCAGGAGATGAGGCCCGATTCCCCTGCACTGCGTGCAGAGCAATGCCGTGTTGCACATCACACAGGAAAGGAGCCTTGATTTCCTTGATGGCACTCCAGAGAAACCCAAAGAACACTGTTTCAAGGCTAGAGAGATCCTGAGGTCACTGTAGCAACACGAAAGAGCTCCGTGGACCAAAAATCAACTCGAGATGTGAGGTTAGTCCCTGGCTTCGACTCCAGAAGAATACCACCTTACCACAAGCACCTCAAGAGGAGGCTTCTCTCAGCTCTAGGTATGTGAGAGGGACCCTGAGTTTGCGGCCTCAATTGGAATGGACACCGCGATGCCCTGACTCGAAATAAGGCCGGATATCCCTGCAGTGACTTGAATGCAGGCTCGTGTTGCATCTCCCAAGACGAAAGGATGTCTGAATCCACTGTGGAGACCACAGAGAAAGACCTAGTACCCACCTCATCGCGACCGGAGGCCTCACATCCTATGAAAAATCCAGAGGGACGCGAAGATCAGTGCCTCCAAAGGAGACGATGCCTGACTCCTCGTGAAACTTGATAGGAGTCCCAGGATTCCTGTGGCACGTGGAAAGGGACCCTTGGTCTTCTGCCTCAGCAGGAGAGGCGTCCCAATTGCCCTGCCAAGCATCGAAGAGAATCCCGAGTTGTCCCTCGCAACTAGGCAGGAGTCCTGACTTCGCTGAAAAAACACGTGTGTGGAAGTGCCATCCCCATCGTAACTCGAGAATATGCCCCAGGTTCCCGCCGCAACTCGAGAAAAACCATGAGACTTCCCCCTCGCCGCGAGATGAGGCCCGATTCCCCTGCACTGCGAGCAGAGCAATGCCGTGTTGCACATCATACAGGAAAGGAGCCTTGATTTCCTTGATGGCACTCCAGAGAAACCCCAAGAACACTGTTTCAAGGCTAGAGGGATCCTGAGGTCACTGTAGCAACACGAAAGAGCTCCGTGGACCAAAAATCAACTCGAGATGAGAGGTTAGTCCCTGGCTTCGACTCCAGAGGAATACCACCTTACCACAAGCACCTCAAGAGGAGGCTTCTCTCAGGTCTAGGTATGTGAGAGGGACCCTGAGTTTGCGGCCTCAAGTGGAATGGACACCGCGATGCCCTGACTCGAAATAAGGCCTGATATGCCTGCAGTGACTTGAATGCAGGCTCGTCTTGCATCTCTAAAGACGAAAGGATGTCTGAATCCCCTGTTGAGACCACAGAGAAAGACCTAGTTCCCCACCTCATCGCGACCGGAGGCCTCACTTCCTTGAAAATCTCCAGAGGTACGCGGAGATCAATGCCTCAAAAGGAGACGATGTCTGACTCCTCGTGAAACTTGATAGGAGTCCCAGGATTCCTGTGGCACCTGGAAAGGGACTCTTGGTCTCCCGCCTCAGCTGGAGAGGCGTCCCAATTGCCCTGCCAAGCCTCGACGAGAATCCCGAGTTGTCCCTCGCAACTAGGCAGGAGTCCTGACGTCGCTGAACAAACACGTGTGTGGAAGGGCCTTCCCCGTCGTAACTCGAGAATATACACCAGGTTCCCGCCGCAACTCGAGAAAAATCATGAGAGTTCCCCCTCCCTGCGAGATGAGGCCCGATTCCCCTGTACTGCGTGCAGAGCAATGCCGTGTTGCACATCACACAGGAAAGGAGCCTTGATTTCCTTGATGGCACTCCAGAGAAATCCCAAGAATACTGTTTCACGGCTAGAGGGATCCTGGGTCACTGTAGCAATAGGAAAGAGCTCCGTGGACCAAAAATCAACTCGAGATGAGAGGTTAGTCCCTGGCTTCGACTCCAGAGGAATACCACCTTACCACAAACCCCTCAAGATGAGGCTTCTCTCAGCTCTAGGTATGTGAGAGGGACCCTCAGTTTGCGGCCTCAAGTGGAATGGACACCGCGATGCCCTGACTCGAAATAAGGCCGGATATGCCCGCAGTGACTTGAATGCAGGCTCGTCTTGCATCTCCCAAGACGAAAGGATGTCTGAATCCCCTGTGGAGACCACAGAGAAAGACCTAGTTCCCCACCTCATCGCGACCGGAGGCCTCACATTCTTTGAAAACTCCAGAGGGACGCGGAGATCAGTTCCTCCAAAGGAGACGATGCCTGACTCCTCGTGAAACTTGATAGGAGTCCCAGGATTCCTGTGGCACGTGGAAAAGGACACTTGGTCTCCCGCCTCAGCTGGAGAGGCGTCCCAATTGCCCTGCCAAACCTCGAGGATAATCCCGAGTTGTCCCTCGCAACTAGGCAGGAGTCCTGACGTCACTGAACAAACACGTGTGTGGAAGGGCCATCCCCGTCGTAACTCGAGAATATACCCCAGGTTCCCGCCGCAACTCGAGAAAAACCATGAGACTTCCCCCTCGCCGTGAGATGAGGCCCGATTCCCCTGCACTGAGTGCAGAGAAATGCTGTGTTGCACATCACACAGGAAAGGAGCCTTGATTTCCTTGATGGCACTCCAGAGAAACCCCAAGAACACTGTTTCAAGGCTAGAGGGATCCTGAAGTCACTGTAGCAACACGAAAGAGCTCCGTGGACCACACATCAACTCGAGATGAGAGGTTAGTCCCTGGCTTCGACTCCAGAGGAATACCACTTTACCACAAGCACCTCAAGAGGAGGCTTCTCTCATCTCTGGGTATGTGAGAGGGACCATGAGTTTGCGGCCTCAAGTGGAATGGATACCACTAAGCCCTGAGTCGAAATAAGGCTGGATATGCCTGCAGTGACATGAATGCAGGCTCGTCTTGCATTTCCCAAGACGAAAGGATGTCTGAATGCCCTGTGGAGACCACAGAGAAAGACCTAGTTCCCCACCTCATCGCGACCGGAGGCCTCACATCCTTTGAAAACTCCAGAGGGACGCGGAGATCAGTGCCTCCTAAGTAGACGATGCCTGACTCCTCGTAAAACTTGATAGGAGTCCCAGGAATCCTGTGGCACGTGGAAAGGGACACTTGGTCTCCCGCCTCCGCTGGAGAGTCATCCCAATTGCCCTGCCAAGCCACGAGGAGAATCCCGAGTTGTCCCTCGCAACTAGGCAGGAGTCCTGACGTCGCTGAACAAACACGTGTGTGGAAGGGCCATCCCTGTCTTAACTCGAGAATATACCCCAGGTTCCCGCCGCAACTCGAGAAAAACCATGAGACTCCCCCTCGCTGCGAGAAGAGGCCCGATTCCCCTGCACTGTGTGCAGAGCAATGCCGTGCTGCACATCACACAGGAAAGGAGCCTTGATTTCCTTAATGGCACTCCAGACAAACCCCAAGAACACTGTTTCAAGGCTAGAGGGATCCTGAGGTCACTGTAGCAACACGAAAGAACTCCGTGGACCACAAATCAACTCGAGATGAGAGGTTAGTCCCTGGCTTCGACTCCACAGGAATACCACCTTACCACAAGCACCTCAAGAGGAGGCTTCTCTCAGCTCTAGGTATGTGAGAGGGACCCTGAGTTTGCGGCCTCAAGTGGAATGGACACCGCGATGCCCTGACTCGAAATAAGGCCGAATATCACTGCAGTGACTGGAATGCAGGCTCGTCTTGCACTTCCCAAGACAAAAGGATGTCTGAATGCCCTGTGGAGACAACAGAGAAAGACCTAGTTCCCCACCTCATCGCGACCGGAGGCCTCACATCCTTTGAAAATTCCAGAGGGACGCGGAGATCAGTGTCTCTAAAGGAGACGATGCCTGACTCCTCGTGAAACTTGATAGGAGTCCCAGGATTCCTGTGGCACGTGGAAAGGGACCCTTGGTCTTCCGCCTCCGCTGGAGAGGCATCCCAATTGCCCTGGCAAGCCTCGAGGAGAATCCCGAGTTGTCCCTCGCAACTAGGCAGGAGTCCTGACGTCGCTGAACAAACACGTGTGTGGAAGGGCCATCCCCGTCGTAACTCGAGAATATACACCAGGTTCCCGCCTCAACTCGAGAAAAACCATGAGACTTCCCCGTCGCCGCGAGATGAGGCCCGATTCCACTGCACTGCGTGCAGAGCAATGCCGTGTTGCACATCACACAGGAAAGGAGCCTTGATTTCCTTGATGGCACTCCAGAGAAACCCCAAGAACACTGTTTCAAGGCTAAAGGGATCCTGAGGTCACTGTAGCAACACGAAAGAGCTCCGTGGACCACACATCAACTCGAGATGAGAGGTTAGTCCCTGGCTTCGACTCCAAAGGAATACCACCTTACCACAAGCACCTCAAGAGGAGGCTTCTCTCAGCTCTGGGTATGTGAGAGGGACCATGAGTTTGCGGCCTCAAGTGGAATGGATTCCGCGATGCCCTGACTCGAAATAAGGCCGGATATCCCTGCAGTGACGTGAATGCAGGCTCGTCTTGCATCTCCCAAGACGAAAGGATGTCTGAATCCCCTGTGGAGACCACAGAGAAAGACCTAGTTCCCCACCTCATCGCGACCGGAGGCCTCACATCCTTTGAAAATTCCAGAGGGACGCGGAGATCAGTGCCTCCAAAGGAGACGATGCCTGACTCCTCGTGAAACTTGATAGGAGTCCCAGGATTCCTGTGGCACGTGGAAAGGGACCCTTGGTCTTCCGCCTCAGCTGGAGAGGCGTCCCAATTGCCCTGCCAAGCCTCGAGGAGAATCCCGAGTTGTCCCTCGCAACTAGGCAGGAGTCCTGACGTCGCTGAACAAACACGTGTGTGGAAGGGTCATCCCGTCGTAACTCGAGAATATACCCCAGGTTCCCGCCGCAACTCGAGAAAAACCATGAGAGTTCCCCCTCGCCGCGAGATGAGGCCGGATTCCCCTGCACTGCGTGCAGAGCAATGCCGTGTTGCACATCACACAGGAAAGGAGCCTTGATTTCCTTGATGGCACTCCAGAGAAACCCCAAGAACACTGTTTCAAGGCTAGAGGGATCCTGAGGTCACTGTAGCAACAGGAAAGAGCGCCGTGGACCAAAAATCAACTCGAGTTGAGAGGTTAGTCCCTGGCTTCGATTCCAGAAGAATACCACCTTACCACAAGCACCTCAAGAGGAGGCTTCTCTCAGCTCTAGGTATGTAAGAGGGACCCTGAGTTTGCGGCCTCAAGTGGAATGGACACCGCGATGCCCTGACTCGAAATAAGGCTGTATATGCCTGCAGTGACTGGAATGCAGGCTTGTCTTGCATCTCCCAAAACGAAATGATGTCTGAATCCCCTGTGGAGACCACAGAGAAAGACCTAGTTCCCCACATCATCGCAACCGGAGGCCTCACATCCTTGGAAAACTCCAGAGGGACACGGAGATCAGTGCCTCCAAAGGAGACGATGCCTGACTCCTCGTGAAACTTCTTAGGAGTCCCAGGATTCCTGTGGCACGTGGAAAGGGACCCTTGGTCTCCCGCCTCAGCTGGAGAGCATTCCAATTGCCCTGCCAAGCCTCGAGGAGAATCCCGAGTTGTCCCTCGCAACTAGGCAGGGGTCCTGACGTCGCTGAACAAACACGTGTGTGGAAGGGCCATCCCCGTCGTAACTCGAGAATATACCCCAGGTTCCCGCCGCAACTCGAGAAAAACCATGAGACTTCCCCCTCGCCGCGAGATGAGGCCCGATTCCCCTGCACTGCGTGCAGAGAAATGCCCTGTTGCACATCATACAGGAAAGGAGCCTTGATTTCCTTGATGGCACTCCAGAGAAAGCCCAAGAACACTGTTTCAAGGCTAGAGGGATCCTGAGGTCACTGTAGCAACACGCAAGAGCTCCGTGGACCAAAAATCAACTCAAGATGAGAGGTTAGTCCCTGGCTTCGACTCCAGAGGAATACCACCTTACCACAAGCACCTCAAGAGGAGGCTTCTGTCAGCTCTGGGTATGTGAGAGGGACCATGAGTTTGCGGCCTCAAGTGGAATGGATACCACGATGCCCTGACTCGAAATAAGGCCGGATATGCCTGCAGTGACTTGAATGCAGGCTCGTCTTGCATCTCCCAAGATGAAAGGATGTCTGAATCCCCTGTGGAGACCACAGAGAAAGACCTAGTTCCCCACTTCATCGCGACCGGAGGCCTCACATCCTTTGAAAACTCCAGAGGGACGCGGAGATCAGTGCCTCCTAAGGAGACGATGCCTGACTCCTCGTGAAACTTGATAGGAGTCCCAGGAATCCTGTGGCACGTGGAAAGGGACCCTTGGTCTCCCCCCTCCGCTGGAGAGTCGTCCCAATTGCCCTGAAAAGCCTCGAGGAGAATCCCGAGTTGTGCCTCGCAACTAGGCAGGAGTCCTGACGTCGCTGAACAAACACGTGTGTGGAAGGGCCATCCCCGTGGTAACTCGAGAATAGACCCCAAGTTCCCGTCGCAACTCGAGAAAAACCATGAGACTTCCCCATCGCTGCGAGATGAGGCCCGATTTCCCTGCACTGCGTGCAGAGCAATGCCATGTTGCACATCACACAGGAAAGGAGCCTTGATTTCCTTGATGGCACTCCAGAAAAACCCCAAGAACACTGTTTCAAGGCTAGAGGGATCCTGAGGTCACTGTAGCAACACGAAAGAGCTCCGTGGACCACAAAACAACTCGAGATGAGAGATTAGTCCCTGGCTTCGACTCCAGAGGAATACCACCTTACCACAATAACCTCAAGAGGAGGCTTCTCTCAGTTCTATGTATGTGAGAGGGACCCTGAGTTTGCGGCCTCAAGTGGAATGGACACCACGATGCCCTGACTCGAAATAAGGCCGGATATGCCTGCAGTGACTTGAATGCAGGCTCGTCTTCCATCTCCCAAGACGAAATGGTGTCTGAATACCCTGTGGAGACCACAGAGAAAGACCTAGTTCCCCACCTAATCGCGACCGGAACCTCACATCCTTTGAAAACTCCAGAGGGACGCGGAGATCAGTGCCTCCAAAGGAGACAATGCCTGACTCCTCGTGAAAATTGATAGGAGTCCCAGGATTCCTGTGGCACGTGGAAAGGAACACTTGGTCTCCCGCCTCAGCTGGAGAGGCATCCCAATTGCCCTGCCAAGCCTCGAGGAGAATCCCGAGTTGTCCCTCGCAACTAGGCAGGAGTCCTGACGTCGCTGAACAAACACGTGTGTGGAAGGGCCATCCCCGTCGTAACTCGAGAATATACCTCAGATTCCCGCCTCAACTCGAGAAAAACCAGGAGACTTCTCCGTCGCCGCGAGATGAGGCCCGATTCCCCTGCACTGCGAGCAGAGCAATGCCGTGTTGCACATCACACAGGAAAGGAGCCTTGATTTCCTTGATGGCACTCCAGAGAAAGCCCAAGAACACTGTTTCAAGGCTAGAGGGATCCTGAGGTCACTGTAGCAACACCAAAGAGCTCCGTGGACCACAAATCAACTCGAGATGAGAGGTTAGTCCCTGGCTTCGACTCCAGAGGAATACCACCTTACCACAAGCACTAAAAGAGGAGGCTTCTCTCAGCTCTGCGAGTGTGAGAGGGACCATGAGTTTGCGGCCTCAAGTGGAATGGATACCGCGATGCCCTGACTCGAAATAAGGCCGAATATGCCTGCAGTGACGTGAATGCATGCTCGTCTTCCATCTCCCAAGACGAAAGGATGTCTGAATGCCCTGTGGAGACCACAGAGAAAGACCTAGTTCCACACCTCATCGCGACCGGAAGCCTCACATCCTTTGAAAACTCCAGAGGGACGCGGAGATCTGTGCCTCCAAAGGAGACGATGCCTGACTCCTCGTGAAACTTGATAGGAGTCCCAGGACTCCTGTGGCACGTGGACAGGGACACTTGGTCTCCCGCCTCAACTGGAGAGGCGTCCCAATTGTCCTGCCAAGTCTCGAGGAGAATCCCGAGTTGTCCCTCGCAACTAGGCAGGAGTCCTGACGTCGCTGAACAAACACTTGTGTGAAAGGGCCATCCCCGTCGTAACTCGAGAATATACCCCAGGTTCCCTCCGCAACTTGAGAAAAACCATGAGACTTCCCCCTCGCCAGGAGATGAGGCCCGATTCCCCTGCACTGCGTGCAGAGCAATGCCGTGTTGCACATCACACAGGAAAGGAGCCTTGATTTCCTTGATGGCACTCCAGAGAAACCCAAAGAACACTGTTTCAAGGCTAGAGAGATCCTGAGGTCACTGTAGCAACACGAAAGAGCTCCGTGGACCAAAAATCAACTCGAGATGAGAGGTTAGTCCCGGGCTTCGACTCCAGAAGAATACCACCTTACCACAAGCACCTCAAGAGGAGGCTTCTCTCAGCTCTAGGTATGTGAGAGGGACCCTGAGTTTGCGGCCTCAATTGGAATGGACACCGCGATGCCCTGACTCGAAATAAGGCCGGATATCCCTGCAGTGACTTGAATGCAGGCTCGTGTTGCATCTCCCAAGACGAAAGGATGTCTGAATCCACTGTGGAGACCACAGAGAAAGACCTAGTACCCACCTCATCGCGACCGGAGGCCTCACATCCTATGAAAAATCCAGAGGGACGCGAAGATCAGTGCCTCCAAAGGAGACGATGCCTGACTCCTCGTGAAACTTGATAAGAGTCCCAGGATTCCTGTGGCACGTGGAAAGGGACCCTTGGTCTTCTGCCTCAGCAGGAGAGGCGTCCCAATTGCCCTGCCAAGCATCGAAGAGAATCCCGAGTTGTCCCTCGCAACTAGGCAGGAGTCCTGACTTCGCTGAAAAAACACGTGTGTGGAAGTGCCATCCCCATCGTAACTCGAGAATATGCCCCAGGTTCCCGCCGCAACTCGAGAAAAACCATGAGACTTCCCCCTCGCCGCGAGATGAGGCCCGATTCCCCTGCACTGCGAGCAGAGCAATGCCGTGTTGCACATCATACAGGAAAGGAGCCTTGATTTCCTTGATGGCACTCCAGAGTAACCCCAAGAACACTGTTTCAAGGCTAGAGGGATCCTGAGGTCACTGTAGCAACACGAAAGAGCTCCGTGGACCAAAAATCAACTCGAGATGAGAGGTTAGTCCCTGGCTTCGACTCCAGAGGAATACCACCTTACCACAAGCACCTCAAGAGGAGGCTTCTCTCAGGTCTAGGTATGTGAGAGGGACCCTGAGTTTGCGGCCTCAAGTGGAATGGACACCGCGATGCCCTGACTCGAAATAAGGCCTGATATGCCTGCAGTGACTTGAATGCAGGCTCGTCTTGCATCTCTAAAGACGAAAGGATGTCTGAATCCCCTGTTGAGACCACAGAGAAAGACCTAGTTCCCCACCTCATCGCGACAGGAGGCCTCACTTCCTTGAAAATCTCCAGAGGTACGCGGAGATCAATGCCTCAAAAGGAGACGATGTCTGACTCCTCGTGAAACTTGATAGGAGTCCCAGGATTCCTGTGGCACCTGGAAAGGGACTCTTGGTCTCCCGCCTCAGCTGGAGAGGCGTCCCAATTGCCCTGCCAAGCCTCGAGGAGAATCCCGAGTTGTCCCTCGCAACTAGGCAGGAGTCCTGACGTCGCTGAACAAACACGTGTGTGGAAGGGCCTTCCCCGTCGTTACTCGAGAATATACACCAGGTTCCCGCCGCAACTCGAGAAAAATCGTGAGAGTTCCCCCTCCCTGCGAGATGAGGCCCGATTCCCCTGCACTGCGTGCAGAGCAATGCCGTGTTGCACATCACACAGGAAAGGAGCCTTGATTTCCTTGATGGCACTCCAGAGAAATCCCAAGAATACTGTTTCACGGCTAGAGGGATCCTGGGTCACTGTAGCAATAGGAAAGAGCTCCGTGGACCAAAAATCAACTCGAGATGAGAGGTTAGTCCCTGGCTTCGACTCCAGAGGAATACCACCTTACCACAAACCCCTCAAGATGAGGCTTCTCTCAGCTCTAGGTATGTGAGAGGGACCCTCAGTTTGCGGCCTCAAGTGGAATGGACACCGCGATGCCCTGACTCGAAATAAGGCCGGATATGCCCGCAGTGACTTGAATGCAGGCTCGTCTTGCATCTCCCAAGACGAAAGGATGTCTGAATCCCCTGTGGAGACCACAGAGAAAGACCTAGTTCCCCACATCATCGCGACCGGAGGCCTCACATTCTTTGAAAACTCCAGAGGGACGCGGAGATCAGTGCCTCCTAAGGAGACGATGCCTGACTCCTCGTAAAACTTGATAGGAGTCCCAGGAATCCTGTGGCACGTGGAAAGGGACACTTGGTCTCCCGCCTCCGCTGGAGAGTCGTCCCAATTGCCCTGCCAAGCTACGAGGAGAATCCCGAGTTGTCCCTCGCAACTAGGCAGGAGTCCTGACGTCGCTGAACAAACACGTGTGTGCAAGGGCCATCCCCATGGTAACTCGAGAATAGACCCCAAGTTCCCGTCGCAACTCGAGAAAAACCATGAGACTCCCCCTCGCTGCGAGAAGAGGCCCGATTCCCCTGCACTGTGTGCAGAGCAATGCCGTGCTGCACATCACACAGGAAAGGAGCCTTGATTTCCTTAATGGCACTCCAGAGAAACCCCAAGAACACTGTTTCAAGGCTAGAGGGATCCTGAGGTCACTGTAGCAACACGAAAGAACTCCGTGGACCACAAATCAACTCGAGATGAGAGGTTAGTCCCTGGCTTCGACTCCACAGGAATACCACCTTACCACAAGCACCTCAAGAGGAGGCTTCTCTCAGCTCTAGGTATGTGAGAGGGACCCTGAGTTTGCGGCCTCAAGTGGAATGGACACCGCGATGCCCTGACTCGAAATAAGGCCGAATATCACTGCAGTGACTGGAATGCAGGCTCGTCTTGCACTTCCCAAGACAAAAGGATGTCTGAATGCCCTGTGGAGACAACAGAGAAAGACCTAGTTCCCCACCTCATCGCGACCGGAGGCCTCACATCCTTTGAAAATTCCAGAGGGACGCGGAGATCAGTGTCTCTAAAGGAGACGATGCCTGACTCCTCGTGAAACTTGATAGGAGTCCCAGGATTCCTGTGGCACGTGGAAAGGGACCCTTGGTCTTCCGCCTCCGCTGGAGAGGCATCCCAATTGCCCTGGCAAGCCTCGAGGAGAATCCCGAGTTGTCCCTCGCAACTAGGCAGGAGTCCTGACGTCGCTGAACAAACACGTGTGTGGAAGGGCCATCCCCGTCGTAACTCGAGAATATACACCAGGTTCCCGCCTCAACTCGAGAAAAACCATGAGACTTCCCCGTCGCCGCGAGATGAGGCCCGATTCCACTGCACTGCGTGCAGAGCAATGCCGTGTTGCACATCACACAGGAAAGGAGCCTTGATTTCCTTGATGGCACTCCAGAGAAACCCCAAGAACACTGTTTCAAGGCTAAAGGGATCCTGAGGTCACTGTAGCAACACGAAAGAGCTCCGTGGACCACACATCAACTCGAGATGAGAGGTTAGTCCCTGGCTTCGACTCCAAAGGAATACCACCTTACCACAAGCACCTCAAGAGGAGGCTTCTCTCAGCTCTGGGTATGTGAGAGGGACCATGAGTTTGCGGCCTCAAGTGGAATGGATTCCGCGATGCCCTGACTCGAAATAAGGCCGGATATCCCTGCAGTGACGTGAATGCAGGCTCGTCTTGCATCTCCCAAGACGAAAGGATGTCTGAATCCCCTGTGGAGACCACAGAGAAAGACCTAGTTCCCCACCTCATCGCGACCGGAGGCCTCACATCCTTTGAAAATTCCAGAGGGACGCGGAGATCAGTGCCTCCAAAGGAGACGATGCCTGACTCCTCGTGAAACTTGATAGGAGTCCCAGGATTCCTGTGGCACGTGGAAAGGGACCCTTGGTCTTCCGCCTCAGCTGGAGAGGCGTCCCAATTGCCCTGCCAAGCCTCGAGGAGAATCCCGAGTTGTCCCTCGCAACTAGGCAGGAGTCCTGACGTCGCTGAACAAACACGTGTGTGGAAGGGCCATCCTGTCGTAACTCGAGAATATACCCCAGGTTCCCGCCGCAACTCGAGAAAAACCATGAGAGTTCCCCCTCGCCGCGAGATGAGGCCGGATTCCCCTGCACTGCGTGCAGAGCAATGCCGTGTTGCAAATCACACAGGAAAGGAGCCTTGATTTCCTTGATGGCACTCCAGAGAACGCCCAAGAACACTGTTTCAAGGCTAGAGGGATCCTGAGGTCACTGTAGCAACACGAAAGAGCTCCGTGGACCACAAATTAACTCGAGATGAGAGGTTAGTCCCTGGCTTCGACTCCAGAAGAATACCACCTTACCACAAGCACCTCAAGAGGAGGCTTCTCTCAGCTCTAGGTATGTGAGAGGGACCCTGAGTTTGCGGCCTCAAGTGGAATGGACACCGCGATGCCCTGACTCGAAATAAGGCCAGATATGCCTGCAGTGACTTGAATGCAGGCTCGTCTTGCATCTCTAAAGACGAAAGGATGTCTGAATCCCCTGTGGAGACCACAGAGAAACTACTAGTTCCCCACCTCATGGCGACCGGAGGCCTCACATCCTTTGAAAACTCCAGAGGGACGCGGAGATCAGTGCCTCCAAAGGAGACGATGCCTGACTCCTCGTGAAACTTGATAGGAGTCCCAGGATTCCTGTGGCACGTGGAAAGGGACCCTTGGTCTCCCGCCTCAGCTGGAGAGGCATCCCAATTGCCCTGCCAGGCCTCGAGGAGAATCCCGAGTTGTCCCTCGCAACTAGGCAGGAGTCCTGACGTCGCTGAACAAACACGTGTGTGGAAGGGCCATCCCCGTGGTAACTCGAGAATATACCCCAGGTTCCCGCCGCAACTCGAGAAAAACCATGAGACTTCCCCCTCACCGCGAGATGAGGCCCGATTCCCTGCACTGCGTGCAGAGAAATGCCGTGTTGCACATCACACAGGAAAGGAGCCTTGATTTCCTTGATGGCACTCCAGAGAAACCCCAAGAACACTGTTTCAAGGCTAGAGGGATCCTGAGGTCACTGTAGCAACAGGAAAGATCGCCGTGGGCCAAAAATCAACTCGAGATGAGAGGTTAGTCCCTGGATTCGACTCCAGAGGAATACCACCTTACCACAAGCACCTCAAGAGGAGGCTGCTCTCAGCTCTAGGTATGTGAGAGGGACCCTGAGTTTGCGGCCTCAAGTGGAATGGACACCGCGATGCCCTGACTCGAAATAAGGCCGGATACGCCTGCAGTGACTTGAATGCAGGCTCGTGTTGCATCTCCTAAGACGAAAGGATGTCTGAATCCCCTGTGGATACCACAGAGAAAGACCTAGTTCCCCACCTCATGGCGACCGGAGGCCTCACATCCTTTGAAAACTCCAGAGGTACGCGGAGATCAGTGCCTTCAAAGGAGACGATGCCTGACTCCTTGTGAAACTTGATAGGAGTCCCAGGATTCCTGTGGCACGTGGAAAGGGACCCTTGGTCTCCCGCCTCAGCTGGAGAGGCGCCCCAATTGCCCTGCTAAGCCTCGAGGAGAATCCCAAGTTGTCCCTCGCAACTAGGCAGGCGTCCTGACGTCGCTGAACAAACACGTGTGTGGAAGGGCCATCCCCGTCGTAACTCGAGAATATACCCCAGGTTCCCGCCGCAACTCGAGAAAAAACATGAGACTTCCCCCTCGCCGCGACATGAGGCCCGATTCCCCTGCACTGCGTGCAGAGCAATGCCGTGTTGCACATCACACAGGAAAGGAGCCTTGATTTCCTTGTTAGCATTCCAAAGAAATCCCAAGATCACTGTTTCAGGGCTAGAGGGATCCTGAGGTGACTGTAGCAACACGAAAGAGCTCCGTGGACCAAAAATCAACTCGGGATGAGAGGTTAGTCCCTGGCTTCGACTCCAGAGGAATACCACCTTACCACAAGTACCTCAAGAGGAGGCTTCTCACAGCTCTAGGTATGTGAGAGGGACCCTGAGTTTGGGGCCTCAAGAGGAATGGACACCGCAATGCCCTGACTCGAAATAAGGCCGGATATCCCTGCAGTGACTTGAATGCAAGCTCGTCTTGCATCTCCCAAGACGAAAGGATGTCTGAATCCCCTGTGGAGACCACAGAGAAAGACCTAGTTCCCCACCTCATCGCGACCGGAGTCCTCAGATCCTTTGAAAACTCCAGAGGGACGCGGAGATGAGTGCCTCCAAAGGAGCCGATGCCAGATTCCTCGTGAAACTTGATAGGAGACCCAGGATTCCTGTGGCACGTGGAAAGGGACCCTTGGTCTCCCGCCTCAGCTGGAGAGGCGTCCCAATTGCCCTGCCAAGCCTCGACGAGAATCCCGAGTTTTCCCTCGCAACTAGGCAGGAGTCCTGACGTCGCTGAACAAACACGTGTGTGGAAGGGCCATCCCCGTCGTAACTCGAGAATATACCCCAGGTTCCCGCCGCAACTCGAGAAAAACCATGAGACTTCCCACTCGCCGCGAGATGAGACCCAATTCCCCTGCACTGCGTGCAGAGCAATGCCGTGTTGCACATCACACAGGAAAGGAGCCTTGATTTCCTTGATGGCACTCCACAGAAACCCCAAGAACACTGTTTCAAGGCTAGAGGGATCCTGAGGACACTGTAGCAACATGAAAGAGCTCCGTGGACCAAAAATCAACTCGAGATGTGAGGTTCGTCCCTGGCTTCGACTCCAGAGGAATACCACCTTACCACAAGCACCTCAAGAGGAGGCTTCTCTCAGCTCTAGCTATGTGAGAGGGACCCTGAGTTTGCGGCCTCAAGTGGAATGGACACCGCGATGCCCTGACTCGAAATAAGGCCGGATATGCCTGCAGTGACTAGAATGCAGGCTCGTCTTCCATCTCCCAAGACGAAAGGAAGTCTGAATCCCCTGTGGAGACCACAGAGAAAGACCTAGTTCCACACCTCATCGCGACCGGAAGCCTCACATCCTTTGAAAACTCCAGAATGACGCGGAGAGCAGTGCCTCCAAAGGAGACGATGCCTGACTCCTCGTGAAACTTGATAGGAGTCCCAGGATTCCTGTGGCACGTGGAAAGGGACCCTTGGTCTCCCGCCTCAGCTGGAGAGGCGTCCCAATTGCCCTGCCAAGCCTCGAGGAGAATCCCGAATTGTCGCTCGCAACCAGGCAGGAGTCCTGACGTCGCTGAACAAACACGTGTGTGGAAGGGCCATCCCCGTGGTAACTCGAGAATATACCCCAGGTTCCCGCCACAAATCGAGAAAAACCATGAGACTTCCCCCTCGCCGCGAGATGAGGCCCGATTCCCCTGCACTGCGTGCAGAGCAATGCCGTGTTGCACATCACACAGGATAGGAGAATTGATTTCCTTAATGGCACTCCAGAGAAACCCCAAGAACACTGTTTCAAGGCTAGAGGGATCCTGAGGTCACTGTAGCAACACCAAAGAGCTCCGTGGACCACAAATCAACTCGAGATGAGAGGTTAGTCCCTGGCTTCGACTCCACAGGAATACCACCTTACCACAAGCACCTCAAGAGGAGGCTTCTCTCAGCTCTAGGTATGTGAGAGGGACCCTGAGTTTGCGGCCTCAAGTGGAATGGACACCGCGATGCCCTGACTCGAAATAAGGCCGGATATGCCTGCAGTGACTTGAATGCAGGCTGCTCTTGCATCTCTAAAGATGAAAGGATGTCTGAATGCCCTGTGGAGACAACAGAGAAAGACCTAGTTCCCCACCTCATCGCGACCGGAGGCCTCACATCCTTTGAAAACTCCAGAGGGACGCGGAGATCAGTGCCTCCAAAGGAGACGATGCCTGACTCCTCGTGAAACTTGATAGGAGCCCCAGGATTCCTGTGGCACGTGGAAAGGGAACCTTGGGCTTCCGCCTCAGCTGGAGAGGCGTCCAAATTGCCCTGCCAAGCCTCGAGGAGAATCCCGAGTTGTCCCTCGCAACTAGACAGGAGTCCTGTCGTCGCTGAACAAACACGTGTGTGGAAGGGCCATCCCCGTCGTAACTCGAGAATAGACCCCAAGTTCCCGTCGCAACTCGAGAAAAACCATGAGACTTCCCCCTCGCTGCGAGATGAGGCCCGATTCCCCTGCACTGTGTGCAGAGCAATGCCGTGTTGCACATCACACAGGAAAGGAGCTTTGATTTCCTTAATGGCACTCCAGAGAAACCCCAAGAACACTGTTTCAAGGCTAGAGGGATCCTGAGGTCACTGTAGCAACACGAAAGAGCTCCGTGAACCACAAATCAATTCGAGATGAGAGGTTAGTCCATGGCTTCGACTCCAGAGGAATACCACCTTACCACAGGCACCTCAAGAGGAGGCTTCTCTCAGCTCTAGGTATGTGAGAGGGACCCTGAGTTTGCGGCCTCAAGTGGAATGGACACCGGGATGCCCTGACTCGAAATAAGGCCGGATATGCCTGCAGTGACTTGAAATCAGGCTCGTCTTGCATCTCTAAAGACGAAAGGATGTCTGAATGCCCTGTGGAGACCACAGAGAAAGACCTAGTTCCCCACCTCATCGCGACCGGAGGCCTCACATTCTTTGAAAACTCCAGAGGGACGCGGAGATCAGTGCCTCCAAAGGAGACGATGCCTGACTCCTCGTGAAACTTGATAGGAGCCCCAGGATTCCTGTGGCACGTGGAAAGGGAACCTTGGTCTTCCGCCTCAGCTGGAGAGGGGTCCCAATTGCCCTGCCAAGCCTCGAGGAGAATCCCGAGTTGTCCCTCGCAACTAGGCAGGAGTCCTGACGTCGCAGAACAAACACGTGTGTCGAAGGGCCATCCCTGTCGTAACTCGAGAATATACCCCAGGTTCCCGCCACAACTCGAGAAAAACCATGAGAGTTCCCCCTCGCCGCGAGATGAGGCCGGATTCCCCTGCACTGCGTGCAGAGCAATGCCGTGTTGCACATCACACAGGAAAGGAGCCTTGATTTCCTTGATGGCACTCCAGAGAAACCCCAAGAACACTGTTTCAAGGGTAGAGGGATCCTGAGGCCACTGTAGCAACACGAAAGAGCTCCGTGGACCACAAATCAACTCGAGATGAGAGGTTAGTCCCTGGCTTCGACTCCAGAGGAATACCACCTTACCACAAGCACCTCAAGAGGAGGCTTCTCTCAGTTCTACGTATGTGAGAGGGACCCTGAGTTTGCGGCCTCAAGTGGAATGGACACCACGATGCCCTGACTCGAAATAAGGCCGGATATGCCTGCAGTGACTTGAATGCAGGCTCGTCTTGCAACTCCCAAGAGGAAATGATGTCTGAATACCCTGTGGAGACCACAGAGAAAGACCTAGTTCCCCACCTCATCGCGACCGGAACCTCACATCCTTTGAAAACTCCAGAGGGACGCAGAGATCAGTGCCTCCAAAAGAGACGATGCCTGACTCCTCGTGAAACTTGATAGGAGTCCCAGGATTCCCATGGCACGTGGAAAGGAACACTTGGTCTCCCGCCTCAGCTGGAGAGGCATCCAAATTGCCCTGCCAAGCCTCGAGGAGAATCCCGAGTTGTCCCTCGCAACTAGACAGGAGTCCTGACGTCGCTGAACAAACACGTGTGTGGAAGGGCCATCCCCGTCGTAACTCGAGAATATACCGCAGGTTCCCGCCGCAACTCGAGAAAAATCATGAGACTTCCCCCTCGCCGCGAGCTGAGGCCCAATTCCCCTGCACTGCGTGCAGAGCAATGCCGTGTTGCACATCACACAGGAAAGAAGCCTTGATTTCCTTGATAGCACTCCAGAGAAACCCCAAGAACACTGTTTCAAGGCTAGAGGGATCCTGAGGTCACTGTAGCAACACGAAAGATCGCCGTGGACCAAAAATCAACTCGAGTTGAGAGGTTAGTCCCTGGCTTCAACTCCAGAGGAATACCACCTTAACACAAGCACCTCAAGAGGAGGCTTCTCTCAGCTCTACGTATGTGAGAGGGACCCTGAGTTTGCGGCCTCAAGTGGAATGGATACCGCGATGCCCTGACTCGAAATAAGTCTGGATATGCCTGCAGTGACTTGAATGCAGGCTCGTCTTCCATCTCCCAAGACGAACGGATGTCTGAATCCCCTGTGGAGACCACAGAGAAAGACCTAGTTCCACACCTCATCGCGACCGGAAGCCTCACATCCTTTGAAAACTCCAGAGGGACACGGAGATCAGTGCCTCCAAAGGAGACGATGCCTGACTCCTCGTGAAACTTGATAGGAGTCCCAGGATTCCAGTGGCACGTGGAAAGGGACCCTTGGTCTCCCGCCTCAGCTGGAGAGCATTCAATGCCCTGCCAAGCCTCGAGGAGAATCCCGAGTTGTCCCTCGCAACTAGGCAGGAGTCCTGACGTCGCTGAACAAACACGTGTGTGGAAGGGGCATCCCCGTCGTAACTCGAGAATATACCCCAGGTTCCCGCCGCAAATCGAGAAAAACCATGAGACTTCCCTCTCGCCGTGAAATGAGGCCCGATTCCCCTGCACTGCGGGCAGAGCAATGCCGTGTTGCACATCACACAGGAAAGGAGACTTGATTTCCTTGATGGCACTCCAGAGAAAGCCCAAGAACACTGTTTCAAGGCTAGAGGGATCCTGAGGTCACTGTAGCAACACGAAAGAGCTCCGTGGACCAAAAATCAACTCGAGATGAGAGGTTAGTCCCTGGCTTCGACTCCAGAGGAATACCACCTTACCACAAGCACGTCAAGAGGAGGCTTCTCTCAGCTCTGGGTATGTGAGAGGGACCATGAGTTTGCGGCCTCAAGTGGAATGGATACCACGATGCCCTGACTCGAAATAAGGCCGGATATGCCTGCAGTGACTTGAATGCAGGCTCGTCTTGCATCTCCCAAGATGAAAGGATGTCTGAATCCCCTGTGGAGACCACAGAGAAAGACCTAGTTCCCCACCTCATCGCGACCGGAGGCCTCACATCC
Organism: Cervus elaphus; assembly: GCF_910594005.1. Classification (NCBI taxonomy): domain Eukaryota; kingdom Metazoa; phylum Chordata; class Mammalia; order Artiodactyla; family Cervidae; genus Cervus; species Cervus elaphus. The sequence continues at coordinate 91,674 of NW_025316725.1, read as the reverse complement.
TTTGAAAACTCCAGAGGGACGCGGAGATCAGTGCCTCCTAAGGAGACGATGCCTGACTCCTCGTGAAACTTGATAGGAGTCCCAGGAATCCTGTGGCACGTGGAAAGGGACCCTTGGTCTCCCCCCTCCGCTGGAGAGTCGTCCCAATTGCCCTGAAATGCCTCGAGGAGAATCCCGAGTTGTGCCTCGCAACTAGGCAGGAGTACTGACGTCGCTGAACAAACATTTGTGTGGAAGGGCCATCCCCGTGGTAACTCGAGAATAGACCCCAAGTTCTCGTCGCAACTCGAGAAAAACCATGAGACTTCCCCATCGCTGCGAGATGAGGCCCGATTCCCCTGCACTGCGTGCAGAGCAATGCCATGTTGCACATCACACAGGAAAGGAGCCTTGATTTTCTTGATGGCACTCCAGACAAACCCCAAGAACACTGTTTCAAGGCTAGAGGGATCCTGAGGTCACTGTAGCAAAACGAAAGAGCTCCGTGGACCACAAAACAACTCGAGATGAGAGGTTAGTCCCTGGCTTCGACTCCAGAGGAATACCACCTTACCACAAGCACCTCAAGAGGAGGCTTCTCTCAGTTCTATGTATGTGAGAGGGACCCTGAGTTTGCGGCCTCAAGTGGAATGAACACCACGATGCCCTGACTCGAAATAAGGCCGGATATCCCTGCAGTGACTTGAATGCAGGCTCGTCTTCCATCTCCCAAGACGAAATGGTGTCTGAATACCCTGTGGAGACCACAGAGAAAGACCTAGTTCCCCACCTAATCGCGACCGGAACCTCACATCCTTTGAAAACTCCAGAGGGACGCGGAGATCAGTGCCTCCAAAGGAGACAATGCCTGACTCCTCGTGAAAATTGATAGGAGTCCCAGGATTCCTGTGGCACGTGGAAAGGAACACTTGGTCTCTCGCCTCAGCTGGAGAGGCACCCCAATTGCCCTGCCAAGCCTCGAGGAGAATCCTGAGTTGTCCCACGCAACTAGGCCGGAGTCCTGACGTCGCTGAACAAACACGTGTGTGGAAGGGGCATCCCCGTCGTAACTCGAGAATATACCCCAGGTTCCCGCCGCAAATCGAGAAAAACCATGAGACTTCCCACTCGCCGTGAGATGAGGCCCGATTCCCTGCACTGTGTGCAGAGCAATGCCGTGTTGCACATCACACAGGAAAGGAGCCTTGATTTCCTTGATGGCACTCCAGAGAAAGCCCAAGAACACTGTTTCAAGGCTAGAGGGATCCTGAGGTCACTGTAGCAACACGCAAGAGCTCCGTGGACCAAAAATCAACTCGAGATGAGAGGTTAGTCCCTGGCTTCGACTCCAGAGGAATACCACCTTACCACAAGCACCTCAAGAGGAGGCTTCTCTCAGCTCTGGGTATGTGAGAGGGACCATGAGTTTGCGGCCTCAAGTGGAATGGACACCACGATGCCGTGACTCAAAATAAGGCCGGATATGCCTGCAGTGACTTGAATGCAGGCTCGTCTTGCATCTCCCAAGATGAAAGGATGTCTGAATCCCCTGTGGAGACCACAGAGAAAGACCTAGGTCCCCACCTCATCGCGACCGGAGGCCTCACATCCTTTGAAAACTCCAGAGGGACGCGGAGATCAGTGCCTCCAAAGGAGACGATGCCTGACTCCTCGTGAAACTTGATAGGAGTCCCAGGATTCCTGTGGCACGTGGAAAGGGACACTTGGTCTCCCGCCTCAGCTGGAGAGCATTCCAATTGCCCTGCCAAGCCTCGAGGAGAATCCCGAGTTGTCCCTCGCAACTAGGCAGGAGTCCTGACGTCGGTGAACAAACACGTGTGTGGAAGGGCCATCCCCGTCGTAACTCGAGAATATACCCCAGGTTCCCGCCGCAACTCGAGAAAAACCACTAGACTTCCCCCTCGCCGCGAGATGAGGCCCGATTCCCCTGCACTGCGTGCAGAGCAATGCCGTGTTGCACATCATACAGGAAAGGAGCCTTGATTTCCTTGATGGCACTCCAGAGAAACCCCAAGAACACTGTTTCAAGGCTAGAGGGATCCTGAGGTCACTGTAGCAACACGAAAGATCTCCGTGGGCCAAAAATCAACTCGAGATGAGAGGTTAGCCCCTGGCTTCGACTCCAGAGGAATACCACCTTACCACAAGCACCTCAAGAGGAGGCTGCTCTCAGCTCTAGGTATGTGAGAGGGACCCTGAGTTTGCGGCCTCAAGTGGAATGGACACCGCGATGCCCTGACTCGAAATAAGGCCGGATACGCCTGCAGTGACTTGAATGCAGGCTCGTCTTGCATCTCCTAAGACGAAAGGATGGCTGAATCCCCAGTGGAGACCACAGAGAAAGACCTAGCTCCCCACCTCATGGCGACCGGAGGCCTCACATCCTTTGAAAACTCCAGAGGGACGCGGAGATCAGTGCCTCCAAAGGAGACGATGCCTGACTCCTCATGAAACTTGATAGGAGTCCCAGGATTCCTGTGGCACGTGGAAAGGAACACTTGGTCTCCCGCCTCAGCTGGAGAGGCATCCCAATTGCCCTGCCAAGCCTCGAGGAGAATCCCGAGTTGTCCCTCGCAACTAGGCAGGAGTCCTGACGTCGCTGAACAAACACGTGTGTGGAAGGGCCATCCCCGTCGTAACTCGAGAATATACCCCAGGTTCCCGCCGCAACTCGAGAAAAACCATGAGACTTCCCCCTCGCCGCGAGCTGAGGCCCGATTCCCCTGCACTGCGTGCAGAGCAATGCCGTGTTGCACATCACACAGGAAAGGAGCCTTGATTTCCTTGATGGCACTCCACAGAAACCCCAAGAACACTGTTTCAAGGCTAGAGGGATCCTGAGGTCACTGTAGCAACACGAAAGAGCGCCGTGGACCAAAAATCAACTCGAGTTGAGAGGTTAGTCCCTGGCTTCGATTCCAGAAGAATACCACCTTACCACAAGCACCTCAAGAGGAGGCTTCTCTCAGCTCTAGGTATGTGAGAGGGACCCTGAGTTTGCGGCCTCAAGTGGAATGGACACCGCGATGCCCTGACTCGAAATAAGGCCGGATATTCCTGCAGTGACTTGAATGCAGGCTCGTCTTGCATCTCCCAAGACGAAAGGATGTCTGAATCCCCTGTGGAGACCACAGAGAAAGACCTAGTTACCCACCTCATCGCGACCGGAGGCCTCACATCCTTTGAAAACTCCAGAGGGACGCGGAGACCAGTGCCTCCAAAGGAGACGATGCCTGACTCCTCGAGAAACTTGATAGGAGTCCCAGGATTCCTGTGGCACGTGGAAAGGGACCCTTGGTCTCCCGCCTCAGTTGAAGAGGTGTCCCAATTGCCCTGCCAAGCCTCGAGGAGAATACCGAGTTGTCCCTCGCAACTAGGCCGGAGTCCTGACGTCGCTGAACAAACGCGTGTGTGGAAGGGCCATCCCCGTCGTAACTCGAGAATATACCCCAGGTTCCCGCCGCAACTCGAGAAAAACTATGAGACTTCCCCCTCGCCGCGAGATGAGGCCCGATTCCCCTGCACTGCGTGCAGAGCAATGCCGTGTTGCACATCACACAGGAAAGGAGCCTTGATTTCCTTGATGGCACTCCACAGAAACCCCAAGAACACTGTTTCAAGGCTAGAGGGATCCTGAGGTCACTGTAGCAGCATGAAAGAGCTCCGTGGACCAAAAATCAACTCGAGATGAGAGGTTAGTCCCTGGCTTCCACTCCAGAGGAATACCACCTTACCACAAGCACCTCAAGAGGAGGCTTCTCTCAGCTCTAGGTATTTGAGACGTACCCTGAGTTTGCGGCCTCAAGTGGAATGGACACCGCGATGCCCTGACTCGAAATAAGGCCGGATATGCCTGCAGTGACTTGAATGCAGGCTCGTCTTGCATCTCCCAATACGAAAGGATGTCTGAATCCCCTGTGGAGACCACAGAGAAAGACCTAGTTCCCCACCTCATCGCGACCGGAGGCCTCACATCCTTTGAAAATTCCAGAGGGACGCGGAGATCAGTGCCTCCAAAGGAGACGATGCCTGACTCCTCATGAAACTTGATAGGAGTCCCAGGATTCCTGTGGCACGTGGTAAGGGACCCTTGGTCTCCCGCCTCAGCTGGAGATGCGTCCGAATTGCCCTGCCAAGCCTCGAGGAGAATCCCGAGTTGTCCCTCGCAACTAGGAAGGAGTCCTGACGTTGCTGAACAAACACGTGTGTGGAAGGGGAATCCCCGTCTTAACTCGAGAATATACCCCAGCTTCCCGCCGCAACTCGAGAAAAACCATGAGACTTCCCCCTCGCCGCCAGATGAGGCCCGATTCCCCTGCACTGCGTGCAGAGCAGTTCCGTGTTTCACATCACGCAGGAAAGGAGCCTTGATTTCCTTGATGGCACTCCAGAGAAACCCCAAGAACACTGTTTCAAGGCTAGAGGGATCCTGAGGTCACTGTAGCAACAAGAAAGAGCTCCGTGGACCAAAAATCAAGTCGGGATGAGAGGTTAGTTCCTGGCTTCGACTCCAGAGAAATACCACCTTACCACAAGCACCTCAAGAGGAGGCTTCTCTCAGATCTAGGTATGTGAGAGGGACCCTGAGTTTGCGGCCTCAAGTGGAATGGACACCGCGATGCCCTGACTCGAAATAAGGCCGGATATGCCTGCAGTGACTTGAATGCAGGCTCGTCTTGCATCTCCCAAGACGAAAGGATGTCTGAATCCCCTGTGGAGAAAACAGAGAAAAACCTAGTTCCCCACCTCATGGCGACCGGAGGCCTCACATCCTTTGAAAATTCCAGAGGGACGCGGAGATCAGTGCCTCCAAAGGAGACAATGCCTTACTCCTCGTGAAACTTGATAGGAGTCCCAGGATTCCTGTGGCACGTGGAAAGGGATCCTTGGTCTCCCGCATCAGCTGCAGAGGCGTCCCAATTGCCCTGCCAAGCCTCGAGGAGAAGCCCGAGTTGTTCCTCGCAACTAGGCAGGAGTCCTAACGTCGCTGAACAAACACGTGTGTGGAAGGGCCATCCCCGTCGTAACTCGAGAATATACCCCAGGTTCCCGCCGCACCTCGAGAATAACCATAAGACTTCCCCCTCGATGCGAGATGAGGCCCGATTCCCCTGCACTGCGTGCAGAGCAATGCCGTGTTGCACATCACACAGGAAAGGAGCATTGATTTCCTTGATGGCACTCCAGAGAAACCCCAAGAACACTGTTTCAAGGCTAGAGGGATCCTGAGGTCACTGTAGCAACACGAAATAGCTCCGTGGACCAAAAATCAACTCGAGATGAGAGGTTAGTCCCTGGCTTCGACTCCAGAGGAATACCACCTTACCACAAGCACCTCAAGAGGAGGCTTCTCTCAGCTCTAGGTATGTGAGAGGGACCCTGAGTTTGCGGCCTCAAGTGGTATGGACACCGCGATGCCCTGACTCGAAATAAGGCCGGATATCCCTGCAGTGACTTGAATGCAGGCTTGTCTTGCATCTCCCAAGACGAAAGGATGTCTGAATCCCCTGTGGAGACCACAGAGAAAGACCTAGTTCCCCACCTTATCGCGACCGGAGGCCTCACATACTTTGAAAACTCCAGAGGGACGCGGAGATCAGTGCCTCCAAAGGAGACGATGCCTGACTCCTCGTGAAACTTGATAGGAGTCCCAGGATTCCTGTGGCACGTGGAAAGGGACCCTTGGTCTCCCGCCTCAGCTGGAGAGGTGTCCCAATTGCCCTGCCAAGCCTCAAGGAGAATCCCGAGTTGTCCCTCGCAACTAGGCCGGAGTCCTGACATCGCTGAACAAACACGTGGTGGAAGGGCCATCCCCGTCGTAACTCGAGAATATACCCCAGGTTCCCGCCGCAACTCGAGAAAAACCATGAGACTTCCCCCTCGCCGCGAGATGAGGCCCGATTCCCCTGCAATGCGTGCCGAGCAATGCCTTGTTGCACATCACACAGGAAAGAAGCCTTGATTTCCTTGTTAGCACTCCAGAGAAACCCCAAGAACACTGTTTCAAGGCTAGAGGGATCCTGAGGTCACTGTAGCAACACGAAAGGGCTCCGTGGACCCAAAATCAACTCGGGATGAGAGGTTAGTCCCTGGCTTCGACTCCAGAAGAATACCACCTTACCACAAGCACCTCAAGAGGAGGCTTCTCTCAGATCTAGGTATGTGAGAGGGACCCTGAGTTTGCGGCCTCAAGTGAAATGGACACCGCGATGCCCTGACTCGAAATAAGTCCGGATATCCCTTCAGTGACTTGAATGCAGGCTCGTCTTGCATCTCCCAAGACGAAAGGGTGTCTGAATCCCCTGTGGAGACAACAGAGAAAGACCTAGTTCCCCACCTCATCGCGACCGGAGGCCTCACATCCTTTGAAAACTCCAGAGGGACGCGGAGATCAGTGCCTCCAAAGGAGACGATGCCTGACTCCTCGAGAAACTTGATAGGAGTCCCAGGATTCCTGTGGCACGTGGAAAGGGACCCTTGGTCTCCCGCCTCAGTTGAAGAGGTGTCCCAATTGCCCTGCAAAGCCTCGAGGAGAATCCTGAGTTGTCCCTGGCAACTAGGAAGGAGTCCTGACGTCGCTGAACAAACGCGTGTGTGGAAGGGCCATCCGCGTCGTAACTCGAGAATATACCCCAGGTTCCCGCCGCAACTCGAGAAAAACCATGAGACTTCCCCCTCGCCAGGAGATGAGGCCCGATTCCCCTGCACTGCGTGCAGAGCAATGCCGTGTTGCACATCACACAGGAAAGGAGCCTTGATTTCCTTGATGGCACTCCAGAGAAACCCCAAGAACACTGATTCAAGGCTAGAGGGATCCTGAGGTCACTGTAGCAACACGAAATATCTCCGTGGACCACAAATCAACTCGAGATGAGAGGTTAGTCCCTGGCTTCTACTCCAGAGGAATACCACCTTACCACAAGCACCTCAAGAGGAGGCTTCTCTCAGCTCTAGGTATGTGAGAGGGACCCTGAGTTTGCGGCCTCAAGTGGAATGGACACCGCGATGCCCTGACTCGAAATAAGGCCGGATATCCCTGCAGTGACTTGAATGCAGGCTCGTCTTGCATCTCCCAAGACGAAAGGATGTCTGAATCCCCTGTGGAGACCACAGAGAAAGACCTAGTTCCCCACCTCATCGCGACCGGAGGCCTCACATCCTTTGAAAACTCCAGAGGGACGCGGAGATCAGTGCCTCCAAAGGAGACGAAGCCTGACTCCTCGTGAAACTTGATAGGAGTCCCAGGATTCCTGTGGCACGTGGAAAGGGACCCTTGGTCTCCCGCCTCAGCTGGAGAGGCGTCCCAATTGCCCTGCCAAGCCTCGAGGAGAATCCCGAGTTGTCCCTCGCAACTAGGCAGGAGTCCTGACGTCGCTGAACAAACACGTGTGTGGAAGGGCCATCCCTGTCTTAACTCGAGAATATACCCCAGGTTCCCGCCGCAACTCGAGTAAAACCATGAGTCTTCCCCCTCGGCGCGAGATGAGGCCCGATTCCCCTGCACTGCGTGCAGAGCAATTCCGTGTTGCACATCACACATGAAAGGAGCCTTGATTTCCTTCATGGCACTCCAGGGAAACCCCAAGAACACTGTTTCAAGGCTAGAGGGATCCTGAGGTCACTGGAGCAACACAAAAGAGCTCCGTGGACCAAAAATCAACTCGAGATGAGAGGTTAGTCCCTGGCTTTGACTCCAGGGTAATACTACCTTACCACAAGCACCTCAAGAGGAGGCTTCTCTCAGCTCTAGGTATGTGAGAGGGACCCTGAGTTTGCGGCCTCAAGTGGAATGGACACCACGATGCCCTGACTCGAAATAAGGCCGGATATTCCTGCAGTGACTTGAATGCAGGCTCGTCTTGCATCTCCCAAGACGAAAGGATGTCTGAATCCCCTGTGGAGACCACAGAGAAAGACCTAGTTCCCCACCTCATCGCGACCGGAGGCCTCACATCCTTGGAAAACTCCAGAGGTATGCGGAGATCAGTGCCTCCAAAGGAGACAATGCCTGACTCCTCGTGAAACTTGATAGGAGTCCCAGGATTCCTGTGGCACGTGGAAAGGGACCCTTGGTCTCCCGCCTCAGCTGGAGAGGCGTCCCAATTGCCCTGCCAAGCCTCGAAGAGAATCCCGAGTTGTCCCTCACAACTAGGCAGGAGTCCTGACGTCGCTGAACAAACATGTGTGTGGAAGGGCCATCCCTGTCGTAACTCGAGAATATACCCCAGGTTACCGCCGCAACTCGAGAAAAACCATGAGACTTCCCCCTCGCCGCAAAATGAGGCCCAATTCCCCTGCACTGCGTGCAGAGCAATGCCGTGTTGCACATCACACAGGAAAGGAGCCTTGATTTCCTTGATGGCACTCCAGAGAAACCCCAAGAACACTGTTTCAAGGCTAGAGTGATCCTGAGGTCACTGTAGCAACACGAAAGAGCTCCGTGGACCAAAAATCAACTCGAGATGAGAAGTTAGGCCCTGGATTCAACTACAGAGGAATACGACCTTACCACAAGCACGTCAAGAGGAGGCTTCTCTCAGTTCTAGGTATGTGAGAGGGACCCTGAGTTTGCAGCCTCAAGTGGAATGGACACCGCGATGCCCTGACTTGAAATAAGGCCGGATATGCCTGCAGTGACTTGAATGCAGGCTCGTCTTGCATCTCCCAAGACGAAAGGATGTCTGAATTCCCTGTGGAGACCACAGAGAAATACCTAGTTCCCCACCTCATCGCGACCGGAGGCCTCACATCCTTTGAAAACTCCAGAGGGACACGGAGATCAGTGCCTCCAAAGGGGACGACGCCTGACTCCTCGAGAAACTTGATAGGAATCCCAGGAATCCTGTGACACGTGGAAAGGGACCCTTGGTCTCCCACCTCAGCTGGAGAGGCGTCCCAGTTGCCCTGCCAAGCCTCGAGTAGAATCCCGAGTTGTCCCTCGCAATTAGGCAGGAGTCCTGATTTTGCTGTACAAACACGTGTGTCGAAGGGCCATCCCCGTCGTAACTCGAGAATATACCCCAGGTTCCCGCCACAAATCGATAAAAACCATGAGACTTCCCACTCGCCGCGAGATGAGGCCCGATTCCCCTGCACTGCGTGCAGAGCAATGCCGTGTTGCACATCACACAGGAAAGGAGCCTTGATATCCTTGATGGCACTCCAGAGAAAGCCCAAGAACACTGTTTCAAGGCTAGAAGGATCCTGAGGTCACTGTAGCAACACGAAAAATCTCCGTAGACCAAAAATCAACTCGAGATGAGAGGTTAGTCCCTGGCTCCGACTCCAGAAGAATACTACCTTACCACAAGCACCTCAAGAGGAGGCTTCTCTCAGCTCTAGCTATGTGAGAGGGACCCTGAGTTTGCGGCCTCAAGTGGAATGGACACCACGATGCCCTGACTCGAAATAAGGCTGGATATCCCTGCAGTGACTTGAATGCAGGCTCGTCTTGCATCTCCCAAGACGAAAGGATGTCTTAATCCCCTGTGGAGACCACAGAGAAAGACGTAGTTCCCCACCTCATCGCGACCGGAGGCCTCACATCCTTTGAAAACTCCAGAGGGACGCGGAGATAAGTGCCTCCAAAGGAGACGATGCCTGACTCCTCGTGAAACTTGATAGGAGTCCCAGGATTCCGGTGGCACGTGGAAAGGGACACTTGGTCTACCGCCTCAGCTGGAGAGGCGTCCCAATTGCAATGCCAAGCCTCGAGGAGAATCCCGAGTTGTCCCTCGCAACTAGGCAGGAGTCCTGACGTCGCTGAACAAACACGTGTGTGGAAGGGCCATCCCCGTCGTAACTCGAGAATATACCCCAGGTTCCCGCCGCAACTCGAGAAAAACCATGAGACTTCCCCCTCGGCGCGAGATGAGGCCCGATTCCCCTGCACTGCGTGCAGAGCAATTCACTGTTGCACATCACACATGAAAGAAGCCTTGATTTCCTTCATGGCACTCCAGGGAAACCCCAAGAACACTGTTTCAAGGCTAGAGGGATCCTGAGGTCACTGTAGCAACACAAAAGAGCTCCGTGGACCAAAAATCAACTCGAGATGAGAGGTTAGTCCCTGGCTTTGACTCCAGGGTAATACCACCTTACAACAAGCACCTCAAGAGAAGGCTTCTCTCAGCTCTAGGTATGTGAGAGGGACTCTGTGTTTGCGGCCTCAAGAGGAATGGACACCGCGATGCCCTGACTCGAAATAAGGCCGGATATCCTTGCATTGACTTGAATGCAGGCTCGTCTTGCATCTCCCAAGACGAAAGGATGTCTGAATCCCCTGTGGAGACCACAGAGAAATACCTAGTTCCCCACCTCATCGCGACCGGAGGCCTCACATCCTTGGAAAACTCCAGAGGGACGCGGAGATCAGTGCCTCCAAAGGAGACTATGCCTGACTCCTCGTGAAACTTGATAGGAATCCCAGGATTCCTGTGGCACATGGAAAGGGACCCTTGGTCTCCCACCTCAGCTGGAGAGGCGTCCCAATTGCCCTGCCAAGCCTCGAAGAGAATCCCGAGTTGTCCTTCACAACTAGGCAGGAGTCCTGACGTCGTTGAACAAACACGTGTGTGGAAGGGCCATCCCCGTCGTAACTCGAGAATATACACCAGGTTCCCGCCGCAACTCGAGTAAAACCATGAGACTTCACACTCGCCGCAAGATGAGGCCCGATTCCCCAGCACTGCGTGCAGAGCAATGCCGTGTTGCACATCACACAGGAAAGGAGCCTTGATTTCCTTGATGGCACTCCAGAGAAACCCCAAGAACACTGTTTCAAGGCTAGAGGGATCCTGAGGTCACTGTAGCAACACGAAAGAGCTCCGTGGACCAAAAATCAACTCGAGATGAGATGTTAGTCCCTGGCTTCGACTCCAGAGGAATACCACCTTACCACAAGCACCTTAAGAGGAGGCTTCTGTCAGCTCTAGGTATGTGAGAGGGACCCTGAGTTTGCGGCCTCAAGTGAAATGGACACCGCGATGCCCTGACTCGAAATAAGGTCGGATATCCCTGCAGTCACTTGAATGCAGGCTCGTCTTGCATCTCCCAAGACGAAAGGGTGTCTGAATCCCCTGTGGAGACACAGAGAAAGACCTAGTTCCACACCTCCTCGCGACCGGAGGCCTCACATCCTTTGAAAACTCCAGAGGGACACGGAGATCAGTGCCTCCAAAGGAGACGATGCCTGACTCCTCGAGAAACTTGATAGGAGTCCCAGGATTCCCGTGGCACGTGAAAAGGGACCCTTGGTCTCCCGCCTCAGCTGGAGAGGTGTCCGAATTGCCCTGCCAAGCCTCGAGGAGAATCCCGAGTTTTCCCTCGCAACTAGGCAGGAGTCCTGACGTCGCTGAACAAACACGTGTGTGGAAGGGCCATCCCCGTGGTAACTCGAGAATATACCCCAGGTTCCCGCCGCAACTCGAGAAAAACCATGAGACTTCACCCTCGCCGCGAGATGAGGCCCGATTCCCCTGCACTGCGTGCAGAGCAATGCCGTGTTGCACATCACACAGGTAAGGAGCCTTGATTTCCTTGATGGCACTCCAGAGAAACACCAAGAACTCTGTTTTAAGGCTAGAGGGATCCTGAGGTCACTGTAGTAACACGAAAGAGCTCCGTGGACCACAAATCAACTCGAGATGAGAGGTTAGTCCCTGGCTTCGACTCCAGAGGAATATCACCTTACTACAAGCACCTCAAGAGGAGGATTCTCTCAGCTCTAGGTATGTGAGAGGGACCCTGACTTTGCGGCCTCAAGTGGAATGAACACCGCCATGCCCTGACTCGAAATAAGGCCGGATATGCCTGCAGTGACTTGAATGCAGGCTCGTCTTGCATCTCCCAAGACGAAAGGATGTCTGAATCCCCTGTGGAGACCACAGAGAAAGACCTAGTTACCCACCTCATCGCGACTGGAGGCCTCACATCCTTTAAAAACTCCAGAGGGACGCGGAGATCAGTGCCTCCAAAGGAGACGATGCCTGACTCCTCGAGAAACTTGATAGGAGTCCCAGGATTCCTGTGGCACGTGGAAAGGGACCCTTGGTCTCCCGCCTCAGCTGGAGAGGCGTCCCAATTGCCCTGCCAAGCCTCGAGGAGAATCCCGAGTTGTCCCTCGCAACTAGGCAGGAGTCCTGACGTTGCTGAACAAACGCGTGTGTGGAAGGGCCATCCCCGTCGTAATTCGAGAATATACCCCAGGTTCCCGCCGCAACTCGAGAAAAACTATGAGACTTCCCCCTCGCCGCGAGATGAGGCCCGATTCCCCTGCACCGCGTGCAGAGCAATGCCGTGTTGCACATCACACAGGAAAGGAGCCTTGATTTCCTTGATGGCACTCCAGAGAAACCCCAAGAACACTGTTTCAAGGCTAGAGGGATCCTGAGGTCACTGTAGCAACATGAAAGAGCTCCGTGGACCAAAAATCAACTGGAGATGAGAGGTTAGTCCCTGGCTTCGAATCCAGAGGAATACCACCTTACCACAAGCACCTCAAGAGGAGGCTTCTCTCAGCTCTAGGTATGTGAGAGGGACCCTGAGTTTGCGGCCTCAAGTGGAATAGACACCGCGATGCCCTGACTCGAAATAAGGCCGGATATCCCTGCAGTGACTTGAATGCAGGCTTGTCTTTCATCTCCCAAGACGAAAGGATGTCTGAATCCCCTGTGGAGACCACAGAGAAAGACCTAGTTCCCCACCTCATCGCGACCGGAGGCCTCACATCCTTTGAAAACTCCAGAGGGACGCGCAGATCAGTGCCTCCAAAGGAGACGATGCCTGACTCCTCGTGAAACTTGATAGGAGTCCCAGGATTCCCATGGCAAGTGGAAAGGAACACTTGGTCTCCCGCCTCAGCTGGAGAGGCATCCCAATTGCCCTGCCAAGCCTCGAGGAGAATCCCGAGTTATCCCTCGCAACTAGGCAGGAGTCCTGACGTCGCTGAACAAACACGTGTGTGGAAGGGCCATCCCCGTCGTAACTCGAGAATATACACCAGGTTCCCGCCGCAACTCGAGAAAAATCATGAGAGTTCCCCCTCCCCGCGAGATGAGGCCCGATTCCCCTGCACTGCGTGCAGAGCAATGCCGTGTTGCACATCACACAGGAAAGGAGCCTTGATTTCCTTGATGGCATTCCAGAGAAACCCCAAGAACACTGTTTCAAGGCTAGAGGGATCCTGAGGTCACTGTAGCAACACGAAAGAGCTCCGTGGACCACACATCAACTCGAGATGAGAGGTTAGTCCCTGGCTTCGACTCCAGAGGAATACCACCTTACCACAAGCACCTCAAGAGGAGGCTTCTCTCAGCTCTGGGTATGTGAGAGGGACCATGATTTTGCGGCCTCCAGTGGAATGGATACCACGATGCCCTGACTCGAAATAAGGCCGGATGTGCCTGCAGTGACTTGAATGCAGGCTCGTCTTGCATCTCCCAAGACGAAAGGATGTCTGAATCCCCTGTGGAGACCACAGAGAAAGACCTAGTTCCCCACCTCATCGCAACCGGAGGCCTCACATCCTTTGAAAACTCCAGAGGGACGCGGAGATCAGTGCCTCGTAAGGAGACGATGCCTGAGTCCTCGTGAAACTTGATAGGAGTCCCAAGAATCCTGTGGCACGTGGAAAGGAACCCTTGGTCTCCCGCCTCAGCTGGAGAGGCGTCCCAATTGCCCTGCCAAGCCTCGAGGAGAATCCCGAGTTGTCCCTCGCAACTAGGCAGGAGTCCTGACGTCGCTGAACAAACACGTGTGTGGAAGGACCATCCCCGTGGTAACTCGAGATTAGACCCCAAGTTCCCGTCGAAACTCGAGAAAAACCATGAGACTTCCCCCTCGCTGCGAGATGAGGCCCGATTCCCCTGCACTGCGTGCAGAGCAATGCCGTGTTGCACATCACACAGGAAAGGAGCTTTGATTTCCTTAATGGCACTCCAGAGAAACCCCAAGAACACTGTTTCAAGGCTAGAGGGATCCTGAGGTCACTGTAGCAACACGAAAGAGCTCCGTGAACCACAAATCAATTCGAGATGAGAGGATAGTCCATGGCTTCGACTCCAGAGGAATACCACCTTACCACAGGCACCTCAAGAGGAGGCTTCTCTCAGCTCTAGGTATGTGAGAGGGACCCTGAGTTTGCGGCCTCAAGTGGAATGGACACCGCGATGCCCTGACTCGAAATAAGGCCGGATATGCCTGCAGTGACTTGAATTCAGGCTCGTCTTGCATCTCTAAAGACGAAAGGATGTCTGAATGCCCTGTGGAGACCACAGAGAAAGACCTTGTTCCCCACCTCATCGCGACCGGAGGCCTCACATTCTTTGAAAACTCCAGAGGGACGTGGAGATCAGTGCCTCCAAAGGAGACGATGCCTGACTCCTCGTGAAACTTGATAGGAGCCCCAGGATTCCTGTGGCACGTGGAAAGGGAACCTTGGTCTTCCGCCTCAGCTGGAGAGGCGTCCCAATTGCCCTGCCAAGCCTCGAGGAGAATCCCGAGTTGTCCCTCGCAACTAGGCAGGAGTCCTGACGTCGCAGAACAAACACGTGTGTCGAAGGGCCATCCCTGTCGTAACTCGAGAATATACCCCAGGTTCCCGCCGCAACTCGAGAAAAACCATGAGAGTTCCCCCTCCCCGCGAGATGAGGCCCGATTCCCCTGCACTGCGTGCAGAGCAATGCCGTGTTGCACATCACACAGGAAAGGAGCCTTGATTTCCTTGATGGCACTCCAGACAAACCCCAAGAACACTGTTTCAAGGCTAGAGGGATCCTGAGGTCACTGTAGCAACACGAAAGAGCTCCGTGGACCACAAATCAACTCGAGATGAGAGGTTAGTCCCTGGCTTCGACTCCAGAGGAATACCACCTTACCACAAGTATCTCAAGAGGAGGCTTCTCTCAGTTATACGTATGTGAGAGGGACCCTGAGTTTGCGGCCTCAAGTGGAATGGACACCACGATGCCCTGACTCGAAATAAGGCCGGATATGCCTGCAGTGACTTGAATGCAGGCTCGTCTTGCATCTCCCAAGACGAAATGATGTCTGAATACCCTGTGGAGACCACAGAGAAAGACCTAGTTCCCCACCTCATCGCGACCGGAACCTCACATCCTTTGAAAAGTCCAGAGGGACGCAGAGATCAGTGCCTCCAAAAGAGACGATGCCTGACTCCTCGTGAAACTTGATAGGAGTCCCAGGATTCCCATGGCACGTGGAAAGGAACACTTGGTCTCCTGCCTCAGCTGGAGAGGCATCCCAATTGCCCTGCCAAGCCTCGAGGAGAATCCCGAGTTGTCCCTCGCAACTAGGCAGAAGTCCTGACATCGCTGAACAAACACGTGTGTGGAAGGGCCATCCCCGTCGTAACTCGAGAATATACCGCAGGTTCCCGCCGCAACTCGAGAAAAATCATGAGACTTACCCCTCGCCGCGAGCTGAGGCCCGATTCCCCTGCACTGCGTGCAGAGCAATGCCGTGTTGCACATCACACAGGAAAGAAGCCTTGATTTCCTTGATGGCACTCCAGAGAAACCCCAAGAACACTGTTTCAAGGCTAGAGGGATCCTGAGGTCACTGTAGCAACACGAAAGAGCGCCGTGGACCAAAAATTAACTCGAGTTGAGAGGTTAGTCCCTGGCTTCGACTCCAGAGGAATACCACCTTACCACAAGCACCTCAAGAGGAGGCTTCTCTCAGCTCTACGTAAGTGAGAGGGACCCTGAGTTTGCGCCCTCAAGTGGAATGGATACCGCGATGCCCTGACTCGAAATAAGTCCGGATATGCCTGCAGTGACTTGAATGCAGGCTCGTCTTCCATCTCCCATGACGAAAAGATGTCTGAATCCCCTGTGGAGACCACAGAGAAAGACCTAGTTCCACACCTCATCGCGACCGGAAGCCTCACATCCTTTGAAAACTCCAGAGGGACACGGAGATCAGTGCCTCCAAAGGAGACGATGCCTGACTCCTCGTGAAACTTGATAGGAGCCCCAGGATTCCTGTGGCACTTGGAAAGGGAATCTTGGGCTTCCGCCTCAGCTGGAGAGGCGTCCCAATTGCCCTGCCAAGCCTCGAGGAGAATCCCGAGTTGTCCCTCGCAACTAGGCAGGAGTCCTGACGTCGCAGAACAAACACGTGTGTCGAAGGGCCATCCCCGTCGTAACTCGAGAATATACACCAGGTTCCCGCCGCAACTCGAGAAAAACCATGAGACTTCCCCCTCCCCGCGAGATGAGGCCCGATTCCCCTGCACTGCATGCAGAGCAATGCCGTGTTGCACATCACACAGGAAAGGAGCCTTGATTTCCTTGATGGCACTCCAGACAAACCCCAAGAACACTGTTTCAAGGCTAGAGGGATCCTGAGGTCACTGTAGCCACACGAAAGAGTTCCGTGGACCACAAATCAACTCGAGATGAGAGGTTAGTCCCTGGCTCGACTCCAGAGGAATACCACTTTACCACAAGCACCTCAAGAGGAGGCTTCTCTCAGTTCTACGTATGTGAGAGGGACCCTGAGTTTGCGGCCTCAAGTGGAATGGACACCACGATGCCCTGACTCGAAATAAGGCCGGATATGCCTGCAGTGACTTGAATGCAGGCTAGTCTTGCATCTCCCAAGACGAAATGATGTCTGAATACCCTGTGGAGACCACAGAGAAAGACCTAGTTCCACACCTCATCGCGACCGGAACCTCACATCCTTTGAAAACTCCAGAGGGACGCAGAGATCAGTGCCTCCAAAAGAGACGATGCCTGACTCCTCGTGAAACTTGATAGGAGTCCCAGGATTCCCATGGCACGTGGAAAGGAACACTTGGTCTCCCGCCTCAGCTGGAGAGGCATCCCAATTGCCCTGCCAAGCCTCGAGGAGAATCCCGAGTTGTCCCTCGCAACTAGGCAGGAGTCCTGACGTCGCTGAACAAACACGTGTGTGGAAGGGCCATCCCCGTCGTAACTCGAGAATAGACCCCAAGTTCCCGTCGCAACTCGAGAAAAACCATGAGACTTCCCCCTCGCTGCGAGATGAGGCCCGATTCCCCTGCACTGCGTGCAGAGCAATGCCGTGTTGCACATCACACAGGAAAGGAGCCTTGATTTCCTTAATGGCACTCCAGAGAAACCCCAAGAACACTGTTTCAAGGCTAGAGGGATCCTGAGTTCACTGTAGCAACACGAAAGAGCTCCGTGAACCACAAATCAATTCGAGATGAGAGGTTAGTCCATGGCTTCGACTCCAGAGGAATACCACCTTACCACAGGCACCTCAAGAGGAGGTTTCTCTCAGCTTTAGGTATGTGAGAGAGACCCTGAGTTTGCGGCCTCAAGTGGAATGGACACCGCGATGCCCTGACTCGAAATAAGGCCGGATATGCCTGCAGTGACTTGAATTCAGGCTCGTCTTGCATCTCTAAAGACGAAAGGATGTCTGAATGCCCTTTGGAGACCACAGAGATAGACCTAGTTCCCCACCTCATCGCGACCAGAGGCCTCACATTCTTTGAAAACTCCAGAGGGACGCGGAGATCAGTGCCTCCAAAGGAGACGATGCCTGACTCCTCGTGAAACTTGATAGGAGCCCCAGGATTCCTGTGGCACGTGGAAAGGGAACCTTGGTCTTCCGCCTCAGCTGGAGAGGCGTCCCAATTGCCCTGCCAAGCCTCGAGGAGAATCCCGAGTTGTCCCTCGCAACTAGGCAGGAGTCCTGACGTCGCAGAACACACACGTGTGTCGAAGGGCCATCCCCGTCGTAACTCGAGAATATACCCCAGGTTCCCGCCGCAACTCGAGAAAAACCATGAGACTTCCCCCTCGCCGCGAGATGAGGCCCGATTCCCCTGCACTGCGTGCAGAGCAATGCCGTGTTGCACATCACACAGGAAAGGAGCCTTGATTTCCTTGATGGCACTCCAGACAAACCCCAAGAACACTGTTTCAAGGCTAGAGGGATCCTCAGGTCACTGTAGCAACACGAAAGAGCTCCATGGACCACAAATCAACTCGAAATGAGAGGTTAGTCCCTGGCTTCGACTCCAGAGGAATACCACCTTACCACAAGCACCTCAAGAGGAGGCTTCTCTCAGTTCTACGTATGTGAGAGGGACCCTGAGTTTGCGGCCTCAAGTGGAATGGACACCACGATGCTCTGACTCGAAATAAGGCCGGATATGACTGCAGTGACTTGAATGCAGGCTCGTCTTGCATCTCCCAAGACGAAATAATGTCTGAATACCCTGTGGAGACCACAGAGAAGGACCTAGTTCCCCACCTCATCGCGACCGGAACCTCACATCCTTTGAAAACTCCAGAGGGACGCAGAGATCAGTGCCTCCAAAAGAGACGATGCCTGACTCCTCTTGAAACTTGATAGGAGTCCCAGGATTCCCATGGCACGTGGAAAGGGACCCTTGGTCTCCCGCCTCAGCTGGAGAGGCATCCCAATTGCCCTGCCAAGCGTCGAGGAGAATCCCGAGTTGTCCCTCGCAACTAGGCAGGAGTCCTGACGTCGCTGAACAAACACGTGTGTGGAAGGGCCATCCCCGTGGTAACTCGAGAATAGACCCCAAGTTCCCGTCGCAACTCGAGAAAAACCATGAGACTTCCCCATCGCTGCGAGATGAGGCCCGATTCCCCTGCACTGCGTGCAGAGCAATGCCATGTTGCACATCACACAGGAAAGGAGCCTTGATTTCCTTGATGGCACTCCAGACAAACCCCAAGAACACTGTTTCAAGGCTAGAGGGATCCTGAGGTCACTGTAGCAACACGAAAGAGCTCCGTGGACCACAAAACAACTCGAGATGAGAGGTTAGTCCCTGGCTTCGACTCCACAGGAATACCACCTTACCACAAGCACCTCAAGAGGAGGCTTCTCTCAGTTCTATGTATGTGAGAGGGACCCTGAGTTTGCGGCCTCAAGTGGAATGGACACCACGATGCCCTGACTCGAAATCAGGCCGGATATGCCTGCAGTGACTTGAATGCAGGCTCGTCTTGCATCTCACAAGACGAAATGGTGCCTGAATACCCTGTGGAGAACACAGAGATAGACCTAGTTCCCCACCTAATCGCGACCGGAACCTCACATCCTTTGAAAACTCCAGAGAGACGCGGAGATCAGTGCCTCCAAAGGAGACAATGCCTGACTCCTCGTGAAAATTGATAGGAGTCCCAGGATTCCTGTGGCACGTGGAAAGGAACACTTGGTCTCCCGCCTCAGCTGGAGAGGCGTCCCAATTGCCCTGCCAAGCCTCGAGGAGAATCCCGAGTTGTCCCTCGCAACTAGGCAGGAGTCCTGACGTCGCTGAACAAACACGTGTTTGGAAGGGCCATCCCCGACGTAACTCGAGAATATACCTCAGGTTCCCGCCTCAACTCGAGAAAAACCAGGAGACTTCCCCGTCGCCACGAGATGAGGCCCGATTCCCCTGCACTGCGTGCAGAGCAATGCCGTGTTGCACATCACACAGGAAAGGAGCCTTGATTTCCTTGATGGCACTCCAGAGAAAGCCCAAGAACACTGTTTCAAGGCTAGAGGGATCCTGAGGTCACTGTAGCAACACGAAAGAGCTCCGTGGACCAAACATCAACTCGAGATGAGAGGTTAGTCCCTGGCTTCGACTCCAGAGGAATACCACCTTACCAAAAGCACTTCAAGAGGAGGCTTCTCTCAGCTCTGCGAGTGTGAGAGGGACCATGAGTTTGCGGCCTCAAGTGGAATGGATACCGCGATGCCCTGACTCGAAATAAGGCCGGATATGCCTGCAGTGACTTGAATGCAGGCTCGTCTTCCATCTCCCAAGACGAAAGGATGTCTGAATGCCCTGTGGAGACCACAGAGAAAGACCTAGTTCCACACCTCATCGCGACCGGAAGCCTCACATCCTTTGAAAACTCCAGAGGGACGCGGAGATCAGTGCCTCCAAAGGAGACGATGCCTGACTCCTCGTGAAACTTGATAGGAGTCCCAGGATTCCTGTGGCACGTGGACAGGGACCATTGGTCTCCCGCCTCAGCTGGAGAGGCGTCCCAATTGCCCTGCCAAGCCTCGAGGAGAAGCCCGAGTTGTCCCTCGCAACTAGGCAGGAGTCCTGACGTCGCTGAACAAACACTTTTGTGGAAGGGCCATCCCCGTCGTAACTCGAGAATATACCCCAGGTTCCCTCCGCAACTTGAGAAAAACCATGAGACTTCCCCCTCGCCAGGAGATGAGGCCCGATTCCCCTGCACTGCGTGCAGAGCAATGCCGTGTTGCACATCACACAGGAAAGGAGCCTTGATTTCCTTGATGGCACTCCAGAGAAACCCCAAGAACACTGTTTCAAGGCTAGAGGGATCCTGAGGTCACTGTAGCAACACGAAAGAGCTCCGTGGACCAAAAATCAACTCGAGATGTGAGGTTAGTCCCGGGCTTCGACTCCAGAAGAATACCACCTTACCACAAGCACCTCAAGAGGAGGCTTCTCTCAGCTCTAGGTATGTGAGAGGGACCCTGATTTTGCGGCCTCAATTGGAATGGACACCGCGATGCCCTGACTCGAAATAAGGCCGGATATGCCTGCAGTGACTTGAATGCAGGCTCGTGTTGCATCTCCCAAGACGAAAGGATGTCTGAATCCCCTGTGGAGACCACAGAGAAAGACCTAGTACCCACCTCATCGCGACCGGAGGCCTCACATCCTATGAAAAATGCAGAGGGACGCGAAGATCAGTGCCTCCAAAGGAGACGATGCCTGACTCCTCATGAAACTTGATAGGAGTCCCAGGATTCCTGTGGCACGTGGAAAGGGACCCTTGGTCTTCTGCCTCAGCAGGAGAGGCGTCCCAATTGCCCTGCCAAGCATCGAAGAGAATCCCGAGTTGTCCCTCGCAACTAGGCAGGAGTCCTGACTTCGCTGAAAAAACACGTGTGTGGAAGGGCCATCCCCGTCGTAACTCGAAAATATACCCCAGGTTCCCGCCTCAACTCGAGAAAAACCATGAGACTTCCCCGTCGCCGCGAGATGAGGCCCGATTCCCCTGCACTGCATGCAGAGTAATGCCGTGTTGCACATCATACAGGAAAGGAGCCTTGATTTCCTTGATGGCACTCCAGAGAAACCCCAAGAACACTGTTTCAAGGCTAGAGGGATCCTGAGGTCACTGTAGCAACACGAAAGAGCTCCGTGGACCAAAAATCAACTCGAGATGAGAGGTTAGTCCCTGGCTTCGACTCCAGAGGAATACCACCTTACCACAAGCACCTCAAGAGGAGGCTTCTCTCAGCTCTAGGTATGTGAGAGGGACCCTGAGTTTGCGGCCTCAAGTGGAATGGACACCGCGATGCCCTAACTCGAAATAAGGCCTGATATGCCTGCAGTGACTTGAATGCAGGCTTGTCTTGTATCTCTAAAGACGAAAGGATGTCTGAATCCCCTGTTGAGACCACAGAGAAAGACCTAGTTCCCCACCTCATCGAGACAGGAGGCCTCACTTCCTTGAAAATCTCCAGAGGTACGCGGAGATCAATGCCTCAAAAGGAGACGATGCCTGACTCCTCGTGAAAATTGATAGGAGTCCCAGGATTCCTGTGGCACCTGGAGAGGGACACTTGGTCTCCCGCCTCAAGTGGAGAGGCGTGTCAATTGCCCTGCCAAGCCTCGAGGAGAATCCCGAGTTGTCCCTCGCAACTAGGCAGGGGTCCTGACGTCGCTGAACAAACACGTGTGTGGAAGGGCCATCCCCGTCGTAACTCGAGAATATACCCCAGGTTCCCGCCGCAACTCGAGAAAAACCATGAGACTTCCCCCTCGCCGCGAGATGAGGCCCGATTCCCCTGCAATGCTTGCAGAGCAATTCCGTGTTGCACATCACACATGAAAGGAGCCTTGATTTCCTTGATGGCACTCCAGAGAAACCCAAGAACACTGTTTCAAGGCTAGAGGGATCCTGAGGTCACTGTAGCAACACGAAAGAGTTCTGTGGACCAAAAATCAACTCGAGATTAGAGGTTAGTCCCTGGCTTCGACTCCAAAGGAAACTACCTTACCACAAGGACATCAAGAGGAGGCTTCTCTCAGCTCTAGGTATGTGAGAGGGACCCTGAGTTTGCGGCCTCAAGTTTAATGGACACCCCGATGCCCTGACTCGAAATAAGGCCGGATATGCCTGCAGTGACTTGAATGCAGGCTCGTCTTGCATCTCTAAAGACGAAAGGATGTCTGAATCCCCTGTGGAGACCACAGAGAAAGACCTAGGTCCCCACCTCATCGCGACCGGAGGCCTCACATTCTTTGAAAACTCCAGAGGGACGCGGAGATCAGTGCCTCCAAAGGAGATGATGCCTGACTCCTCGTGAAACTTGATAGGAGTCCCAGGATTCCTGTGGCACGTGGAAAGGGAACCTTGGTCTCCCGCCTCAGCTGGAGAGGCGTCCCAATTGCCCTGCCAAGCCTCGAGGAGAATCCCGAGTTGTCCCTCGCAACTAGGCAGGAGTCCTGACGTCGCAGAACAAACACGTGTGTCGAAGGGCCATCCCCGTCGTAACTCGAGAATATACCCCAGATTCCCGCCGCAACTCGAGAAAAACCATGAGAGTTCCCCCTCCCCGCGAGATGAATCCCGATTCCCCTGCACTGCGTGCAGAGCAATGCCGTGTTGCACATCACACAGGAAAGGAGCCTTGATTTCCTTGATGGCACTCCAGACAAACCCCAAGAACACTGTTTCAAGGCTAGAGGGATCCTGAGGTCACTGTAGCAAAACGAAAGAGCTCCATGGACCACAAATCAACTCGAGATGAGAGGTTAGTCCCTGGCTTCGACTCCAGAGGAATACCACCTAACCACAAGCACCTCAAGAGGAGGCTTCTCTCAGTTCTACATATGTGAGAGGGACCCTGAGTTTGCGGCCTCAAGTGGAATGGACACCACGATGCTCTGACTCGAAATAAGGCCGGATATGACTGCAGTGACTTGAATGCAGGCTCGTCTTGCATCTCCCAAGACGAAATGATGTCTGAATACCCTGTGGAGACCACAGAGAAGGACCTAGTTCCCCACCTCATCGCGACCGGAACCTCACATCCTTTGAAAACTCCAGAGGGACGCAGAGATCAGTGCCTCCAAAAGAGACGATGCCTGACTCCTCGTGAAACTTGATAGGAGTCCCAGGATTCCCATGGCACGTGGAAAGGAACACTTGGTCTTCCGCCTCAGCTGGAGAGGCATCCCAATTGCCCTGCCAAGCCTCGAGGAGAATCCCGAGTTGTCCCTCGCAACTAGGCAGGAGTCCTGACGTCGCTGAACAAACACGTGTGTGGAAGGGCCATCCCCGTCGTAACTCGAGAATATACCGCAGGTTCCCGCCACAACTCGAGAAAAATCATGATACTTCCCCCTCGCCGCGAGCTGAGGCCCGATTCCCCTGCACTGTGTGCAGAGCAATGCCGTGTTGCACATCACACAGGAAAGAAGCCTTGATTTCCTTGATGGGACTCCAGAGAAACCCCAAGAACACTGTTTCAAGGCTAGAGGGATCCTGAGGTCACTGTAGCAACACGAAAGAGCGCCGTGGACCAAAAATCAACTCGAGTTGAGAGGTTAGTCCCTGGCTTCGACTCCAGACGAATACCACCTTACCACAAGCACCTCAAGAGGATTCTTCTCTCAGTTCTAGGTATGTGAGAGGGACCCTGAGTTTGCGGCCTCAAGTTTAATGGACACCCCGATGCCCTGACTCGAAATAAGGCCGGATATCCCTGCAGTGACTTGAATGCAGGCTCGTCTTGCATCTCCCAAGATGAAAGGATGTCTGAATCCCCTGTGGAGACCACAGAGAAAGACCTAGGTCCCCACCTCATCGCGACCGGAGTCCTCACATCCTATGAAAACTCCAGAGATAGGCGGAGATCAGTGCCTCCAAAGGAGACGATGCCTGACTCCTCGTGAAACTTGATAGGAGTCCCAGGATTCCTGTGGCACGTGGAAAGGGACCCTTGGTCTCCCGCCTCAGCTGGAGAGGCGTCCCAATTGCCCTGCCAAGCCTCGAGGAGAATCCCGAATTGTCGCTCGCAACTAGGCAGGAGTCCTGACTTCGCTGAACAAACACGTGTGTGGAAGGGCCATCCCCGTGGTAACTCGAGAATATACCCCAGGTTCCCGCCACAAATCGAGAAAAACCATGAGACTTCCCCGTCGCCGCGAGATGAGGCCCGATTCCCCTGCACTGGGTGCAGAGCAATGCCGTGTTGCACATCACACAGGATAGGAGCCTTGGTTTCCTTAATGGCACTCCAGAGAAACCCCAAGAACACTGTTTCAAGGCTAGAGGGATCCTGAGGTCACTGTAGCAACACGAAAGAGCTCCGTGGACCACACATCAACTCGAGATGAGAGGTTAGTCCCTGGCTTCGACTCCACAGGAATACCACCTTACCACAAGCACCTCAAGAGGAGGCTTCTCTCAGCTCTAGGTATGTGAGAGGGACCCTGAGTTTGCGGCCTCAAGTGGAATGGACACCGCGATGCCCTGACTCGAAATAAGGCCGGATATCCCTGCAGTGACTTGAATGCAGGCTCGTCTTGCACTTCCCAAGACAAAAGGATCTCTGAATGCCCTGTGGAGACAACAGAGAAAGACCTAGTTCCCCACCTCATCGCGACCGGAGGCCTCACATCCTTTGAGAATTTCAGAGGGACGCGGAGATCAGTGTCTCTAACGGAGACGATGCATGACTCCTCGTGAAACTTGATAGGAGTCCCAGGATTCCTGTGTCACGTGGAAAGGGACCCTTGGTCTCCCGCCTCCGCTGGAGAGTCGTCCGAATTGCCCTGCCAAGCCTCGAGGAGAATCCCGAGTTGTCCCTCGCAACTAGGCAGGAGTCCTGACGTCGCTGAACAAACACGTGTGTGGAAGGGCCATCCCCGTCGTAACTCGAAAATATACCCCAGGTTCCCGCCGCAACTCGAGAAAAACCATGAGACTTCCCCCTCGCCGCGAGATGAGGCCCGATTCCCCTGCACTGCGTGCAGAGCAATGCCGTGTTGCACATCACACAGGAAAGGAGCCTTGATTTCCTTGATGGCACTCCAGAGAAACCCCAAGAACACTGTTTCAAGGCTAGAGGGTTCCTGAGGTCACTGTAGCAACACGAAAGAGCTTCGTGGACCAAAAATCAACTCGAGATGAGAGGTTAGTCCCTGGCTTCGACTCCAGAGTAATACCACCTTACCACAAGCACCTCAAGAGGAGGCTTCTCTCAGCTCTGGTTATGTGAGAGGGACCATGAGTTTGCGGCCTCAAGTGGAATGGATACCACGATGCGTGACTCGAAATAAGGCCGGTTATGCCTGCAGTGACTTGAATGCAGGCTCGTCTTGCATCTCCCAAGACGAAAGGATGTCTGAATGCCCTGTGGAGACCACAGAGAAAGACCTAGTTCCCCACCTCATCGCGACCGGAGGCCTCACATTCTTTGAAAACTCCAGAGGGACGCGGAGATCAGTGCCTCCAAAGGAGACGATGCCTGACTCCTCGTGAAACTTGATAGGAGCCCCAGGATTCCTGTGGCACTTGGAAAGGGAACCTTGGGCTTCCGCCTCAGCTGGAGAGGCGTCCCAATTGCCCTGCCAAGCCTCGAGGAGAATCCCGAGTTGTCCCTCGCAACTAGGCAGGAGTCCTGACGTCGCAGAACAAACACGTGTGTCGAAGGGCCATCCCCGTCGTAACTCGAGAATATACACCAGGTTCCCGCCGCAACTCGAGAAAAACCATGAGAGTTCCCCCTCCCCGCGAGATGAGG
This sequence comes from Cervus elaphus, assembly GCF_910594005.1. NCBI lineage: Eukaryota > Metazoa > Chordata > Mammalia > Artiodactyla > Cervidae > Cervus > Cervus elaphus. The sequence continues at coordinate 65,889 of NW_025316725.1, read as the reverse complement.
CCCGATTCCCCTGCACTGCATGCAGAGCAATGCCGTGTTGCACATCACACAGGAAAGGAGCCTTGATTTCCTTGATGGCACTCCAGACAAACCCCAAGAACACTGTTTCAAGGCTAGAGGGATCCTGAGGTCACTGCAGCAACACGAAAGAGCTCCGTGGACTACAAATCAACTCGAGATGAGAGGTTAGTCCCTGGCTCGACTCCAGAGGAATACCACCTTAACACAAGCACCTCAAGAGGAGGCTTCTCTCAGTTCTACATATGTGAGAGGGACCCTGAGTTTGCGGCCTCAAGTGGAATGGACACCACGATGCCCTGACTCGAAATAAGGCCGGATATGCCTGCAGTGACTTGAATGCAGGCTAGTCTTGCATCTCCCAAGACGAAATGATGTCTGAATACCCTGTGGAGACCACAGAGAAAAACCTAGTTCCCCACCTCATCGCGAACGGAACCTCACATCCTTTGAAAACTCCAGAGGGACGCAGAGATCAGTGCCTCCAAAAGAGACGATGCCTGACTCCTCGTGAAACTTGATAGGAGTCCCAGGATTCCCATGGCAAGTGGAAAGGAACACTTGGTCTCCCGCCTCAGCTGGAGAGGCATCCCAATTGCCCTGCCAAGCCTCGAGGAGAATCCCGAGTTGTCCCTCGCAACTAGGCAGGAGTCCTGACGTCGCTGAACAAACACGTGTGTGGAAGGGCCATCCCCGTCGTAACTCGAGAATATACACCAGGTTCCCGCCGCAACTCGAGAAAAATCATGAGAGTTCCCCCTCCCCGCGAGATGAGGCCGAATTCCCCTGCACTGCGTGCAGAGCAATGCCGTGTTGCACATCACACAGGAAAGGAGTTTTGATTTCCTTGATGGCACTCCAGAGAAACCCCAAGAACACTGTTTCAAGGCTAGAGGGATCCTGAGGTCACTGTAGCAACACGAAAGAGCTCCGTGGACCACACATCAACTCGAGATGAGAGGTTAGTCCCTGGCTTCGACTCCAGAGGAATACCACCTTACCACAAGCACCTCAAGAGGAGGCTTCTCTCAGCTCTGGGTATGTGAGAGGGACCATGATTTTGCGGCCTCAAATGGAATGGATACCACGATGCCCTGACTCGAAATAAGGCCAGATATGCCTGCAGTGACTTGAATGCAGGCTCGTCTTGCATCTCCCAAGACGAAAGGATGTCTGAATCCCCTGTGGAGACCACAGAGAAAGACCTAGTTCCCCACCTCATCGCGACCGGAGGCCTCACATCCTTTGAAAACTCCAGAGGGACGCGGAGATCAGTGCCTCCTAAGGAGACGATGCCTGACTCCTCGTGAAACTTGATAGGAGTCCCAAGAATCCTGTGGCACGTGGAAAGGGACCCTTGGTCTCCCGCCTCCGCTGGAGAGTCGTCCCAATTGCCCTGCCAAGCCTCGAGGAGAATCCCGAGTTGTCCCTCGCAACTAGGCAGGAGTCCTGACGTCGCTGAACAAACACGTGTGTGGAAGGACCATCCCCGTGGTAACTCGAGAATAGACCCCAAGTTCCCGTCGCAACTCGAGAAAAACCATGAGACTTCCCCCTCGCTGCGAGATGAGGCCCGATTCCCCTGCACTGCGTGCAGAGCAATGCCGTGTTGCACATCACACAGGAAAGGAGCTTTGATTTCCTTAATGGCACTCCAGAGAAACCCCAAGAACACTGTTTCAAGGCTAGAGGGATCCTGAGGTCACTGTAGCAACACGAAAGAGCTCCGTGAACCACAAATCAATTCGAGATGAGAGGTTAGTCCATGGCTTCGACTCCAGAGGAATACCACCTTACCACAGGCACCTCAAGAGGAGGCTTCTCTCAGCTCTAGGTATGTGAGAGGGACCCTGAGTTTGCGGCCTCAAGTGGAATGGACACCGCGATGCCCTGACTCGAAATAAGGCCGGATATGCCTGCAGTGACTTGAATTCAGGCTCGTCTTGCATCTCTAAAGACGAAAGGATGTCTGAATGCCCTGTGGAGACCACAGAGAAAGACCTAGTTCCCCACCTCATCGCGACCGGAGGCCTCACATTCTTTGAAAACTCCAGAGGGACGTGGAGATCAGTGCCTCCAAAGGAGACGATGCCTGACTCCTCGTGAAACTTGATAGGAGCCCCAGGATTCCTGTGGCACGTGGAAAGGGAACCTTGGTCTTCCGCCTCAGCTGGAGAGGCGTCCCAATTGCCCTGCCAAGCCTCGAGGAGAATCCCGAGTTGTCCCTCGCAACTAGGCAGGAGTCCTGACGTCGCAGAACAAACACGTGTGTCGAAGGGCCATCCCTGTCGTAACTCGAGAATATACCACAGGTTCCCGCCGCAACTCGAGAAAAACCATGAGACTTCCCCCTCCCCGCGAGATGAGGCCCGATTCCCCTGCACTGCATGCAGAGCAATGCCGTGTTGCACATCACACAGGAAAGGAGCCTTGATTTCCTTGATGGCACTCCAGACAAACCCCAAGAACACTGTTTCAAGGCTAGAGGGATCCTGAGGTCACTGTAGCAACACGAAAGAGTTCCGTGGACCAAAAATCAACTCGAGATGAGAGGTTAGTCCCTGGCTCGACTCCAGAGGAATACCACTTTACCACAAGCACCTCAAGAGGAGGCTTCTCTCAGTTCTACGTATGTGAGAGGGACCCTGAGTTTGCGGCCTCAAGTGGAATGGACACCACGATGCCCTGACTCGAAATAAGGCCGGATATGCCTGCAGTGACTTGAATGCAGGCTAGTCTTGCATCTCCCAAGACGAAATGATGTCTGAATACCCTGTGGAGACCACAGAGAAAGACCTAGTTCCCCACCTCATCGCGAACGGAACCTCACATCCTTTGAAAACTCCAGAGGGACGCAGAGATCAGTGCCTCCAAAAGAGACGATGCCTGACTCCTCGTGAAACTTGATAGGAGTCCCAGGATTCCCATGGCACGTGGAAAGGAACACTTGGTCTCCCGCCTCAGCTGGAGAGGCATCCCAATTGCCCTGCCAAGCCTCGAGGAGAATCCCGAGTTGTCCCTCGCAACTAGGCAGGAGTCCTGACGTCGCTGAACAAACACGTGTGTGGAAGGGCCATCCCCGTCGTAACTCGAGAATAGACCCCAAGTTCCCGTCGCAACTCGAGAAAAACCATGAGACTTCCCCCTCGCTGCGAGATGAGGCCCGATTCCCCTGCACTGCGTGCAGAGCAATGCCGTGTTGCACATCACAGAGGAAAGGAGCCTTGATTTCCTTAATGGCACTCCAGAGAAACCCCAAGAACACTGTTTCAAGGCTAGAGGGATCCTGAGTTCACTGTAGCAACACGAAAGAGCTCCGTGAACCACAAATCAATTCGAGATGAGAGGTTAGTCCATGGCTTCGACTCCAGAGGAATACCACCTTACCACAGGCACCTCAAGAGGAGGTTTCTCTCAGCTTTAGGTATGTGAGAGAAACCCTGAGTTTGCGGCCTCAAGTGGAATGGACACCGCGATGCCCTGACTCGAAATAAGGCCGGATATGCCTGCAGTGACTTGAATTCAGGCTCGTCTTGCATCTCTAAAGACGAAAGGATGTCTGAATGCCCTGTGGAGACCACAGAGATAGACCTAGTTCCCCAGCTCATCGCGACCGGAGGCCTCACATTCTTTGAAAACTCCAGAGGGACGCGGAGATCAGTGCCTCCAAAGGAGACGATGCCTGACTCCTCGTGAAACTTGATAGGAGCCCCAGGATTCCTGTGGCACGTGGAAAGGGAACCTTGGTCTTCCGCCTCAGCTGGAGAGGCGTCCCAATTGCCCTGCCAAGCCTCGAGGAGAATCCCGAGTTGTCCCTCGCAACTAGGCAGGAGTCCTGACGTCGCAGAACAAACACGTGTGTCGAAGGGCCATCCCCGTCGTAACTCGAGAATATACCCCAGGTTCCCGCCGCAACTCGAGAAAAACCATGAGACTTCCCCCTCGCCGCGAGATGAGGCCCGATTCCCCTGCACTGCGTGCAGAGCAATGCCGTGTTGCACATCACACAGGAAAGGAGCCTTGATTTCCTTGATGGCACTCCAGACAAACCCCAAGAACACTGTTTCAAGGCTAGAGGGATCCTGAGGTCACTGTAGCAACACGAAAGAGCTCCATGGACCACAAATCAACTCGAAATGAGAGGTTAGTCCCTGGCTTCGACTCCAGAGGAATACCACCTTACCACAAGCACCTCAAGAGGAGGCTTCTCTCAGTTCTACGTATGTGAGAGGGACCCTGAGTTTGCGGCCTCAAGTGGAATGGACACCACGATGCTCTGACTCGAAATAAGGCCGGATATGCCTGCAGTGACTTGAATGCAGGCTCGTCTTGCATCTCCCAAGACGAAATGATGTCTGAATACCCTGTGGAGACCACAGAGAAGGACCTAGTTCCCCACCTCATCGCGACCGGAACCTCACATCCTTTGAAAACTCCAGAGGGACGCGGAGATCAGTGCCTCCAAAAGAGACGATGCCTGACTCCTCTTGAAACTTGATAGGAGTCCCAGGATTCCCATGGCACGTGGAAAGGAACACTTGGTCTCCCGCCTCAGCTGGAGAGGCATCCCAATTGCCCTGCCAAGCCTCGAGGAGAATCCCGAGTTGTCCCTCGCAACTAGGCAGGAGTCCTGACGTCGCTGAACAAACACGTGTGTGGAAGGGCCATCCCCGTCGTAACTCGAGAATATACCTCAGATTCCCGCCTCAACTCGAGAAAAACCAGGAGACTTCCCCCTCCCCGCGAGATGAGGCCCGATTCCCCTGCACTGCATGCAGAGCAATGCCGTGTTGCACATCACACAGGAAAGGAGCCTTGATTTCCTTGATGGCACTCCAGACAAACCCCAAGAACACTGTTTCAAGGCTAGAGGGATCCTGAGGTCACTGTAGCAACACGAAAGAGCTCCGTGGACCACAAATCAACTCGAGATGAGAGGTTAGTCCCTGGCTCGACTCCAGAGGAATACCACTTTACCACAAGCACCTCAAGAGGAGGCTTCTCTCAGTTCTACGTATGTGAGAGGGACCCTGAGTTTGCGGCCTGAAGTGGAATGGACACCACGATGCCCTGACTCGAAATAAGGCCGGATATGCCTGCAGTGACTTGAATGCAGGCTAGTCTTGCATCTCCCAAGACGAAATGATGTCTGAATACCCTGTGGAGACCACAGAGAAAGACCTAGTTCCCCACCTCATCGCGAACGGAACCTCACATCCTTTGAAAACTCCAGAGGGACGCAGAGATCAGTGCCTCCAAAAGAGACGATGCCTGACTCCTCGTGAAACTTGATAGGAGTCCCAGGATTCCCATGGCAAGTGGAAAGGAACACTTGGTCTCCCGCCTCAGCTGGAGAGGCATCCCAATTGCCCTGCCAAGCCTCGAGGAGAATCCCGAGTTGTCCCTCGCAACTAGGCAGGAGTCCTGACGTCGCTGAACAAACACGTGTGTGGAAGGGCCATCCCCGTGGTAACTCGAGAATATACACCAGGTTCCAGCCGCAACTCGAGAAAAATCATGAGAGTTCCCCCTCCCCGCGAGATGAGGCCCGATTCCCCTGCACTGCGTGCAGAGCAATGCCGTGTTGCACATCACACAAGAAAGGAGCCTTGATTTCCTTGATGGCACTCCAGAGAAACCCCAAGAACACTGTTTCAAGGCTAGAGGGATCCTGAGGTCACTGTAGCAACACGAAAGAGCTCCGTGGACCACACATCAACTCGAGATGAGAGGTTAGTCCCTGGCTTCGACTCCAGAGGAATACCACCTTACCACAAGCACCTCAAGAGGAGGCTTCTCTCAGCTCTGGGTATGTGAGAGGGACCATGATTTTGCGGCCTCAAGTGGAATGGATACCACGAAGCCCTGACTCGAAATAAGGCCGGATATGCCTGCAGTGACTTGAATGCAGGCTCGTCTTGCATCTCCCAAGACGAAAGGATGTCTGAATCCCCTGTGGAGACCACAGAGAAAGACCTAGTTCCCCACCTCATCGCGACCGGAGGCCTCACATCCTTTGAAAACTCCAGAGGGACGCGGAGATCAGTGCTTCCTAAGGAGACGATGCCTGACTCCTCGTGAAACTTGATAGGAGTCCCAAGAATCCTGTGGCACGTGGAAAGGGACCCTTGGTCTCCCGCCTCCGCTGGAGAGTCGTCCCAATTTCCCTGCCAAGCCTCGAGGAGAATCCCGAGTTGTCCCTCGCAACTAGGCAGGAGTCCTGACGTCGCTGAACAAACACGTGTGTGGAAGGACCATCCCCGTGGTAACTCGAGAATAGACCCCAAGTTCCCGTCGCAACTCGAGAAAAACCATGAGACTTCCCCCTCACTGCGAGATGAGGCCCGATTCCCCTGCACTGCGTGCAGAGCAATGCCGTGTTGCACATCACACAGGAAAGGAGCTTTGATTTCCTTAATGGCACTCCAGAGAAACCCCAAGAACACTGTTTCAAGGCTAGAGGGATCCTGAGGTCACTGTAGCAACACGAAAGAGCTCCGTGAACCACAAATCAATTCGAGATGAGAGGTTAGTCCATGGCTTCGACTCCAGAGGAATACCACCTTACCACAGGCACCTCAAGAGGAGGCTGCTCTCAGCTCTAGGTATGTGAGAGGGACCCTGAGTTTGCGGCCTCAAGTGGAATGGACACCGCGATGCCCTGACTCGAAATAAGGCCGGATATGCCTGCAGTGACTTGAATTCAGGCTCGTCTTGCATCTCTAAAGACGAAAGGATGTCTGAATGCCCTGTGGAGACCACAGAGAAAGACCTAGTTCCCCACCTCATCGCGACCGGAGGCCTCACATTCTTTGAAAACTTCAGAGGGACGTGGAGATCAGTGCCTCCAAAGGAGACGATGCCTGACTCCTCGTGAAACTTGATAGGAGCCCCAGGATTCCTGTGGCACGTGGAAAGGGAACCTTGGTCTTCCGCCTCAGCTGGAGAGGCGTCCCAATTGCCCTGCCAAGCCTCGAGGAGAATACCGAGTTGTCCCTCGCAACTAGGCAGGAGTCCTGACGTCGCTGAACAAACACGTGTGTGGAAGGGCCATCCCCGTCGTAACTCGAGAATATACCGCAGGTTCCCGCCGCAACTCGAGAAAAATCATGAGACTTCCCCCTCGCCGCGAGCTGAGGCCCGATTCCCCTGCACTGCGTGCAGAGCAATGCCGTGTTGCACATCACACAGGAAAGAAGCCTTGATTTCCTTGATGGCACTCCAGAGAAACCGCAAGAACACTGTTTCAAGGCTAGAGGGATCCTGAGGTCACTGTAGCAACACGAAAGAGCGCCGTGGACCAAAAATTAACTCGAGTTGAGAGGTTAGTCCCTGGCTTCGACTCCAGAGGAATACCACCTTACCACAAGCACCTCAAGAGGAGGCTGCTCTCAGCTCTAGGTATGTGAGAGGGACCCTGAGTTTGCGGCCTCAAGTGGAATGGACACCGCGATGCCCTGACTCGAAATAAGGCCGGATATGCCTACAGTGACTTGAATGCAGGCTTGTCTTGCATCTCCCAAGACGAAATGATGTCTGAATCACCTGTGGAGACCACAGAGAAAGACCTAGTTCCCCAGCTCATCGCGACCGGAGGCCTCACATCCTTGGAAAACTCCAGAGGGACGCGGAGAGCAGTGCCTTCAAAGGAGACGATGCCTGACTCCTCGTGAAACTTGATAGGAGTCCCAGGATTCCTGTGGCACGTGGAAAGGGACCCTTGGTCTCCCGGCTCAGCTGGAGAGGCATCCCAATTGCCCTGCCAAGCCTCGAGGAGAATACCGAGTTGTCCCTCGCAACTAGGCAGGAGTCCTGACGTCGCTGAACAAACACGTGTGTGGAAGGGCCATCCCCGTCGTAACTCGAGAATATACCCCAGGTTCCCACCGCAACTCGAGAAAAACCATGAGACTTCCCCCTCGCCGCGAGATGAGGCCCGATTCCCCTGCACTGCGTGAAGAGCAATGCCGTGTTGCACATCACACAGGAAAGGAGACTTAATTTCCTTGATGGCACTCCAGAGAAACCCCAAGAACACTGTTTCAAGGCTAGAGGGATCCTGAGGTCAATGTAGCAACACAAAAGAGCTCCGTGGACCACAAATCAACTCGAGATGAGAGGTTAGTCCCTGGCTTCGACTCCAGAGGAATACCACCTTACCACAAGCACCTCAAGAGGAGGCTTCTCTCAGCTCTGGGTATGTGAGAGGGACCCTGAGTTTGCGGCCTCAAGTGAAATGGACACCGCGAGGCCCTGACTCGAAATAAGGCCGGATATGCCTGCAGTCACATGAATGCAGGCTCGTCTTGCATCTCCCAAGACGAAAGGATGTCTGAATCCCCAGTGGAGACCACAGAGAAAGAACTAGTTCCCCAGCTCATCGCGACCGGAGTCCTCAGATCCTTTGAAAACTCCAGAGGGACGCGGAGATCAGTGCCTCCAAAGGAGACGATGCCTGACTCCTCGTGAAACTTGATAGGAGTCCCAGGATTCCTGTGGCACGTGGAAAGGGACACTTGTTCTCCCGCCTCAGCTGGAGAGCATTCCAATTGCCCTGCCAAGCCTCGAGGAGAATCCCGAGTTGTCCCTCGCAACTAGGCAGGAGTCCTGACGTCGCTGAACAAACACGTGTGTGGAAGGGCCATCCCCGTGGTAACTCGAGAATATACCCCAGGTTCCCGCCGCAACTCGAGAAAAACCATTAGACTTCCCCCTCGCCGCGAGCTGAGGCCCGATTCCCCTGCACTGCGTGCAGAGCAATGCCGTGTTGCACATCATACAGGAAAGGAGCCTTGATTTCCTTGATGGCACTCCAGAGAAACCCCAAGAACACTGTTTCAAGGCTAGAGGGATCCTGAGGTCACTGTAGCAACACGAAAGAGCTCCGTGGACCACTAAACAAAATGAGATGAGAGGTTAGTCCCTGGCTTCGACTCCAGAGGAATACCACTTTACCACAAGCACCTCAAGAGGAGGCTTCTCTCAGCTCTAGGTATGTGAGAGGGACCCTGAGTTTGCGGCCTCAATGGAATGGACACCACGATGCCCTGACTCGAAATAAGGCCGGATATGCCTGCAGTGACTTGAATGCAGGCTCGTCTTCCATCTCCCAAGACGAAATGGTGTCTGAATACCCTGAGGAGACCACAGAGAAAGACCCAGTTCTCCACCTAATCGCGACCGGAACCTCACATCCTTTGAAAACTCCAGAGGGACGCGGAGATCAGTGCCTCCAAAGGAGACGATGCCTGACTCCTCGTGAAACTTGATAGGAGTCCCAGGATTCCTGTGGCACGTGGACAGGGACCCTTGGTCTCCCGCCTCAACAGGAGAGGCGTCCCAATTGCCCTGCCAAGCCTCGAGGAGAAGCCCGAGTTGTCCCTCGCAACTAGGCAGGAGTCCTGACGTCGCTGAACAAACACGTGTGTGGAAGGGCCATCCCCGTCGTAACTCGAGAATATACCCCAGGTTCCCTCCGCAACTTGAGAAAAACCATGAGACTTCCCCCTCGCCAGGAGATGAGGCCCGATTCCCCTGCACTGCGTGCAGAGCAATGCCGTGTTGCACATCACACAGGAAAGGAGCCTTGATTTCCTTGATGGCACTCCAGAGAAACCCCAAGAACACTGTTTCAAGGCTAGAGGGATCCTGAGGTCACTGTAGCAACACAAAAGAACTCCGTGGACCAAAAATCAACTCGAGATGTGAGGTTAGTCCCGGGCTTCAACTCCAGAAGAATACCACCTTACCACAAGCACCTCAAGAGGAGGCTTCTCTCAGCTCTAGGTATGTGAGAGGGACCCTGAGTTTGCGGCCTCAATTGGAATGGACACCGCGATGCCCTGACTCGAAATAAGGCCGGATGTGCCTGCAGTGACTTCAATGCAGGCTCGTGTTGCATCTCCCAAAACGAAAGGATGTCTGAATCCCCTGTGGAGACCACAGAGAAAGACCTAGTACCCACTTCATCGCGACCGGAGGCCTCACATCCTATAAAAAATCCAGAGGGACGCGAAGATCAGTGCCTCCAAAGGAGACGATGCCTGACTCCTCGTGAAACTTGATAGGAGTCCCAGGATTCCTGTGGCACGTGGAAAGGGACCCTTGGTCTTCTGCCTCAGCAGGAGAGGCGTCCCAATTGCCCTGCCGAGCATCGAAGAGAATCCCGAGATGTCCCTCGCAACTAGGCAGGAGTCCTGACTTCGCTGAAAAAACACGTGTGTGGAAGGGCCATCCCCATCGTAACTCGAGAATATACCCCAGGTTCCCACCGCAACTCGAGAAAAACCATGAGACTTCCCCCTCGCCGCGAGATGAGGCCCGATTCCCCTGCACTGCGTGCAGAGCAATGCCGTGTTGCACATCACACATGAAAGGAGCCTTGATTTCCTTGATGGCACTCCAGAGAAACCCCAAGAACACTGTTTCAAGGCTAGAGGGATCCTGAGGTCACTGTAGCAACACGAAAGAGCTCCGTGGACCACAAATCAACTCGAGATGAGAGGCTAGTCCCTGGCTTTGACTCCAGAGGAATACCACCTTACCACAAGCACCTCAAGAGGAGGCTTCTCTCAGCTCTGGGTATGTGAGAGGGACCCTGAGTTTGCGGCCTCAAGTGAAATGGACGCCGCGATGCCCTGACTCGAAATAAGGCCGGATATGCCTGCAGTCACATGAATGCAGGCTCGTCTTGCATCTCCCAAGACGAAAGGATGGCTGAATCCCCAGTTGAGACAACAGAGAAAGACCTAGCTCCCCACCTCATGGCGACCGGAGGCCTCACATCCTTTGAAAACTCCAGTGGGACGCGGAGATCAGTGCCTCCAAAGGAGACGATGCCTGACTCCTCGTGAAACTTGATAGGAGTCCCAGGATTCCTGTGGCACCTGGAAAGGAACACTTGGTCTCCCGCCTCAGCTGGAGAGGCATCCCAGTTGCCCTGCCAAGCCTCGAGGAGAATCCCGAGTTGTCCCTCGCAACTAGGCAGGAGTCCTGACGTCGCTGAACAAACACGTGTGTGGAAGGGCCATCCCCGTCGTAACTCGAGAATATACCCCAGGTTCCCGCCGCAACTCGAGAAAAACCATGAGACTTCCCCCTCGCCGCGAGCTGAGGCCCGCTTCCCCTGCACTGCGTGCAGAGTAATTCCGTGTTGCACATCATACATGAAAGGAGCCTTGATTTCCTTGATGGCACTCCAGAGAAACCGCAAGAACACTGTTTCAAGGCTAGAGGGATCCTGAGGTCACTGTAGCAACACGAAAAAGCGCCGTGGACCAAAAATCAACTCGAGTTGAGAGGTTAGTCCCTGGCTTCGACTCCAGAGGAATACCACCTTACCACAAGCACCTAAAGAGGAGGCTTCTCTCAGCTCTAGGTATGTGAGAGGGACCCTGAGTTTGCGGCCTCAAGTGGAATGGATACCGCGATGCCCTGACTCGAAATAAGGCCGGATATCCCTGCAGTGACTTGAATGCAGGCTCGTCTTCCATCTCCCAAGACGAAAGGATGTCTGAATCCCCTTTGGAGACCACAGAGAAAGACCTAGTTCCCCACCTCATCGCGACCGGAAGCCTCACATCCTTTGAAAACTCCAGAGGGACGCGGAGAGCAGTGCCTCCAAAGGAGACGATGCCTGACTCCTCGTGAAACTTGATAGGAGTCCCAGGATTCCTGTGGCACGTGGAAAGGGACCCTTGGTCTCCCGCCTCAGCTGGAGAGGGGTCCCAATTGCCCTGCCAAGCCTCGAGGAGAAGCCCGAGTTGTCCCGCCCAACTAGGCAGGAGTCCTGACGTCGCTGAACAAACACGTGGGTGGAAGGCCATCCCCGTCGTAACTCGAGAATATACCCCAGGTTCCCTCCGCAACTTGAGAAAAACCATGAGACTTCCCCCTCGCCGCGAGATGAGGCCCGATTCCCCTGCACTGCGTGCAGAGCAATTCCGTGTTGCACATCACACAGGAAAGGAGCCTTGATTTCCTTGATGGCACTCCACAGAAACCCCAAGAACACTGTTTCAAGGCTAGAGGGATCCTGAGGTCACTGTAGCAACACGAAAGAGCTCCGTGGACCACAAATCAACTCGAGATGAGAGGTTAGTCCCTGGCTTCGACTTCAGAGGAATACCACCTTACCACAAGCACCTCAAGAGGAGGCTTCTCTCAGCTCTACGTATGTGAGAGGGACCCTGAGTTTGCGGCCTCAAGTGGAATGGACACCGCGATGCCCTGACTCGAAATAAGGCCGGATATGCCTGCAGTGACTGGAATGCAGGCTTGTCTTGCATCTCCCAAAACGAAATGATGTCTGAATCCCCTGTGGAGACCACAGAGAAAGACCTAGTTCCCCACCTCATCGCGACCGGAGGCCTCACATCCTTGGAAAACTCCAGAGGTACGCGGAGATCAGTGCCTCCAAAGGAGACGATGCCTGACTCCTCGTGAAACTTGATAGGAGTCCCAGGATTCCTGTGGCACGTGGAAAGGGACCCTTGGTCTCCCGCCTCAGCTGGAGAGCATTCCAATTGCCCTGCCAAGCCTCGAGGAGAATCCCGAGTTGTCCCTCGCAACTAGGCAGGAGTCCTGACGTCGCTGAACAAACACGTGTGTGGAAGGGCCATCCACGTCGTAACTCGAGAATATACCCCAGGTTCCCGCCGCAACTCGAGAAAAACCATGAGACTTCCCCCTCGCCGTGAGATGAGGCCCGATTCCCCTGCACTGCGTGCAGAGCAATTCCGTGTTGCACATCACACAGGAAAGGAGCCTTGATTTCCTTGATGGCACTCCAGAGAAAGCCCAAGAACACTGTTTCAAGGCTAGAGGGATCCTGAGGTCACTGTAGCAACACGCAAGAGCTCCGTGGACAAAAAATCAACTCGAGATGAGAGGTTAGTCCCTGGCTTCGACTCCAGAGGAATACCACCTTACCACAAGCACCTCAAGAGGAGGCTTCTCTCAGCTCTGGGTATGTGAGAGGGATCATGAGTTTGCGGCCTCAAGTGGAATGGATACCACGATGCCCTGACTCGAAATAAGGCCGGATATGCCTGCAGTGACTTGAATGTAGGATCGTCTTGCATCTCCCAAGATGAAAGGATGTCTGAATCCCCTGTGGAGACCACAGAGAAAGACCTAGTTCCCCACCTCATCGCGACCGGAGGCCTCACATCCTTTGAAAACTCCAGAGGGAGGCGGAGATCAGTGCCTCCTAAGGAGACGATGCCTGACTCCTCGTGAAACTTGATAGGAGTCCCAGGAATCCTGTGGCACGTGGAAAGGGACCCTTGGTCTCCCGCCTCAGCTGGAGAGTCGTCCCAATTGCCCTGAAAAGCCTCGAGGAGAATCCCGAGTTGTGCCTCGCAACTAGGTAGGAGTCCTGACGTCGCTGAACAAACACGTGTGTGGAAGGGCCATCCCTGTCGTAACTCGAGAATATACCCCAGGTTCCCGCCGCAACTCGAGAAAAACCATAAGACTTCTCCCTCCCCGCGAGATGAGGCCCGATTCCCCTGCAATGCTTGCAGAGCAATTCCGTGTTGCACATCACACATGAAAGGAGCCTTGATTTCCTTGATGGCACTCCAGAGAAACCCAAAAACACTGTTTCAAGGCTAGAGGGATCCTGAGGTCACTGTAGCAACACGAAAGAGCTCTGTGGACCTAAAATCAACTCGAAATTAGAGGTTAGTCCCTGGCTTCGACTCCAGAGGAAACTACCTTACCACAAGCACCTCAAGAGGAGGCTTCTCTCAGCTCTAGGTATGTGAGAGGGACCCTGAGTTTGCGGCCTCAAGTTTAATGGACACCGCGATGCCCTGACTCGAAATAAGGCCGGATATGCCTGCAGTGACTTGAATGCAGGCTCGTGTTGCATCTCCCAAAACGAAAGGATGTCTGAATCCCCTGTGGAGACCACAGAGAAAGACCTAGTACCCACTTCATCGCGACCGGAGGCCTCACATCCTATGAAAAATCCAGAGGGACGCGAAGATCAGTGCCTCCAAAGGAGACGATGCGTGACTCCTCGTGAAACTTGATAGGAGTCCCAGGATTCCTGTGGCACGTGGAAAGGGACCCTTGGTCTTCTGCCTCAGCAGGAGAGGCGTCCCAATTGCCCTGCCGAGCATCGAAGAGAATCCCGAGATGTCCCTCGCAACTAGGCAGGAGTCCTGACTTCGCTGAAAAAACACGTGTGTGGAAGGGCCATCCCCATCGTAACTCGAGAATATACCCCAGGTTCCCACCGCAACTCGAGAAAAACCATGAGACTTCCCCCTCGCCGCGAGATGAGGCCCGATTCCCCTGCACTGCGTGCAGAGCAATGCAGTGTTGCACATCACACATGAAAGGAGCCTTGATTTCCTTGATGGCACTCCAGAGAAACCCCAAGAACACTGTTTCAAGGCTAGAGGGATCCTGAGGTCACTGTAGCAACACGAAAGAGCTCCGTGGACCAAAAATCAACTCGAGATGAGAGGTTAGTCCCTGGCTTCGACTCCAGAGGAATACCACCTTACCACAAGCACCTCAAGAGGAGGCTTCTCTCAGCTCTGGGTATGTGAGAGGGACCCTGAGTTTGCGGCCTCAAGTGAAATGGACACCGCGATGCCCTGACTCGAAATAAGGCCGGATATGCCTGCAGTCACATGAATGCAGGCTCGTCTTGCATCTCCCAAGACGAAAGGATGGCTGAATCCCCAGTGGAGACAACAGAGAAAGACCTAGCTCCCCACCTCATGGCGACCGGAGGCCTCACATCCTTTGAAAACTCCAGAGGGACGCGGAGATCAGTGCCTCCAAAGGAGACGATGCCTGACTCCTCGTGAAACTTGATAGGAGTCCCAGAATTCCTGTGGCACGTGGAAAGGAACACTTGGTCTCCCGCCTCAGCTGGAGAGGCATCCCAGTTGCCCTGCCAAGCCTCGAGGAGAATCCCGAGTTGTCCCTCGCAACTAGGCAGGAGTCCTGACGTCGCTGAACAAACACGTGTGTGGAAGGGCCATCCCCGTCGTAACTCGAGAATATACCCCAGGTTCCCGCCGCAACTCGAGAAAAACCATGAGACTTCCCCCTCGCCGCGAGCTGAGGCCCGATTCCCCTGCACTGCGTGCAGAGCAATGCCGTGTTGCACATCACACAGGAAAGTAGCCTTGATTTCCTTGATGGCACTCCAGAGAAACCGCAAGAACACTGTTTCAAGGCTAGAGGGATCCTGAGGTCACTGTAGCAACACGAAAAAGCGCCGTGGACCAAAAATCAACTCGAGTTGAGAGGTTAGTCCCTGGCTTCGACTCCAGAAGAATACCACCTTACCACAAGCACCTCAAGAGGAGGCTTCTCTCAGCTCTAGGTATGTGAGAGGGACCCTGAGTTTGCGGCCTCAAGTGGAATGGATACCGCGATGCCCTGACTCGAAATAAGGCCGGATATCCCTGCAGTGACTTGAATGCAGGCTCGTCTTCCATCTCCCAAGACGAAAGGATGTCTGAATCCCCTGTGGAGACCACAGAGAAAGACCTAGTTCCCCACCTCATCGCGACCGGAAGCCTCACATCCTTTGAAAACTCCAGAGGGACGCGGAGAGCAGTGCCTCCAAAGGAGACGATGCCTGACTCCTCGTGAAACTTGATAGGAGTCCCAGGATTCCTGTGGCACGTGGAAAGGGACCCTTGGTCTCCCGCCTCAGCTGGAGAGGGGTCCCAATTGCCCTGCCAAGCCTCGAGGAGAAGCCCGAGTTGTCCCTCCCAACTAGGCAGGAGTCCTGACGTCGCTGAACAAACACGTGGGTGGAAGGCCATCCCCGTCGTAACTCGAGAATATACCCCAGGTTCCCTCCGCAACTTGAGAAAAACCATGAGACTTCCCCCTCGCCGCGAGATGAGGCCCGATTCCCCTGCACTGCGTGCAGAGCAATTCCGTGTTGCACATCACACAGGAAAGGAGCCTTGATTTCCTTGATGGCACTCCACAGAAACCCCAAGAACACTGTTTCAAGGCTAGAGGGATCCTGAGGTCACTGTAGCAACACGAAAGAGCTCCGTGGACCACAAATCAACTCGAGATGAGAGGTTAGTCCCTGGCTTCGACTTCAGAGGAATACCACCTTACCACAAGCACCTCAAGAGGAGGCTTCTCTCAGCTCTACGTATGTGAGAGGGACCCTGAGTTTGCGGCCTCAAGTGGAATGGACACCGCGATGCCCTGACTCGAAATAAGGCCGGATATGCCTGCAGTGACTGGAATGCAGGCTTGTCTTGCATCTCCCAAAACGAAATGATGTCTGAATCCCCTGTGGAGACCACAGAGAAAGACCTAGTTCCCCACCTCATCGCGACCGGAGGCCTCACATCCTTGGAAAACTCCAGAGGGACGCGGAGATCAGTGCCTCCAAAGGAGACGATGCCTGACTCCTCGTGAAACTTGATAGGAGTCCCAGGATTCCTGTGGCACGTGGAAAGGGACCCTTGGTCTCCCGCCTCAGCTGGAGAGCATTCCAATTGCCCTGCCAAGCCTCGAGGAGAATCCCGAGTTGTCCCTCGCAACTAGGCAGGAGTCCTGACGTCGCTGAACAAACACGTGTGTGGAAGGGCCATCCACGTCGTAACTCGAGAATATACCCCAGGTTCCCGCCGCAACTCGAGAAAAACCATGAGACTTCCCCCTCGCCGTGAGATGAGGCCCGATTCCCCTGCACTGCGTGCAGAGCAATTCCGTGTTGCACATCACACAGGAAAGGAGCCTTGATTTCCTTGATGGCACTCCAGAGAAAGCCCAAGAACACTGTTTCAAGGCTAGAGGGATCCTGAGGTCACTGTAGCAACACGCAAGAGCTCCGTGGACAAAAAATCAACTCGAGATGAGAGGTTAGTCCCTGGCTTCGACTCCAGAGGAATACCACCTTACCACAAGCACCTCAAGAGGAGGCTTCTCTCAGCTCTGGGTATGTGAGAGGGATCATGAGTTTGCGGCCTCAAGTGGAATGGACACCGCGATGCCCTGACTCGAAATAAGGCCGGATATGCCTGCAGTGACTTGAATGTAGGATCGTCTTGCATCTCCCAAGATGAAAGGATGTCTGAATCCCCTGTGGAGACCACAGAGAAAGACCTAGTTCCCCACCTCATCGCGACCGGAGGCCTCACATCCTTTGAAAACTCCAGAGGGAGGCGGAGATCAGTGCCTCCTAAGGAGACGATGCCTGACTCCTCGTGAAACTTGATAGGAGTCCCAGGATTCCTGTGGCACGTGGAAAGGGACCTTGGTCTTCTGCCTCAGCAGGAGAGGCGTCCCAATTGCCCTGCCAAGCCTCGAGGAGAATCCCGAGTTGTCCCTCGGAACTAGGCAGGAGTCCTGACTTCGCTGAAGAAACACGTGTGTGGAAGGGCCATCCCCATCGTAACTCGAGAATATGCCCCAGGTTCCCGCCGCAACTTGAGAAAAACCATGAGACTTCCCCCTCGCCGCGAGATGAGGCCCGATTCCCCTGCACTGCGTGCAGAGCAATGCCGTGTTGCACATCATACAGGAAAGGAGCCTTGATTTCCTTGATGGCACTCCAGAGAAACCCCAAGAACACTGTTTCAAGGCTAGAGGGATCCTGAGGTCACTGTAGCAACACGAAAGTGCTCCGTGGACCAAAAATCAACTCGAGATGAGAGGTTAGTCCCTGGCTTCGACTCCAGAGGAATACCACCTTACCACAAGCACCTCAAGAGGAGGCTTCTCTCAGCTCTAGGTATGTGAGAGGGACCCTGAGTTTGCCGCCTCAAGTGGAATGGACACCGCGATGCCCTGACTCGAAATAAGGCCTGATATGCCTGCAGTGACTTGAATGCAGGCTCGTCTTGCATCTCTAAAGACGAAAGGATGTCTGAATCCCCTGTTGAGACCACAGAGAAAGACCTAGTTTCCCACCTCATCGCGACAGGAGGCCTCACTTCCTTGAAAATCTCCAGAGGTACGCGGAGATCAATGCCTCAAAAGGAGACGATGCCTGACTCCTCGTGAAACTTGATAGGAGTCCCAGGATTCCTGTGGCACCTGGAGAGGGACGCTTGGTCTCCCGCCTCAGGTGGAGAGGCGTGTCAATTGCCTGCCAAGCCTCGAGGAGAATCCCGAGTTGTCTCTCGCAACTAGGCAGGGGTCCTGACGTCGCTGTACAAACATGTGTGTGAAAGGGCCATCCCCGTCGTAACTCGAGAATATACCCCAGGTTCCCGCCGCAACTCGAGAAAAACCATGAGACTTCCCCCTCCCCGCGAGATGAGGCCCGATTCCCCTGCAATGCTTGCAGAGCAATTCCGTGTTGCACATCACACATGAAAGGAGCCTTGATTTCCTTGATGGCACTCCAGAGAAACCCAAGAACACTGTTTCAATGCTAGAGGGATCCTGAGGTCACTGTAGCAACACGAAAGAGCTCTGTGGACCAAAAATCAACTCGAGATTAGAGGTTAGTCCCTGGCTTCGACTTCAGAGGAAACTACCTTACCACAAGCACCTCAAGAGGAGGCTTCTCTCAGCTCTAGGTATGTGAGAGGGACCCTGGGTTTGCGGCCTCAAGTGGAATGGACACCGCGATGCCCTGACTCGAAATAAAGCCGGATATCCCTGCAGTGACTTGAATGCAGGCTAGTCTTGCATCTCCCAAGACGAAAGGATGTCTGAATCCCCTGTGGAGGCCACAGAGAAAGACTTAGTTCCCCACCTCAACCCGACCGGAGGCCTCACATCCTTGGAAAACTCCAGAGGTATGCGGAGATCAGTGCCTCCAAAGGAGACGATGCCTGACTCCTCGTGAAACTTGATAGGAGTCCCAGGATTCCTGTGGCACGTGGAAAGGGACCCTTGGTCTCCCGCCTCAGCTGGAGCGGGGTCCCAAATGCCCTGCAAAGCCTCGAGGAGAATCCCGAGTTGTCCATCACAACTAGGCAGGAGTCCTGATGTCGGTGAACAAACACGTGCGTGGAAGGGCCATCCCCGTCGTAACTCGAGAATATACCCCAGGTTCCCGCCGCAACTCGAGAAAAACCATGAGACTTCCCCCTCGGCGCGAGATGAGGCCCGATTCCCCTGCACTGCGTGCAGAGCAATTCCGTGTTGCACATCACACAGGAAAGGAGCCTTGATTTCCTTGATGGCACTCCAGAGAAACCCCAAGAACACTGTTTCAAGGATAGAGGCATCCTGAGGTCACTATAGCAACACGAAATAGCTCCGAGGACCACAAATCAACTCGAGATGAGAGGTTAGTCCCTGGCTTCGACTCCAGAGGAATACCACCTTACCACAAGCACCTCAAGAGGAGGCTTCTCTCAGCTCTAGGTATGTGAGAGGGACCCTGAGTTTGCGGCCTCAAGTGGAATGGACACCGCGATGCCCTGACTCGAAATAAGGCCGGATATCCCTGCAGTGACTTGAATGCAGGCTCGTCTTGCATCTCCCAAGACGAAAGGGTGTCTGAATCCCCTGTGGAGACCACAGAGAAAGACCTAGTTCCCCACCTCATCGCGACCGGAGGCCTCACATCCTTTGAAAATTCCAGAGGGACGCGGAGATCAGTGCCTCCAAAGGAGACGATGCTTGACTCCTCGTGAAACTTGATGGGAGTCGCAGGATTCCTGTGGCACGTGGAAAGGGACCCTTGGTCTCCCGCCTCAGCTGGAGAGGCGTCCGAATTGCCCTGCCAAGCCTCGAGGAGAATCCCGAGTTGTCCCTTGCAACTAGGAAGGAGTCCTGACGTCGCTGAACAAACACGTGTGTGGAAGGGCCATCCCCGTCTTAACTCGAGAATATACCACAGCTTCCCGCCGCAACTCGAGAAAAACCATGAGACTTCCCCCTCGCCGCCAGATGAGGCCCGATTCCCCTGCACTGCGTGCAGAGCAGTTCCGTGTTTCACATCACACAGGAAAGGAGTCTTGATTTCCTTGATGGCACTCCAGAGATGCCCCAAGAACACTGTTTCAAGGCTAGAGGGATCCTGAGGTCACTGTAGCTAGACGAAAAACCTCCGTGGACCCCAAATTAACTCGAGATGAGAGGTTAGTCCCTGGCTTTGACTCCAGAGGAATACCACCTTACCACAAGCACCTCAAGAGGAGGCTTCTCTCAGCTCTAGGTATGTGAGAGGGACCCTGAGTTTGCGGCCTCAAGTGGAATTGACACCGCGATGCCCTGACTCGAAATAAGGCCAGATATGCCTGCAGAGACTTGAATGCAGTCTCGTCTTGCATCTCCCAAGACGAAAGGATGTCTGAATCCCCTGTGGAGACCACAGAGAAAGAACTAGTTCCCCACCTCATCGCGACCGGAGGCCTCACATCCTTTGAAAACTCCAGAAGGACGCGGAGATCAGTGCCTCCAAAGGAGACGATGCCTGACTCCTCGTGAAACTTGATAGGAGTCCCAGGATTCCTGTGGCACGTGGAAAGGGACCCTTGGTCTCCCGCCTCAGCTGGAGAGCCGTCCCAATTGCCCTGCCAAGCCTCGAGGAGAATCCCGAGTTGTCCCTCACAACTAGGCAGGAGTCCTGACGTCGCTGAACAAACACGTGTGTGGAAGGGCCATCCCTGTCGTAACTCGAGAATATACCCCAGGTTCCCGCCGCAACTCGAGAAAAACCATGAGACTTCCCCCTCGCCGCGAGATGAGGCCCGATTCCCCTGCACTGCGTGCAGAGCAATGCCGTGTTGCACATCACACAGGAAAGGAGCCTTGATTTCCTTGATGGCACTCCAGAGAAAGCCCAAGAACACTGTTTCAAGGCTAGGGGTATCCTGAGGTCACTGTAGCAACACGAAAGAGCTCCGTAGACCAAAAATCAACTCGAGATGAGAGGTGAGTCCCTGGCTTCGACTCCAGAGGAATACCACCTTACCACAACCACCTCAAGAGGAGGCTTCTCTCAGCTCTAGGTAAGTGAGAGGGACCCTGAATTTGCGGCCTCAAGTGGAATGGACACCGCGATGCCCTGACTCGAAATAAGGCCGGATATCCCTGCAGTGACTTGAATGCAGGCTCGTCTTGCATCTCCCAAGATGAAAGGATGTCTGAATCCCCTGTGGAGACCACAGAGAAAGACCTAGTTCCCCACCTCATCGCGACCGGAGGCCTCACCTCCTTTGAAAACTCCAGAGGGATGCGGAGATCACTGCCTCCAAAGGAGACGATGCCTGACTCCTCGTGAAACTTGATAGGAGTCCCAGGATTCCTGTGGCACGTGGAAAGGGACCCTTGGTCTCTCGCCTCAGCTGGAGAGGCGTCCCAGTTGCCCTGCTAAGCCTCGAGGAGAATCCCGAGTTGTCCCTCGCAACTAGGCAGGAGTCCTGACGTCGCTGTACAAACACGTGTGTGGAACGGCCATCCCCGTCGTAACTCGAGAATATACCCCAGGTTCCCGCCGCAACTGCAGAAAAACCATGAGACTTCCCCCTCGCCGCGAGATGAGGCCCGATTCCCCTGCACTGTGTGCAGAGCAATGCCGTGTTGCACATCACACAGGAAAGGAGCCTTGATTTCCTTGATGGCACTCCAGAGAAACCCCAAGAACACTGTTTCAAGGCTATAGGGATCCTGAGGTCACTGTAGCAACACGAAAGAGCTCCGTGGACCCCAAATCAACTCGAGATGAGAGGTTAGTCCCTGGCTTCGACTCCAGAGGAATACCATCTTACCACAAGCACCTCAAGAGGAGGCTTCTCTCAGCTCTACGTATGTGAGAGGGACCCTGAGTTTGCGGCCTCAAGTGGAATGGACACCGCGATGCCCTGACTCGAAATAAGGCCGGATATCCCTGCAGTGACTTGAATGCAGGCTAGTCTTGCATCTCCCAAGACGAAAGGATGTCTGAATCCCCTGTGGAGGCCACAGAGAAAGACTTAGTTCCCCACCTCAACCCGACCGGAGGCCTCACATCCTTGGAAAACTCCAGAGGTATGCGGAGATCAGTGCCTCCAAAGGAGACGATGCCTGACTCCTCGTGAAACTTGATAGGAGTCCCAGGATTCCTGTGGCACGTGGAAAGGAACACTTGGTCTCCCGCCTCAGCTGGAGCGGGGTCCCAAATGCGCTGCAAAGAATCGAGGAGAATCCCGAGTTGTCCATCACAACTAGGCAGGAGTCCTGATGTCGGTGAACAAACACCTGCGTGGAAGGGCCATCCCCGTCGTAACTCGAGAATATACCCCAGGTTCCCGCCGCAACTCGAGAAAAACCATGAGACTTCCCCCTCAGCGCGAGATGAGGCCCGATTCCCCTGCACTGCGTGCAGAGCAATTCCGTGTTGCACATCACACAGGAAAGGAGCCTTGATTTCCTTGATGGCACTCCAGAGAAACCCCAAGAACACTGCTTCAAGGATAGAGGAATCCTGAGGTCACTATAGCAACACGAAATAGCTCCAAGGACCACAAATCAACTCGAGATGAGAGGTTAGTCCCTGGCTTCGACTCCAGAGGAATACCACCTTACCACAAGCACCTCAAGAGGAGGCTTCTCTCAGCTCTAGGTATTTGAGAGGTACCCTGAGTTTGCGGCCTCAAGTGGAATGGACACCGCGATGCCCTGACTCGAAATAATGCCGGATATGCCTGCAGTGACTTGAATGCAGGCTCGTCTTGCATCTCCCAAGACGAAAGGATGTCTGAATCCCCTTTGGAGACCACAGAGAAAGACCTAGTTCCCCACCTCATCGCGACCGGAGGGCTCACATCCTTTGAAAACTCCAAAGGTACACGGAGATCAGTGCCTCCAAAGGAGACGATGCCTGACTCCTCGTGAAACTTGATAGAAGTCCCAGGATTCCTGTGGCACGTGGAAAGGGACCCTTGGTCTCCCGCCTCAGCTGGAGAGGCGTCCGAATTGCCCTGCCAAGCCTCGAGGAGAATCCCGAGTTGTCCCTTGCAACTAGGAAGGAGTCCTGACGTCGCTGAACAAACACGTGTGTGGAAGGGCCATCCCCGTCTTAACTCGAGAATATAGCACAGCTTCCCGCCGCAACTCGAGAAAAACCATGAGACTTCCCCCTCGCCCTGAGATGAGGCCCGATTCCCCTGCACTGCGTGCAGAGCAGTTCCGTGTTTCACATCACACAGCAAAGGAGTCTTGATTTCCTTGATGGCACTCCAGAGATGCCCCAAGAACACTGTTTCAAGGCTAGAGGGATCCTGAGGTCACTGTAGCTAGACGAAAAACCTCCGTGGACCCCAAATCAACTCGAGATGAGAGGTTAGTCCATGGCTTTGACTCCAGAGGAATACCACCTTACCACAAGCACCTCAAGAGGAGGCTTCTCTCAGCTCTAGGTATGTGAGAGGGACCCTGAGTTTGCGGCCTCAAGTGGAATGGACACCGCGATGCCCTGAGTCGAAATAAGGCCGGATATCCCTGCAGTGACTTGAATGCAGGCTCGTCTTCCATCTCCCAAGACGAAAGGATGTCTGAATCCCTTGTGGAGACCACAGAGAAAGACCTAGTTCCCCACCTCATCGCGACCGGAGGCCTCACATCCTTTGAAAACTCCAGAGGGACGCGGAGATCAGTGCCACCAAAGGAGACGATGCCTGACTCCTCGTGAAACTTGATAGGAGTCCCAGGATTCCTGTGGCACGTGGAAAGGGACCCTTGGTCTCCCGCCTCAGCTGGAGATGCGCCCCAATTGCCCTGCCAAGCCTCGAGGAGAATCTCAAGTTGTCCCTCGCAACTAGGCAGGCGTCCTGACGTCGCTGAACAAACACGTGTGTGGAAGGGCCATCCCCGTCTTAACTCGAGAATATACCACAGGTTCCCGCCGCAACTCGAGAAAAACCATGAGACTTCCCCCTCGCCGCGAGATGAGGCCCGATTCCCCTGCACTGCGTGCAGAGCAATGCCGTGTTGCACATCACACAGGAAAGGAGCCTTGATTTCCTTGTTAGCATTCCAAAGAAACCCCAAGAATTCTGTTTAAAGGCTAGAGGGATCCTGAGGTCACTGTAGCAACACGAAAGAGCTCCGTGGACCTCAAATCAACTCGAGATGAGAGGTTAGTCCCTGGCTTCGACTCCAGAGGAATACCACCTTACTACAAGCACCTCAAGAGGAGGCTTCTCTCAGCTCTAGGTATGTGAGAGGGACCCTGACTTTGCGGCCTCAAGTGGAATGAACACCGCGATGCCCTGACTCGAAATAAGGCCGGATATGCCTGCAGTGACTTGAATGCAGGCTCGTCTTGCATCTCCCAAGACAAAAGGATGTCTGAATTCCCTGTGGAGACCACAGAGAAAGACCTAGTTCCCCACCTCATCGCGACCGGAGGCCTCACATCCTTTGAAAACTCCAGAGGGACGCGGAGATCAGTGCCTCCAAAGGAGACGATGCCTGACTCCTCGAGAAACTTGATAGGAGTCCCAGGATTCCTGTGGCACGTGGAAAGGGACCCTTGGTCTCCCGCCTCAGTTGAAGAGGTGTCCCAATTGCCCTGCCAAGCCTCGAGGAGAATCCCGAGTTGTCCCTCGCAACTAGGCCGGAGTCCTGACGTCGCTGAACAAACGCGTGTGTGGAAGGGCCATCCCCGTCGTAACTCGAGAATATACCCCAGGTTCCCGCCGCAACTCGAGAAAAACCATGAGACTTCACCCTCGGCGCGAGATGAGGCCCGATTCCCCTGCACTGCGTGCAGAGCAATGCCGTGTTGCACATCACACAGGAAAGGAGCCTTGATTTCCTTGATGGCACTCCAGAGAAACCCCAAGAACACTGTTTCAAGGCTAGAGGGATCCTGAGGTCACTGTAGCAACATGAAAGAGCTCCGTGGACCAAAAATCAACTCGAGATGAGAGGTTAGTCCCTGGCTTCGAATCCAGAGGAATACCACCTTACCACAAGCACCTCAAGAGGAGGCTTCTCTCAGCTCTAGGTATGTGAGAGGGACCCTGAGTTTGCGGCCTCAAGTGGAATGGACACCGCGATGCCCTGACTCGAAATAAGGCCGGATATGCCTGCAGTGACTTGAATGCAGGCTCGTCTTGCATCTCCCAAGGCGAAAGGGTGTCTGAATCCCCTGTGGAGACCACAGAGAAAGACCTAGTTCCCCACCTCATCGCGACCAGAGGCCTCACATCCGTTGAAAACTCCAGAGGTACGCGGAGATCAGTGCCTCCAAAGGAGATGATGCCTGATTCCTCGAGAAACTTGATAGGAGTCCCAGGATTCCTGTGGCACGTGGAAAGGGACCCTTGGTCTCCCGCCTCAGCTGGAGAGGCGTCCCAATTGCCCTGCCAAGCTTCGAGGAGAATCCCGAGGTGTCCCTCGCAACTAGGCAGGAGTCCTTACGTCGCTGAACAAACACGTGTGTGGAAGGGTAATCCCGGTCGTAACTCGTGAATATACCCCAGGTTCCCGCCGCAACTAGAGAAAAACCATGAGACTTCCCCCTCACCGCGAGATGAGGCCCGATTCCTCTGCACTGCGTGCAGAGCAATGCCGTGTTGCACATCACACAGGAAAGGAGCCTTCATTTCCTTGATGGCACTCCAGAGAAACCCCAAGAACACTGTTTCAAGGCTAGAGGGATCCTGAGGTCACTGTAGCAACACGAAAGAGCTCCGTGGACGAAAAATCAATTCGAGATGAGAGGTTAGTCCCTGGCTTCGACTCCAGAGGAATACCACCTTACCACAAGCTCCTCAAGAGGAGGCTTCTCTCAGCTCTAGGTATGTGAGAGCCACCCTGAGTTTGCGGCCTCAAGTGAAATGGACACCGCGATGCCCTGACTCGAAATTAGGCCGAATATGCCTGCAGTGACTTGAATGCAGGCTCCTCTTGCATATCCCAAGACGAAAGGATGTCTGAATCTCCTGTGGAGACCACAGAGAAAGACCTAGTTCCCCACCTCATCGCAACCGGATACCTCACATCCTTTGAAAACTCCAGAGGGATGCGAAGATCAGTGCCTACAATGGAGACGATGCCTGACTCCTCGTGAAACTTGATAGGAGTCCCAGGATTCCTGTGGCACGTGGAAAGGGATCTTTGGTCTCCCGCCTCAGCTGGAGAGGCGTCCCAATTGCCCTGCCAAGTCTCGAGGAGAATCCCGAGTTTTCCCTCGCAACTAGGCAGGAGTTCTGACGTCGCTGAACAAACACGTGTGTGGAAGGGCCATCCCCGTCGTATCTCGAGAATATACCCCAGGTTCCCGCCGCAACTCGAGAAAAACCATGAGACTTCCCCCTCGCCGCGAGATGAGGCCTGATTCCCCTGCACTGCGTGCAGAGCAATGCCGTGTTGCACATCACACAGGAAAGGAGCCTTGATTTCCTTGATGGCACTCCAGAGAAACCCCAAGAACTCTGTTTCAAGGCTAGAGGGATCCTGAGGTCACTGTAGCAACACGAAAGAGCTCCGTGGACCACAAATCAACTCGAGATGAGAGGTTAGTCCCTGGCTTCGACTCCAGAGGAATACCACCTTACTACAAGCACCTCAAGAGGAGGCTTCTCTCAGCTCTAGGTATGTGAGAGGGACCCTGTGTTTGCGGCCTCAAGTGGAATGGACACCGCGATGCCCTGACTCGAAATAAGGCCGGATATCCCTGCAGTGACTTGAATGCAGGCTCGTCTTGCATCTCCCAAGACGAAAGGATGTCTGAATCCCCTGTGGAGACCACAGAGAAAGACCTAGTTCCCCACCTCATCGCAACCGGAGGCCTCACATCCTTTGAAAACTCCCGAGGGATGCGGAGATCAGTGCCTCCAAAGGAGACGATGCCTGACTCCTCGTGAAACTTGATAGGAGTCCCAGGATTCCTGTGGCACGTGGAAAGGGATCTTTGGTCTCCCGCCTCAGCTGGAGAGGCGTCCCAATTGCCCTGCCAAGCCTCGAGGAAAATCCCGAGTTGTCCCTCGCAACTAGGCAGGAGTCCTGACGTCGCTGAACAAACACGTGTGTGGAAGGGCCATCCCCGTCGTAACTCGAGAATATACCCCAGGTTCCCGCCGCAACTCGAGAAAAACCATGAGACTTCCCCCTCGATGCGAGATGAGGCCCGATTCCCCTGCATTGCGTGCAGAGCAATGCCGTGTTGCACATCACACAGGAAAGGAGCCTTGATTTCCTTGATGGCACTCCAGAGAAACCCCAAGAATTCTGTTTCAAGGCTAGAGGGATCCTGAGGTCACTGTAGCAACACGAAAGAGCTCCGTGGACCTCAAATCAACTCGAGATGAGAGGTTAGTCCCTGGCTTCGACTCCAGAGGAATACCACCTTACCACAAGCACCTCAAGAGGAGGCTTCTCTCAGCTCTAGGTATGTGAGAGGGACCCTGAGTTTGCGGCCTCAAGTGGAATGGACACCGCGATGCCCTGACTCGAAATAAGGCCGGATATGCCTGCAGTGACTTGAATGCAGGCTCGTCTTGCATCTCCCAAGGCGAAAGGGTGTCTGAATCCCCTGTGGAGACCACAGAGAAAGACCTAGTTCCCCACCTCATCGCGACCAGAGGCCTCACATCCTTTGAAAACTCCAGAGGGACGCGGAGATCAGTGCCTCCAAAGGAGACGATGCCTGATTCCTCGAGAAACTTGATAGGAGTCCCAGGATTCCTGTGGCACGTGGAAAGGGACCCTTGGTCTCCCGCCTCAGCTGGAGAGGCGTCCCAATTGCCCTTCCAAGCTTCGAGGAGAATCCCGAGGTGTCCCTCGCAACTAGGCAGGAGTCCTTACGTCGCTGAACAAACACGTGTGTGGAAGGGTAATCCCCGTCGTAACTCGTGAATATACCCCAGGTTCCCGCCGCAACTAGAGTAAAACCATGAGACTTCCCCCTCACCGCGAGATGAGGCCCGATTCCTCTGCACTGCGTGCAGAGCAATGCCGTGTTGCACATCACACAGGAAAGGAGCCTTGATTTCCTTGATGGCACTCCAGAGAAACCCCAAGAACACTGTTTCAAGGCTAGAGGGATCCTGAGGTCACTGTAGCAACACGAAAGAGCTCCGTGGACGAAAAATCAATTCGAGATGAGAGGTTAGTCCCTGGCTTCGACTCCAGAGGAATACCACCTTACCACAAGCTCCTCAAGAGGAGGCTTCTCTCAGCTCTAGGTATGTGAGAGCCACCCTGAGTTTGCGGCCTCAAGTGAAATGGACACCGCGATGCCCTGACTCGAAATTAGGCCGGATATGCCTGCAGTGACTTGAATGCAGGCTCCTCTTGCATCTCCCAAGACGAAAGGATGTCTGAATCTCCTGTGGAGACCACAGAGAAAGACCTAGTTCCCCACCTCATCGCAACCGGAGGCCTCACATCCTTTGAAAACTCCAGAGGGATGCGGAGATCAGTGCCTACAACGGAGACGATGCCTGACTCCTCGTGAAACTTGATAGGAGTCCCAGGATTCCTGTGGCACGTGGAAAGGGATCTTTGGTCTCCCGCCTCAGCTGGAGAGGCGTCCCAATTGCCCTGCCAAGTCTCGAGGAGAATCCCGAGTTGTCCCTCGCAACTAGGCAGGAGTTCTGACGTCGCTGAACAAACACGTGTGTGGAAGGGCCATCCCCGTCGTAACTCGAGAATATACCCCAGGTTCCCGCCGCAACTCGAGAAAAACCATGAGACTTCCCCCTCGCCGCGAGATGAGGCCTGATTCCCCTGCACTGCGTGCAGAGCAATGCCGTGTTGCACATCACACAGGAAAGGAGCCTTCATTTCCTTGATGGCACTCCAGAGAAACCCCAAGAACTCTGTTTCAAGGCTAGAGGGATCCTGAGGTCACTGTAGCAACACGAAAGAGCTCCGTGGACCACAAATCAACTCGAGATGAGAGGTTAGTCCCTGGCTTCGACTCCAGAGGAAAACCACCTTACTACAAGCACCTCAAGAGGAGGCTTCTCTCAGCTCTAGGTATGTGAGAGGGACCCTGAGTTTGCGGCCTCAAGTGGAATGAACACCGCCATGCCCTGACTCGAAATAAGGCCGGATATGCCTGCAGTGACTTGAATGCAGGCTCGTCTTGCATCTCCCAAGACGAAAGGATGTCTGAATTCCCTGTGGAGACCACAGAGAAAGACCTAGTTTCCCACCTCATCGCGACCGGAGGCCTCACATCCTTTGAAAACTCCAGAGGGACGCGGAGATCAGTGCCTCCAAAGGAGACAATGCCTGACTCCTCGAGAAACTTGATAGGAGTCCCAGGATTCCTGTGGCACGTGGAAAGGGACCCTTGGTCTCCCGCCTCAGTTGAAGAGGTGTCCCAATTGCCCTGCCAAGCCTCGAGGAGAATCCCGAGTTGTCCCTCGCAACTAGGCCGGAGTCCTGACGTCGCTGAACAAACGCGTGTGTGGAAGGGCCATCCCCGTCGTAACTCGAGAATATACCCCAGGTTCCCGCCGCAACTCGAGAAAAACTATGAGACTTCCCCCTCGGCGTGAGATGAGGCCCGATTCCCCTGCACTGCGTGCAGAGCAATGCCGTGTTGCACATCACACAGGAAAGGAGCCTTGATTTCCTTGATGGCACTCCAGAGAAACCCCAAGAACACTGTTTCAAGGCTAGAGGGATCCTGAGGTCACTGTAGCAACATGAAAGAGCTCCGTGGACCAAAAATCAACTCGAGATGAGAGGTTAGTCCCTGGCTTCGAATCCAGAGGAATACCACCTTACCACAAGCACCTCAAGAGGAGGCTTCTCTCAGCTCTAGGTATGTGAGAGGGACCCTGAGTTTGCGGCCTCAAGTGGAATGGACACCGCGATGCCCTGAGTCGAAATAAGGCCGGATATCCCTGCAGTGACTTGAATGCAGGCTCCTCTTGCATCTCCCAAGGCGAAAGGATGTCTGAATCTCCTGTGGAGACCACAGAGAAAGACCTAGTTCCCCACCTCATCGCAACCGGATACCTCACATCCTTTGAAAACTCCAGAGGGATGCGAAGATCAGTGCCTACAATGGAGACGATGCCTGACTCCTCGTGAAACTTGATAGGAGTCCCAGGATTCCTGTGGCACGTGGAAAGGGATCTTTGGTCTCCCGCCTCAGCTGGAGAGGCGTCCCAATTGCCCTGCCAAGTCTCGAGGAGAATCCCGAGTTTTCCCTCGCAACTAGGCAGGAGTTCTGACGTCGCTGAACAAACACGTGTGTGGAAGGGCCATCCCCGTCGTATCTCGAGAATATACCCCAGGTTCCCGCCGCAACTCGAGAAAAACCATGAGACTTCCCCCTCGCCGCGAGATGAGGCCTGATTCCCCTGCACTGCGTGCAGAGCAATGCCGTGTTGCACATCACACAGGAAAGGAGCCTTGATTTCCTTGATGGCACTCCAGAGAAACCCAAGAACTCTGTTTCAAGGCTAGAGGGATCCTGAGGTCACTGTAGCAACACGAAAGAGCTCCGTGGACCACAAATCAACTCGAGATGAGAGGTTAGTCCCTGGCTTCGACTCCAGAGGAATACCACCTTACTACAAGCACCTCAAGAGGAGGCTTCTCTCAGCTCTAGGTATGTGAGAGGGACCCTGTGTTTGCGGCCTCAAGTGGAATGGACACCGCGATGCCCTGACTCGAAATAAGGCCGGATATCCCTGCAGTGACTTGAATGCAGGCTCGTCTTGCATCTCCCAAGACGAAAGGATGTCTGAATCCCCTGTGGAGACCACAGAGAAAGACCTAGTTCCCCACCTCATCGCAACCGGAGGCCTCACATCCTTTGAAAACTCCCGAGGGATGCGGAGATCAGTGCCTCCAAAGGAGACGATGCCTGACTCCTCGTGAAACTTGATAGGAGTCCCAGGATTCCTGTGGCACGTGGAAAGGGATCTTTGGTCTCCCGCCTCAGCTGGAGAGGCGTCCCAATTGCCCTGCCAAGCCTCGAGGAAAATCCCGAGTTGTCCCTCGCAACTAGGCAGGAGTCCTGACGTCGCTGAACAAACACGTGTGTGGAAGGGCCATCCCCGTCGTAACTCGAGAATATACCCCAGGTTCCCGCCGCAACTCGAGAAAAACCATGAGACTTCCCCCTCGATGCGAGATGAGGCCCGATTCCCCTGCATTGCGTGCAGAGCAATGCCGTGTTGCACATCACACAGGAAAGGAGCCTTGATTTCCTTGATGGCACTCCAGAGAAACCCCAAGAATTCTGTTTCAAGGCTAGAGGGATCCTGAGGTCACTGTAGCAACACGAAAGAGCTCCGTGGACCTCAAATCAACTCGAGATGAGAGGTTAGTCCCTGGCTTCGACTCCAGAGGAATACCACCTTACCACAAGCACCTCAAGAGGAGGCTTCTCTCAGCTCTAGGTATGTGAGAGGGACCCTGAGTTTGCGGCCTCAAGTGGAATGGACACCGCGATGCCCTGACTCGAAATAAGGCCGGATATGCCTGCAGTGACTTGAATGCAGGCTCGTCTTGCATCTCCCAAGGCGAAAGGGTGTCTGAATCCCCTGTGGAGACCACAGAGAAAGACCTAGTTCCCCACCTCATCGCGACCAGAGGCCTCACATCCTTTGAAAACTCCAGAGGGACGCGGAGATCAGTGCCTCCAAAGGAGACGATGCCTGATTCCTCGAGAAACTTGATAGGAGTCCCAGGATTCCTGTGGCACGTGGAAAGGGACCCTTGGTCTCCCGCCTCAGCTGGAGAGGCGTCCCAATTGCCCTTCCAAGCTTCGAGGAGAATCCCGAGGTGTCCCTCGCAACTAGGCAGGAGTCCTTACGTCGCTGAACAAACACGTGTGTGGAAGGGTAATCCCCGTCGTAACTCGTGAATATACCCCAGGTTCCCGCCGCAACTAGAGTAAAACCATGAGACTTCCCCCTCACCGCGAGATGAGGCCCGATTCCTCTGCACTGCGTGCAGAGCAATGCCGTGTTGCACATCACACAGGAAAGGAGCCTTGATTTCCTTGATGGCACTCCAGAGAAACCCCAAGAACACTGTTTCAAGGCTAGAGGGATCCTGAGGTCACTGTAGCAACACGAAAGAGCTCCGTGGACGAAAAATCAATTCGAGATGAGAGGTTAGTCCCTGGCTTCGACTCCAGAGGAATACCACCTTACCACAAGCTCCTCAAGAGGAGGCTTCTCTCAGCTCTAGGTATGTGAGAGCCACCCTGAGTTTGCGGCCTCAAGTGAAATGGACACCGCGATGCCCTGACTCGAAATTAGGCCGGATATGCCTGCAGTGACTTGAATGCAGGCTCCTCTTGCATCTCCCAAGACGAAAGGATGTCTGAATCTCCTGTGGAGACCACAGAGAAAGACCTAGTTCCCCACCTCATCGCAACCGGAGGCCTCACATCCTTTGAAAACTCCAGAGGGATGCGGAGATCAGTGCCTACAACGGAGACGATGCCTGACTCCTCGTGAAACTTGATAGGAGTCCCAGGATTCCTGTGGCACGTGGAAAGGGATCTTTGGTCTCCCGCCTCAGCTGGAGAGGCGTCCCA
Source organism: Cervus elaphus (assembly GCF_910594005.1). NCBI lineage: Eukaryota > Metazoa > Chordata > Mammalia > Artiodactyla > Cervidae > Cervus > Cervus elaphus. Next base: position 33,458 of record NW_025316725.1, on the reverse strand, counting down.
ATTGCCCTGCCAAGTCTCGAGGAGAATCCCGAGTTGTCCCTCGCAACTAGGCAGGAGTTCTGACGTCGCTGAACAAACACGTGTGTGGAAGGGCCATCCCCGTCGTAACTCGAGAATATACCCCAGGTTCCCGCCGCAACTCGAGAAAAACCATGAGACTTCCCCCTCGCCGCGAGATGAGGCCTGATTCCCCTGCACTGCGTGCAGAGCAATGCCGTGTTGCACATCACACAGGAAAGGAGCCTTCATTTCCTTGATGGCACTCCAGAGAAACCCCAAGAACTCTGTTTCAAGGCTAGAGGGATCCTGAGGTCACTGTAGCAACACGAAAGAGCTCCGTGGACCACAAATCAACTCGAGATGAGAGGTTAGTCCCTGGCTTCGACTCCAGAGGAAAACCACCTTACTACAAGCACCTCAAGAGGAGGCTTCTCTCAGCTCTAGGTATGTGAGAGGGACCCTGAGTTTGCGGCCTCAAGTGGAATGAACACCGCCATGCCCTGACTCGAAATAAGGCCGGATATGCCTGCAGTGACTTGAATGCAGGCTCGTCTTGCATCTCCCAAGACGAAAGGATGTCTGAATTCCCTGTGGAGACCACAGAGAAAGACCTAGTTTCCCACCTCATCGCGACCGGAGGCCTCACATCCTTTGAAAACTCCAGAGGGACGCGGAGATCAGTGCCTCCAAAGGAGACAATGCCTGACTCCTCGAGAAACTTGATAGGAGTCCCAGGATTCCTGTGGCACGTGGAAAGGGACCCTTGGTCTCCCGCCTCAGTTGAAGAGGTGTCCCAATTGCCCTGCCAAGCCTCGAGGAGAATCCCGAGTTGTCCCTCGCAACTAGGCCGGAGTCCTGACGTCGCTGAACAAACGCGTGTGTGGAAGGGCCATCCCCGTCGTAACTCGAGAATATACCCCAGGTTCCCGCCGCAACTCGAGAAAAACTATGAGACTTCCCCCTCGGCGTGAGATGAGGCCCGATTCCCCTGCACTGCGTGCAGAGCAATGCCGTGTTGCACATCACACAGGAAAGGAGCCTTGATTTCCTTGATGGCACTCCAGAGAAACCCCAAGAACACTGTTTCAAGGCTAGAGGGATCCTGAGGTCACTGTAGCAACATGAAAGAGCTCCGTGGACCAAAAATCAACTCGAGATGAGAGGTTAGTCCCTGGCTTCGAATCCAGAGGAATACCACCTTACCACAAGCACCTCAAGAGGAGGCTTCTCTCAGCTCTAGGTATGTGAGAGGGACCCTGAGTTTGCGGCCTCAAGTGGAATGGACACCGCGATGCCCTGAGTCGAAATAAGGCCGGATATCCCTGCAGTGACTTGAATGCAGGCTCCTCTTGCATCTCCCAAGGCGAAAGGATGTCTGAATCCCCTGTGGAGACCACAGAGAAAGACCTAGTTCCCCACCTCATCGCGACCGGAGGCCTCACATCCTTTGAAATCTCCAGAGGGACACGGAGATCAGTGCCTCCAAAGGGGACGATGCCTGACTCCTCGTGAAACTTGATAGGAGTCCCAGGATCCCTGTGGCACGTGGAAAGGGACCCTTGGTCTCCCGCCTCAGCTGGAGAGGCGTCCCAATTGCCCTGCCAAGCCTCGAGGAGAATCCCAAGTTGTCCCTCGCAACTAGGCAGGCGTCCTGACGTCGCTGAACAAACACGTGTGTGGAAGGGCCATCCCCGTCTTAACTCGAGAATATACCACAGGTTCCCGCCGCAACTCGAGAAAAACCATGAGACTTCCCCCTCGCCGCGAGATGAGGCCCGATTCCCTTGCACTGCGTGCAGAGCAATGCCGTGTTGCACATCACACAGGAAAGGAGCCTTGATTTCCTTGTTAGCATTCCAAAGAAACCCCAAGATCACTGTTTCAGGGCTAGAGGGATCCTGAGGTGACTGTAGCAACACGAAAGAGCTCCGTGGACCAAATATCAACTCGGGATGAGAGGTTAGTCCCTGGCTTCGACTCCAGAGGAATACCACCTTACCACAAGCACCTCAAGAGGAGGCTTCTCTCAGCTCTAGGTATGTGAGAGGGACCCTGAATTTGCGGCCTCAAGTGGAATGGACACCGCAATGCCCTGACTCGAAATAAGGCCGGATATCCCTGCAGTGACTTGAATGCAGGCTCGTCTTGCATCTCCCGAGGCAAAAGGGTGTCTGAATCCCCTGTGGAGACCACAGAGAAAGACCTAGTTCCCCACCTCATCGCGACCGGAGGCCTCACATCCTTTGAAAACTCCAGAGGGACGCGGAGATCAGTGCCTCCAAAGGGGACGATGCCTGACTCCTCGAGAAACTTGATAGGAGTCCCAGGATTCCTGTGGTACGTGGAAAGGGACACTTAGTCTCCCGCCTCAGCTGGAGAGGCGTCCCAATTGCCCTGCCAAGCTTCGAGGAGAATCCCGAGGTGTCCCTCGCAACTAGGCAGGAGTCCTTACGTCGCTGAACAATCACGTGTGTGGAAGGGTAATCCCCGTCGTAACTCATGAATATACCCCAGGTTCCCGCCGCAACTAGAGAAAAACCATGAGACTTCCCCCTCACCGCGAGATGAGGCCCGATTCCTCTGCACTGCGTGCAGAGCAATGCCGTGTTGCACATCAAACAGGAAAGGAGCCTTCATTTCCTTGATGGCACTCCAGAGAAACCCCAAGAACACTGTTTCAAGGCTAGAGGGATCCTGAGGTCACTGTAGCAACACGAAAGAGCTCCGTGGACGAAAAATCAATTCGAGATGAGAGGTTAGTCCCTGGCTTCGACTCCAGAGGAATACCACCTTACTACAAGCACCTCAAGAGGAGGCTTCTCTCAGCTCTAGGTATGTGAGAGGGACCCTGACTTTGCGGCCTCAAGTGGAATGAACACCGCGATGCCCTGACTCGAAATAAGGCCGGATATGCCTGCAGTGACTTGAATGCAGGCTCGTCTTGCATCTCCCAAGACGAAAGGATGTCTGAATTCCCTGTGGAGACCACAGAGAAAGACCTAATTCCCCACCTCATCGCGACCGGAGGCCTCACATCCTTTGAAAACTCCAGAGGGACGCGGAGATCAGTGCCTCCAAAGGAGACGATGCCTGACTCCTCGAGAAACTTGATAGGAGTCCCAGGATTCCTGTGGCACGTGGAAAGGGACCCTTTGTCTCCCGCCTCAGATGAAGAGGTGTCCCAATTGCCCTGCCAAGCCTCGAGGAGAATCCCGAGTTGTCCCTCGCAACTAGGCCGGAGTCCTGACGTCGCTGAACAAACGCGTGTGTGGAAGGGCCATCCCCGTCGTAACTCGAGAATATACCCCAGGTTCCCGCCGCAACTCGAGAAAAACCATGAGACTTCACCCTCGGCGCGAGATGAGGCCCGATTCCCCTGCACTGCGTGCAGAGCAATGCCGTGTTGTACATCACACAGGAAAGGAGCCTTGATTTCCTTGATGGCACTCCAGAGAAACCCCAAGAACACTGTTTCAAGGCTAGAGGGATCCTGAGGTCACTGTAGCAACATGAAAGAGCTCCGTGGACCAAAAATCAACTCGAGATGAGAGGTTAGTCCCTGGCTTCGAATCCAGAGGAATACCACCTTACCACAAGCACCTCAAGAGGAGGCTTCTCTCAGCTCTAGGTATGTGAGAGGGACCCTGAGTTTGCGGCCTCAAGTGGAATGGACACCGCGATGCCCTGACTCGAAATAAGGCCGGATATGCCTGCAGTGACTTGAATGCAGGCTCGTCTTGCATCTCCCAAGGCGAAAGGGTGTCTGAATCCCCTGTGGAGACCACAGAGAAAGACCTAGTTCCCCACCTCATCGCGACCAGAGGCCTCACATCCTTTGAAAACTCCAGAGGGACGCGGAGATCAGTGCCTCCAAAGGAGACGATGCCTGATTCCTCGAGAAACTTGATAGGAGTCCCAGGATTCCTGTGGCACGTGGAAAGGGACCCTTGGTCTCCCGCCTCAGCTGGAGAGGCGTCCCAATTGCCCTGCCAAGCTTCGAGGAGAATCCCGAGGTGTCCCTCGCAACTAGGCAGGAGTCCTTACGTCGCTGAACAAACACGTGTGTGGAAGGGTAATCCCCGTCGTAACTCGTGAATATACCCCAGGTTCCCGCCGCAACTAGAGAAAAACCATGAGACTTCCCCCTCACTGCGAGATGAGGCCCGATTCCTCTGCACTGCGTGCAGAGCAATGCCGTGTTGCACATCACACAGGAAAGGAGCCTTCATTTCCTTGATGGCACTCCAGAGAAACCCCAAGAACACTGTTTCAAGGCTAGAGGGATCCTGAGGTCACTGTAGCAACACGAAAGAGCTCCGTGGACGAAAAATCAATTCGAGATGAGAGGTTAGTCCCTGGCTTCGACTCCAGAGGAATACCACCTTACCACAAGCTCCTCAAGAGGAGGCTTCTCTCAGCTCTAGGTATGTGAGAGCCACCCTGAGTTTGCGGCCTCAAGTGAAATGGACACCGCGATGCCCTGACTCGAAATTAGGCCGGATATGCCTGCAGTGACTTGAATGCAGGCTCCTCTTGCATCTCCCAAGACGAAAGGATGTCTGAATCTCCTGTGGAGACCACAGAGAAAGACCTAGTTCCCCACCTCATCGCAACCGGAGGCCTCACATCCTTTGAAAACTCCAGAGGGATGCGGAGATCAGTGCCTCCAAAGGAGACGATGCCTGACTCCTCGTGAAACTTGATAGGAGTCCCAGGATTCCTGTGGCACGTGGAAAGGGATCTTTGGTCTCCCGCCTCAGCTGGAGAGGCGTCCCAATTGCCCTGCCAAGTCTCGAGGAGAATCCCGAGTTGTCCCTCGCAACTAGGCAGGAGTTCTGACGTCGCTGAACAAACACGTGTGTGGAAGGGCCATCCCCGTCGTAACTCGAGAATATACCCCAGGTTCCCGCCGCAACTCGACAAAAACCATGAGACTTCCCCCTCGCCGCGAGATGAGGCCTGATTCCCCTGCACTGCGTGCAGAGCAATGCCGTGTTGCACATCACACAGGAAAGGAGCCTTGATTTCCTTGATGGCACTCCAGAGAAACCCCAAGAACTCTGTTTCAAGGCTAGAGGGATCCTGAGGTCACTGTAGCAACACGAAAGAGCTCCGTGGACCACAAATCAACTCGAGATGAGAGGTTAGTCCCTGGCTTCGACTCCAGAGGAATACCACCTTACTACAAGCACCTCAAGAGGAGGCTTCTCTCAGCTCTAGGTATGTGAGAGGGACCCTGTGTTTGCGGCCTCAAGTGGAATGGACACCGCGATGCCCTGACTCGAAATAAGGCCGGATATCCCTGCAGTGACTTGAATGCAGGCTCGTCTTGCATCTCCCAAGACGAAAGGATGTCTGAATTCCCTGTGGAGACCACAGAGAAAGACCTAGTTCCCCACCTCATCGCGACCGGAGGCCTCACATCCTTTGAAAACTCCAGAGGGACGCGGAGATCAGTGCCTCCAAAGGAGACGATGCCTGACTCCTCGAGAAACTTGATAGGAGTCCCAGGATTCCTGTGGCACGTGGAAAGGGACCCTTGGTCTCCCGCCTCAGTTGAAGAGGTGTCCCAATTGCCCTGCCAAGCCTCGAGGAGAATCCCGAGTTGTCCCTCGCAACTAGGCCGGAGTCCTGACGTCGCTGAACAAACGCGTGTGTGGAAGGGCCATCCCCGTCGTAACTCGAGAATATACCCCAGGTTCCCGCCGCAACTCGAGAAAAACCATGAGACTTCACCCTCGGCGCGAGATGAGGCCCGATTCCCCTGCACTGCGTGCAGAGCAATGCCGTGTTGCACATCACACAGGAAAGGAGCCTTGATTTCCTTGATGGCACTCCAGAGAAACCCCAAGAACACTGTTTCAAGGCTAGAGGGATCCTGAGGTCACTGTAGCAACATGAAAGAGCTCCGTGGACCAAAAATCAACTCGAGATGAGAGGTTAGTCCCTGGCTTCGAATCCAGAGGAATACCACCTTACCACAAGCACCTCAAGAGGAGGCTTCTCTCAGCTCTAGGTATGTGAGAGGGACCCTGAGTTTGCGGCCTCAAGTGGAATGGACACCGCGATGCCCTGACTCGAAATAAGGCCGGATATGCCTGCAGTGACTTGAATGCAGGCACGTCTTGCATCTCCCAAGGCGAAAGGGTGTCTGAATCCCCTGTGGAGACCACAGAGAAAGACCTAGTTCCCCACCTCATCGCGACCAGAGGCCTCACATCCTTTGAAAACTCCAGAGGGACGCGGAGATCAGTGCCTCCAAAGGAGACGATGCCTGATTCCTCGAGAAACTTGATAGGAGTCCCAGGATTCCTGTGGCACGTGGAAAGGGACCCTTGGTCTCCCGCCTCAGCTGGAGAGGCGTCCCAATTGCCCTGCCAAGCTTCGAGGAGAATTCCGAGGTGTCCCTCGCAACTAGGCAGGAGTCCTTACGTCGCTGAACAAACACGTGTGTGGAAGGGTAATCCCCGTCGTAACTCGTGAATATACCCCAGGTTCCCGCCCCAACTAGAGAAAAACCATGAGACTTCCCCCTCACCGCGAGATGAGGCCCGATTCCTCTGCACTGAGTGCAGAGCAATGCCGTGTTGCACATCACACAGGAAAGGAGCCTTCATTTCCTTGATGGCACTCCAGAGAAACCCCAAGAACACTGTTTCAAGGCTAGAGGGATCCTGAGGTCACTGTAGCAACACGAAAGAGCTCCGTGGACGAAAAATCAATTCGAGATGAGAGGTTAGTCCCTGGCTTCGACTCCAGAGGAATACCACCTTACCACAAGCTCCTCAAGAGGAGGCTTCTCTCAGCTCTAGGTATGTGAGAGCCACCCTGAGTTTGCGGCCTCAAGTGAAATGGACACCGCGATGCCCTGACTCGAAATTAGGCCGGATATGCCTGCAGTGACTTGAATGCAGGCTCCTCTTGCATCTCCCAAGACGAAAGGATGTCTGAATCTCCTGTGGAGACCACAGAGAAAGACCTAGTTCCCCACCTCATCGCAACCGGAGGCCTCACATCCTTTGAAAACTCCAGAGGGATGCGGAGATCAGTGCCTACAACGGAGACGATGCCTGACTCCTCGTGAAACTTGATAGGAGTCCCAGGATTCCTGTGGCACGTGGAAAGGGATCTTTGGTCTCCCGCCTCAGCTGGAGAGGCGTCCCAATTGCCCTGCCAAGCCTCGAGGAGAATCCCGAGTTGTCCCTCGCAACTAGGCAGGAGTTCTGACGTCGCTGAACAAACACGTGTGTGGAAGGGCCATCCCCGTCGTAACTCGAGAATATACCCCAGGTTCCCGCCGCAACTCGAGAAAAACCATGAGACTTCCCCCTCGCCGCGAGATGAGGCCTGATTCCCCTGCACTGCGTGCAGAGCAATGCCGTGTTGCACATCACACAGGAAAGGAGCCTTCATTTCCTTGATGGCACTCCAGAGAAACCCCAAGAACTCTGTTTCAAGGCTAGAGGGATCCTGAGGTCACTGTAGCAACACGAAAGAGCTCCGTGGACCACAAATCAACTCGAGATGAGAGGTTAGTCCCTGGCTTCGACTCCAGAGGAATACCACCTTACTACAAGCACCTCAAGAGGAGGCTTCTCTCAGCTCTAGGTATGTGAGAGGGACCCTGAGTTTGCGGCCTCAAGTGGAATGAACACCGCCATGCCCTGACTCGAAATAAGGCCGGATATGCCTGCAGTGACTTGAATGCAGGCTCGTCTTGCATCTCCCAAGACGAAAGGATGTCTGAATTCCCTGTGGAGACCACAGAGAAAGACCTAGTTTCCCACCTCATCGCGACCGGAGGCCTCACATCCTTTGAAAACTCCAGAGGGACGCGGAGATCAGTGCCTCCAAAGGAGACAATGCCTGACTCCTCGAGAAACTTGATAGGAGTCCCAGGATTCCTGTGGCACGTGGAAAGGGACCCTTGGTCTCCCGCCTCAGTTGAAGAGGTGTCCCAATTGCCCTGCCAAGCCTCGAGGAGAATCCCGAGTTGTCCCTCGCAACTAGGCCGGAGTCCTGACGTCGCTGAACAAACGCGTGTGTGGAAGGGCCATCCCCGTCGTAACTCGAGAATATACCCCAGGTTCCCGCCGCAACTCGAGAAAAACTATGAGACTTCCCCCTCGGCGCGAGATGAGGCCCGATTACCCTGCACTGCGTGCAGAGCAATGCCGTGTTGCACATCACACAGGAAAGGAGCCTTGATTTCCTTGATGGCACTCCAGAGAAACCCCAAGAACACTGTTTCAAGGCTAGAGGGATCCTGAGGTCACTGTAGCAACACGAAAGAGCTCCGTGGACCAAAAATCAACTCGAGATGAGAGGTTAGTCCCTGGCTTCGAATCCAGAGGAATACCACCTTACCACAAGCACCTCATGGGGAGGCTTCTCTTAGGTCTAGGTATGTGAGAGGGACCCTGAGTTTGCGGCATCAAGTGGAATGGACAGGGCGATGCCCTGACTCGAAATAAGGCCGGATATGCACACAGTGACTTCAATGCAGGCTCGTCTTGCATCTCCCAAGACGAAAGGATGTCTGAATCCGCTGTGGAGACCACAGAGAAAGACCTAGTTCCCCACCTCATCGCGACCGGAGGCCTCACATCCTTTGAAAACTCCAGAGGGACGCGGAGATCAGTGCCTCCAAAGGAGACGATGCCTGACTCCTCGTGAAACTTGATAGGAGTCCCAGGATTCCTGTGGCACATGGAAAGGGAACCTTGGTCTCCCGCCTCAGCTGGAGAGGCGTCCCAATTGCCCTACCAAGCCTCGAGGAGAATCCCGAGTTGTCCCTCGCAAGTAGGTGGGAATCCTTACGTGGCTGAACAAACACGTGTGTGGAAGGGCCATCGCCTTCGTAACTTGAGAATATACCGAAGGTTCCCGCCGCAACTCGAGAAAAACAATGAGACTTCACCCTCGCCGCGAGATGAGGCCCGATTCCCCTGCACTGCGTGCAGGGCAATGCCGTGTTGCACATCACACATGAAAGGAGCCTTGATTTCCTTGATGGCACTCCAGAGAATGCTCAAGAACACTGTTTCAAGGCTAGAGGGATCCTGAGGTCACTGTAGCAACACGAAAGAGCTCCGTGGACCAAAAATCAACTCGAGATGAGAGGTTATTCCCTGGCTTCGACTCCAGAGGAATACCACCTTACCACAAGCACCTCAAGAGCAGGCTTCTCTCAGCTCTAGGTATTTGAGAGGGGCCCTGAGTTTGCGGCCTCAAGAGGAAAGGACACCGCGATGCCCTGACTCAAAAAAAGGCCAGATATCCCTGCAGTGACTTGAATGCAGGCTCGTCTTACATCTTCCAAGACGAAAGGATGTTTGAATCCCCTGTGGAGACCACAGAGAAAGACCTAGTTCCCCACCTCATCGCGACCGGAGGCCTCACATCCTTTGAAAACTCCAGAGGAATGCGGAGATCAGTGCCTCCAAAGGAGACGATGCCTGCCTCCTCGTGAAACTTGATAGGAGTCCCAGGATTCCTGTGGAACGTGGAAAGGGACCCTTGGTGTCCCGCCTCAGGTGGAGAGGAGTCCCAATTGCCCTGCCAAACCTCGAAGAGAATCCCGAGTTTTCCCTCGCAACTAGGGAGGTGTCCTGACATCGCTGAACAAACACGTGTGTGGAAGGGCCATCGCCGTTGTAATTCGAGAATATACTCCAGGTTCCCGCCGCAACTCGAGAAAAACCATGAGACTTCCCCCTCGCCGCGAGATGAGGCCCGATTCCCCTGCACTGTGTGCAGAGCAATGCCGTGTTGCACATCACACAGGAAAGGAGCCTTGATTTCCTTGATGGCACTCCAGAGAAACCCCAAGAACACTGTTTCAAGGATAGAGGGATCCTGAGGTCACTGTAGCAACAAAAAAGAGCTCCGTGGACCAAACATCAACTCGAGATGAGAGGTTAGTCCCTGGCTTCGACTCCAGAGGAATACCACCTTACCACAAGCACCTCAAGAGGAGGCTTCTCTCAGCTCTAGGTATGTGAGAGGGACCCTGAGTTTGCGGCGTCAAGTGGAATGGACACCACGATGCCCTGATTCGAAATAAGGCCGGATATCCCTGCAGTGACTTGAATGCAGGCTCGTCTTGCATCTCCCAAGACGAAAGGATGTCTGAATCCCCTGTGGAGACCACAGAGAAAGACCCAGTTCCCCACCTCATTGCGACCGGAGGCCTCACATCCTTTGAAAACTCCAGAGGGACGCGGAGATCAGTGCCTCCAAAGGAGACGATGCCTGACTCCTCGTGAAACTTGATAGGAGTCCCAGGATTCCTGTGGCACATGGAAAGGAAACCTTGGTCTCCCGCCTCAGCTGGAGAGTCGTCCCAATTGCCCTGCCAAGCCTCGAGGCGAATCCCGAGTTGTCCCTCGCAACTAGGCAGGAGTCCTGACGTCGCTGAACAAACACGTGTGTGGAAGGGCCATCCCCGTCGTAACTCGAGAATATACCCCAGGTTCCCGCCTCAACTCGAGAAAAACCATGAGACTTCCCCCTCGCCGCAAGATGAGGCCCGATTCCCCTGTACTGCGTTCAGAGCAATGCCGTGTTGCACATCACACAGCAAATGAGCCTTGATTTCCTTGATGGCACTCCACAGAAAGGCCAAGAACACTGTTTCAAGGCTAGAGGGATCCTGAGGTGACTGTAGCAACACGAAAGAGCTCCATGGACCAAAAATCAACTCGAGATGAGAGGTAAGTCCCTGGCTTCGACTCCAGAGGAATACCACCTTACCACAAGCACCTCAAGAGGAGGCTTCTCTCAGCTCTAGGTATGTGAGAGGGACCCTGAGTTTGCGGCCTCAAGTGGAATGGACACCGCGATGCCCTGACTCGAAATAAGGCCGGATATCCCTGCAGTGACTTGAATGCAGGCTCGTCTTGCATCTCCCAAGACGAAAGGATGTCTGAATCACCTGTGGAGACCACAGAGAAAGACCTAGTTCCCCACCTCATCGCGACTGGAGGCCTCACATCCTTTGAAAACTCCAGAGGGACGCGGAGATCAGTGCCTCCAAAGGAGACGATGCCTGACTCGTCGTGAAAATTGATAGGAGTCCCAGGATTCCTGTGGCACGTGGAAAGGGACCCTTGGTCTCCCGCCTCAGCTGGAGAGGCGTCCCAATTGCCCTGCCAAGCCTCGAGGAGAATCCCGAGTTGTCCCTCGCAACTAGGCAAGAGTCCTTACGTCACTGAACAAACACGTGTGTGGAAGGGCCATCCCCGTCCTAACTCGAGAATATACCCCAGGTTCCCGCCGCAACTCGAGAAAAACCATGAGACTTCCCCCTCGCCGCGAGATGAGGCCTGATTCCCCTTCACTGCGTGCAGAGCAATGCCGTGTTGCACATCACACAGGAAAGGAGCCTTGATTTCCTTGATGGCACTCCAGAGAAAGGCCAAGAACACTGTTTCAAAGCTAGAGGGATCCTGAGGTCAGTGTAGCAACACGAAAGAGCTCCGTGGACCAAAAATCAACTCGAGATGAGAGGTTATTCCCTGGCTTTTACTCCAGAGGAATACCACCTTACCACAAGCACCTCAAGAGCAGGCTTCTCTCAGCTCTAGGTATTTGAGAGGGGCCCTGAGTTTGCGGCCTCAAGAGGAAAGGACACCGCGATGCCCTGACTCAAAAAAAGGCCAGATATCCCTGCAGTGACTTGAATGCAGGCTCGTCTTACATCTCCCAAGACGAAAGGATGTTTGAATCCCCTGTGGAGACCACAGAGAAAGACCTAGTTCCCCACCTCATCGCGACCGGAGGCCTCACATCCTTTGAAAACTCCAGAGGTACTCGGAGATCAGTGCCTCCAAAGGAGACGATGCCTGCCTCCTCGTGAAACTTGATAGGAGTCCCAGGATTCCTGTGGAACGTGGAAAGGGACCCTTGGTGTCCCGTCTCAGGTGGAGAGGAGTCCCAATTGCCCTGCCAAGCCTCGAAGAGAATCCCGAGTTGTCCCTCGCAACTAGGGAGGTGTCCTGACATCGCTGAACAAACACGTGTGTGGAAGGGCCATCGCAGTTGTAATTCGAGAATATACTCCAGGTTCCCGCCGCAACTCGAGAAAAACCATGAGACTTCCCCCTCGCCGCGAGATGAGGCCCGATTCCCCTGCACTGTGTGCAGAGCAATGCCGTGTTGCACATCACACAGGAAAGGAGCCTTGATTTCCTTGATGGCACTCCAGAGAAACCCCAAGAACACTGTTTCAAGGCTAGAGGGATCCTGAGGTCACTGTAGCAACAAAAAAGAGCTCCGTGGACCAAACATCAACTCGAGATGAGAGGTTAGTCCCTGGCTTCGACTCCAGAGGAATACCACCTTACCACAAGCACCTCAAGAGGAGGCTTCTCTCAGCTCTAGGTATGTGAGAGGGACCCTGATTTTGCGGCCTCAAGGCGAATGGTCACCCTGATGCCCTGACTCGAAATAAGGCCGGATATCCCTGCAGTGACTTGAATGCAGGCCCTTCTTGTATCTCTCAAGACGAAAGGATGTCTGAATCCCCTGTGGAGACCACAGAGAAAGACCTAGTTCCCCACCTCATCGCGACCCGAGGGCTCACATCCTTTGAAAAGTCCAGAGGAACGCGAAGATCAGTGCCTCCAAAGGAGACGATGCCTGCCTCCTCGTGAAACTTGATAGGAGCCCCATGATTCCTGTGGAACGTGGAAAGGGACACTTGGTCTCCCGCCTCAGCTGGAGAGGCGTCCCAATTGCCCTGCCAAGCCTCAAAGAGAATCCCGAGTTGTCCCTCGCAACTAGGGAGGTGTCCTGACATCGCTGAACAAACACGTGTGTGGAAGGGCCATCGCCGTTGTAATTCGAGAATATACTCCAGGTTCCCGCCGCAACTCGAGAAAAACCATGAGACTTCCCCCTCGCCGCGAGATGAGGCCCGATTCCCCTGCACTGTGTGCAGAGCAATGCCGTGTTGCACATCACACAGGAAAGGAGCCTTGATTTCCTTGATGGCACTCCAGAGAAAGCCCAAGAACACTGTTTCAAGGATAGAGGGATCCTGAGGTCACTGTAGCAACAAAAAAGAGCTCCGTGGACCAAACATCAACTCGAGATGAGAGGTTAGTCCCTGGCTTCGACTCCAGAGGAATACCACCTTACCACAAGCACCTCAAGAGGAGGCTTCTCTCAGCTCTAGGTATGTGAGAGGGACCCTGAGTTTGCGGCCTCAAGTGGAATGGACACCACGATGCCCTGATTCGAAATAAGGCCGGATATCCCTGCAGTGACTTGAATGCAGGCTCGTCTTGCATCTCCCAATACGAAAGGATGTCTGAATCCCCTGTGGAGACCACAGAGAAAGACCTAGTTCCCCACCTCATCGCGACCGGAGGCCTCACATCCTTTGAAAACTCCAGAGGGACGCGGAGATCAGTGCCTCCAAAGGAGACGATGCCTGACTCCTCGTGAAACTTGATAGGAGTCCCAGGATTCCTGTGGCACATGGAAAGGGAACCTTGGTCTCCCGCCTCAGCTGGAGAGTCGTCCCAATTGCCCTGCCAAGCCTCGAGGCGAATCCCGAGTTGTCCCTCGCAACTAGGCAGGAGTCCTGACGTCGCTGAACAAACACGTGTGTGGAAGGGCCATCCCCGTCGTAACTCGAGAATATACCCCAGGTTCCCGCCTCAACTCGAGAAAAACCATGAGACTTCCCCCTCGCCGCAAGATGAGGCCCGATTCCCCTGTACTGCGTTCAGAGCAATGCCGTGTTGCACATCACACAGCAAATGAGCCTTGATTTCCTTGTTGGCACTCCACAGAAAGGCCAAGAACACTGTTTCAAGGCTAGAGGGATCCTGAGGTGACTGTAGCAACACGAAAGAGCTCCATGGACCAAAAATCAACTCGAGATGAGAGGTAAGTCCCTGGCTTCGACTCCAGAGGAATACCACCTTACCACAAGCACCTCAAGAGGAGGCTTCTCTCAGCTCTAGGTATGTGAGAGGGACCCTGAGTTTGCGGCCTCAAGTGGAATGGACACCGCGATGCCCTGACTCGAAATAAGGCCGGATATCCCTGCAGTGACTTGAATGCAGGCTCGTCTTGCATCTCCCAAGACGAAAGGATGTCTGAATCCCCTGTGGAGACCACAGAGAAAGACCTAGTTCCCCACCTCATCGCGACTGGAGGTCTCACATCCTTTGAAAACTCCAGAGGGACGCGGAGATCAGTGCCTCCAAAGGAGACGATGCCTGACTCGTCGTGAAAATTGATAGGAGTCCCAGGATTCCTGTGGCACGTGGAAAGGGACCCTTGGTCTCCCGCCTCAGCTGGAGAGGCGTCCCAATTGCCCTGCCAAGCCTCGAGGAGAATCCCGAGTTGTCCCTCGCAACTAGGCAAGAGTCCTTACGTCACTGAACAAACACGTGTGTGGAAGGGCCATCCCCGTCCTAACTCGAGAATATACCCCAGGTTCCCGCCGCAACTCGAGAAAAACCATGAGACTTCCCCCTCGCCGCGAGATGAGGCCTGATTCCCCTTCACTGCGTGCAGAGCAATGCCGTGTTGCACATTACACAGGAAAGGAGCCTTGATTTCCTCGATGGCACTCCAGAGAAAGCCCAAGAACACTGTTTCAAAGCTAGAGGGATCCTGAGGTCAGTGTAGCAACACGAAAGAGCTCCGTGGACCAAAAATCAACTCGAGATGAGAGGTTATTCCCTGGCTTTTACTCCAGAGGAATACCACCTTACCACAAGCACCTCAAGAGCAGGCTTCTCTCAGCTCTAGGTATTTGAGAGGGGCCCTGAGTTTGCGGCCTCAAGAGGAAAGGACACCGCGATGCCCTGACTCAAAAAAAGGCCAGATATCCCTGCAGTGACTTGAATGCAGGCTCGTCTTACATCTCCCAAGACGAAAGGATGTTTGAATCCCCTGTGGAGACCACAGAGAAAGACCTAGTTCCCCACCTCATCACGACCGGAGGCCTCACATCCTTTGAAAACTCCAGAGGTACTCGGAGATCAGTGCCTCCAAAGGAGACGATGCCTGCCTCCTCGTGAAACTTGATAGGAGTCCCAGGATTCCTGTGGAACGTGGAAAGGGACCCTTGGTGTCCCGCTTCAGGTGGAGAGGAGTCCCAATTGCCCTGCCAAGCCTCGAAGAGAATCCCGAGTTGTCCCTCACAACTAGGGAGGTGTCCTGACATCGCTGAACAAACACGTGTGTGGAAGGGCCATCGCCGTTGTAATTCGAGAATATACTCCAGGTTCCCGCCGCAACTCGAGAAAAACCATGAGACTTCCCCCTCGCCGCGAGATGAGGCCCGATTCCCCTGCACTGTGTGCAGAGCAATGCCGTGTTGCACATCACACAGGAAAGGAGCCTTGATTTCCTTGATGGCACTCCAGAGAAACCCCAAGAACACTGTTTCAAGGCTAGAGGGATCCTGAGGTCACTGTAGCAACAAAAAAGAGCTCCGGGACCAAACATCAACTCGAGATGAGAGGTTAGTCCCTGGCTTCGACTCCAGAGGAATACCACCTTACCACAAGCACCTCAAGAGGAGGCTTCTCTCAGCTCTAGGTATGTGAGAGGGACCCTGATTTTGCGGCCTCAAGGCGAATGGTCACCCTGATGCCCTGACTCGAAATAAGGCCGGATATCCCTGCAGTGACTTGAATGCAGGCCCTTCTTGTATCTCTCAAGACGAAAGGATGTCTGAATCCCCTGTGGAGACCACAGAGAAAGACCTAGTTCCCCACCTCATCGCGACCCGAGGGCTCACATCCTTTGAAAAGTCCAGAGGAACGCGAAGATCAGTGCCTCCAAAGGAGACGATGCCTGACTCCTCGTGAAACTTGATAGGAGTCCCATGATTCCTGTGGAACGTGGAAAGGGACACTTGGTCTCCCGCCTCAGCTGGAGAGGCGTCCCAATTGCCCTGCCAAGCCTCGAAGAGAATCCCGAGTTGTCCCTCGCAACTAGGGAGGTGTCCTGACATCGCTGAACAAACACGTGTGTGGAAGGGCCATCGCCGTTGTAATTCGAGAATATACTCCAGGTTCCCGCCGCAACTCGAGAAAAACCATGAGACTTCCCCCTCGCCGCGAGATGAGGCCCGATTCCCCTGCACTGTGTGCAGAGCAATGCCGTGTTGCACATCACACAGGAAAGGAGCCTTGATTTCCTTGATGGCACTCCAGAGAAAGCCCAAGAACACTGTTTCAAGGCTAGAGGGATCCTGAGGTCACTGTAGCAACAAAAAAGAGCTCCGTGGACCAAACATCAACTCGAGATGAGAGGTTAGTCCCTGGCTTCGACTCCAGAGGAATACCACCTTACCACAAGCACCTCAAGAGGAGGCTTCTCTCAGCTCTAGGTATGTGAGAGGGACCCTGAGTTTGCAGCCTCAAGTGGAATGGACACCACGATGCCCTGATTCGAAATAAGGCCGGATATCCCTGCAGTGACTTGAATGCAGGCTCGTCTTGCATCTCCCAAGACGAAAGGATGTCTGAATCCCCTGTGGAGACCACAGAGAAAGACCTAGTTCCCCACCTCATCGCGACCGGAGGCCTCACATCCTTTGAAAACTCCAGAGGGACGCGGAGATCAGTGCCTCCAAAGGAGACGATGCCTGACTCCTCGTGAAACTTGATAGGAGTCCCAGGATTCCTGTGGCACATGGAAAGGGAACCTTGGTCTCCCTCCTCAGCTGGAGAGTCGTCCCAATTGCCCTGCCAAGCCTCGAGGCGAATCCCGAGTTGTCCCTCGCAACTAGGCAGGAGTCCTGACGTCGCTGAACAAACACGTGTGTGGAAGGGCCATCCCCGTCGTAACTCGAGAATATACCCCAGGTTCCCGCCTCAACTCGAGAAAAACCATGAGACTTCCCCCTCGCCGCAAGATGAGGCCCGATTCCCCTGTACTGCGTTCAGAGCAATGCCGTGTTGCACATCACACAGCAAATGAGCCTTGATTTCCTTGATGGCACTCCAGAGAAAGGCCAAGAACACTGTTTCAAGGCTAGAGGGATCCTGAGGTGACTGTAGCAACACGAAAGAGCTCCATGGACCAAAAATCAACTCGAGATGAGAGGTAAGTCCCTGGCTTCGACTCCAGAGGAATACCACCTTACCACAAGCACCTCAAGAGGAGGCTTCTCTCAGCTCTAGGTATGTGAGAGGGACCCTGAGTTTGCGGCCTCAAGTGGAATGGACACCGCGATGCCCTGACTCGAAATAAGGCCGGATATCCCTGCAGTGACTTGAATGCAGGCTCGTCTTGCATTTCCCAAGACGAAAGGATGTCTGAATCCCCTGTGGAGACCACAGAGAAAGACCTAGTTCCCCACCTCATCGCGACTGGAGGCCTCACATCCTTTGAAAACTCCAGAGGGACGCGGAGATCAGTGCCTCCAAAGGAGACGATGCCTGACTCGTCGTGAAAATTGATAGGAGTCCCAGGATTCCTGTGGCACGTGGAAAGGGACCCTTGGTCTCCCGCCTCAGCTGGAGAGGCGTCCCAATTTCCCTGCCAAGCCTCGAGGAGAATCCCGAGTTGTCCCTCGCAACTAGGCAAGAGTCCTTACGTCACTGAACAAACACGTGTGTGGAAGGGCCATCCCCGTCCTAACTCGAGAATATACCCCAGGTTCCCGCCGCAACTCGAGAAAAACCATGAGACTTCCCCCTCGCCGCGAGATGAGGTCTGATTCCCCTTCACTGCGTGCAGAGCAATGCCGTGTTGCACATCACACAGGAAAGGAGCCTTGATTTCCTCGATGGCACTCCAGAGAAAGCCCAAGAACACTGTTTCAAAGCTAGAGGGATCCTGAGGTCAGTGTAGCAACACGAAAGAGCTCCGTGGACCAAAAATCAACTCGAGATGAGAGGTTATTCCCTGGCTTCGACTCCAGAGGAATACCACCTTACCACAAGCACCTCAAGAGCAGGCTTCTCTCAGCTCTAGGTATTTGAGAGGGGCCCTGAGTTTGCGGCCTCAAGAGGAAAGGACACCGCGATGCCCTGACTCAAAAAAAGGCCAGATATCCCTGCAGTGACTTGAATGCAGGCTCGTCTTACATCTCCCAAGACGAAAGGATGTTTGAATCCCCTGTGGAGACCACAGAGAAAGACCTAGTTCCCCACCTCATCGCGACCGGAGGCCTCACATCCTTTGAAAACTCCAGAGGTACTCAGAGATCAGTGCCTCCAAAGGAGACGATGCCTGCCTCCTCGTGAAACTTGATAGGAGTCCCAGGATTCCTGTGGAACGTGGAAAGGGACCCTTGGTGTCCCGCCTCAGGTGGAGAGGAGTCCCAATTGCCCTGCCAAGCCTCGAAGAGAATCCCGAGTTGTCCCTCGCAACTAGGGAGGTGTCCTGACATCGCTGAACAAACACGTGTGTGGAAGGGCCATCGCCGTTGTAATTCGAGAATATACTCCAGGTTCCCGCCGCAACTCGAGAAAAACCATGAGACTTCCCCCTCGCCGCGAGATGAGGCCCGATTCCCCTGCACTGTGTGCAGAGCAATGCCGTGTTGCACATCACACAGGAAAGGAGCCTTGATTTCCTTGATGGCACTCCAGAGAAACCCCAAGAACACTGTTTCAAGGCTAAAGGGATCCTGAGGTCACTGTAGCAACAAAAAAGAGCTCCGTGGACCAAACATCAACTCGAGATGAGAGGTTAGTCCCTGGCTTCGACTCCAGAGGAATACCACCTTACCGCAAGCACCTCAAGAGGAGGCTTCTCTCAGCTCTAGGTATGTGAGAGGGACCCTGATTTTGCGGCCTCAAGGCGAATGGTCACCCTGATGCCCTGACTCGAAATAAGGCCGGATATCCCTGCAGTGACTTGAATGCAGGCCCTTCTTGTATCTCCCAAGACGAAAGGATGTCTGAATCCCCTGTGGAGACCACAGAGAAAGACCTAGTTCCCCACCTCATCGCGACCCGAGGGCTCACATCCTTTGAAAAGTCCAGAGGAACGCGAAGATCAGTGCCTCCAAAGGAGACGATGCCTGCCTCCTCGTGAAACTTGATAGGAGTCCCATGATTCCTGTGGAACGAGGAAAGGGACACTTGGTCTCCCGCCTCAGCTGGAGAGGCGTCCCAATTGCCCTGCCAAGCCTCGAGGAGAATCCCCAGTTTTCCCTCGCAACTAGGGAGGTGTCCTGACGTCGCTGAACAAACACGTGTGTGGAAGGGCCATCGCCGTTGTAATTCGAGAATATACCCCAGGTTCCCGCCGCAACTCGAGAAAAACCATGAGACTTCCCCCTCGCCGCGAGATGAGGCCCGATTCCCCTGCACTGCGTGCAGAGCAATGCCGTGTTGCACATCACACAGGAAAGGAGCCTTGATTTCCTTGATGGCACTCCAAAGAAAGCCCAAGAACACTGTTTCAAGGCTAGAGGGATCCTGAGGTCACTGTAGCAACACAAAAGAGCTCCGTGGACCAAACATCAACTCGAGATGAGAGGTTAGTCCCTGGTTTCGACTCCAGAGGAATACCACCTTACCACAAGCACCTCAAGAGGAGGCTTCTCTCAGCTCTAGGTATGTGAGAGGGACCCTTAGTTTGAGGCCTCAAGTGGAATTTACACCGCGATGCCCTGACTCGAAATAAGGCCGGATATGCCTGCAGTGACTTGAATGCAGGCCCTTCTTGCATCTCCCAAGACAAAAGGATGTCTGAATGCCCTGTGGAGACCACAGAGAAAGACCTAGTTCCCCACCTCATCGCGACCGGAGGCCTCACATCCTTAGAAAACTACAGAGGGACGCGGAGATCAGTGTCTCCAAAGGAGACGATGCCTGACTCCTCGTGAAACTTGATAGGAGTACCAGGATTCCTGTGGCACGTGGAAAGGGACCCTTGGTCTCCCGCCTCCGCTGGAGAGTCGTCCCAATTGCCCTGCCAAGCCTCGAGGAGAATCCCGAGTTGTCCCTCGCAACTAGGCAGGAGTCCTGACGTCGCTGAACAAACACGTGTGTGGAAGTGCCATCCCCGTCGTAACTCGAGAATATACCCCAGGTTCCCGCCTCAACTCGAGAAAAACCATGAGACTTCCCCCTCGCCGCAAGATGAGGCCCGATTCCCCTGTACTGCGTTCAGAGCAATGCCGTGTTGCACATCACACAGCAAATGAGCCTTGATTTCCTTGATGGCACTCCACAGAAAGGCCAAGAACACTGTTTCAAGGCTAGAGGGATCCTGAGGTGACTGTAGCAACACGAAAGAGCTCCATGGACCAAAAATCAACTCGAGATGAGAGGTAAGTCCCTGGCTTCGACTCCAGAGGAATACCACCTTACCACAAGCACCTCAAGAGGAGGCTTCTCTCAGCTCTAGGTATGTGAGAGGGACCCTGAGTTTGCGGCCTCAAGTGAAATGGACACCGCGATGCCCTGACTCGAAATAAGGCCGGATATCCCTGCAGTGACTTGAATGCAGGCTCGTCTTGCATCTCCCAAGACGAAAGGATGTCTGAATCCCCTGTGGAGACCACAGAGAAAGACCTAGTTCCCCACCTCATCGCGACTGGAGGCCTCACATCCTTTGAAAACTCCAGAGGGACGCGGAGATCAGTGCCTCCAAAGGAGACGATGCCTGACTCGTCGTGAAAATTGATAGGAGTCCCAGGATTCCTGTGGCACGTGGAAAGGGACCCTTGGTCTCCCGCCTCAGCTGGAGAGGCGTCCCAATTGCCCTGCCAAGCCTCGAGGAGAATCCCGAGTTGTCCCTCGCAACTAGGCAGGAGTCCTTACGTCACTGAACAAACACGTGTGTGGAAGGGCCATCCCCGTCCTAACTCGAGAATATACCCCAGGTTCCCGCCGCAACTCGAGAAAAACCATGAGACTTCCCCCTCGCCGCGAGATGAGGCCCGATTCCCCTGCACTGCGTGCAGAGCAATGCCGTGTTGCACATCACACAGGAAAGGAGCCTTGATTTCCTCGATGGCACTCCAGAGAAAGCCCAAGAACACTGTTTCAAAGCTAGAGGGATCCTGAGGTCAGTGTAGCAACACGAAAGAGCTCCGTGGACCACAAATCAACTCGATATGAGAGGTTATTCCCTGGCTTCGACTCCAGAGGAATACCACCTTACCACAAGCACCTCAAGAGCAGGCTTCTCTCAGCTCTAGGTATTTGAGAGGGGCCCTGAGTTTGCGGCCTCAAGAGGAAAGGACACCGCGATGCCCTGACTCAAAAAAAGGCGAGATATCCCTGCAGTGACTTGAATGCAGGCTCGTCTTACATCTCCCAAGACGAAAGGATGTTTGAATCCCCTGTGGAGACCACAGAGAAAGACCTAGTTCCCCACCTCATCGCGACCAGAGGCCTCACATCCTTTGAAAACTCCAGAGGGATGCGGAGATCAGTGCCTCCAAAGGAGACGATGCCTGCCTCCTCGTGAAACTTGATAGGAGTCCCAGGATTCCTGTGGAACGTGGAAAGGGACCCTTGGTGTCCCGCCTCAGGTGGAGAGGAGTCCCAATTGCCCTGCCAAGCCTCGAGGAGAATCCCGAGTTGTCCCTCGAAACTAGGGAGGTGTCCTGACATCGCTGAACAAACACGTGTGTGGAAGGGCCATCGCCGTTGTAATTCGAGAATATACTCCAGGTTCCCGCCGCAACTCGAGAAAAACCATGAGACTTCCCCCTCGCCGCGAGATGAGGCCCGATTCCCCTGCACTGTGTGCAGAGCAATGCCGTGTTGCACATCACACAGGAAAGGAGCCTTGATTTCCTTGATGGCACTCCAGAGAAACCCCAAGAACACTGTTTCAAGGCTAGAGGAATCCTGAGGTCACTGTAGCAACAAAAAAGAGCTCCGTGGATCAAACATCAACTCGATATGAGAGGTTAGTCCCTGGCTTCGACTCCAGAGGAATACCACCTTACCACAAGCACCTCAAGAGGAGGCTTCTCTCAGCTCTAGGTATGTGAGAGGGACCCTGAGTTTGCGGCCTCAAGGCGAATGGTCACCCTGATGCCCTGACTCGAAATAAGGCCGGATATCCCTGCAGTGACTTGAATGCAGGCCCTTCTTGTATCTCCCAAGACGAAAGGATGTCTGAATCCCCTATGGAGACCACAGAGAAAGACCTATTTCCCCACCTCATCGCGACCGGAAGCCTCACATCCTTTGAAAACTCCAGAGGGACGCGGAGATCAGTGCCTCCAAAGGAGACGATGCCTGACTTCTCGTCAAACTTGATAGGAGTCCCAGGATTCCTGTGGCACGTGGAAAGGGACCCTTGGTCTCCCGCCTCAGCTGGAGAGGCGTCCCAATTGCCCTGCCAAGCCTCGAGGAGAATCCCGAGTTGTCCCTCGCAACTAGGCAGGAGTTCTGAGGTCGCTGAACAAACACGTGTGTGGAAGGGCCATCCCCCTCTTAACTCGAGAATATACCCCAGGTTCCCGCCGCAACTCGAGAAAAACCATGAGACTTCCCCCTCGACGCAAGATGAGGCCCGATTCCCCTGCACTGCGTGCAGAGCAATGCCGTGTTGCACATCACACAGGAAAGGAGCCTTGATTTCCTTGATGGCACTCCAGAGAAAACACAAGAACACTGTTTCAAGGCTAGAGGGATCCTGAGGTCACTGTAGCAACACGAAAGAGCTCCGTGGACCACAAATCAACTCGAGATGAGAGGTTAGTCCCTGGCTTCGACTCCAGAGGAATACCACCTTACCACAAGCACCTCAAGAGGAGGCTTCTCTCAGCTCTAGGTATGTGAGAGGGACCCTGAGTTTGCGGCCTCAAGTGGAATGGACACCACGATGCTCTGAATCAAAAAAAGACCGGATATCCCTGCAGTGACTTGAATGCAGGCTCGTCTTGCATCTCCCAAGACGAAATGTTGTTTGAATCCCCTGTGGAGACCACAGAGAAAGCCCTAGTTCCCCACCTCATCGCGACCGGAGGCCTCACATCCTTTGAAAACTCCAGAGGGATGCGGAGATCAGTGCCTCCAAAGGAGACGATGCCTGCCTCCTCGTGAAACTTGATAGGAGTCCCAGGATTCCTGTGGCACTTGGAAAGGGACACTTGGTCTCCCGCCTCAGCTGGAGAGGCGTCCCAATTGCCCTGCCAAGCCTCGAGGAGAATCCAGAGTGGTCCCTCGCAACTAGGCAGGAGTCCTGACGTCGCTGAAGAAACACGTGGGTGGAAGGGCCATCCCCGTCGTAACTCGAGAATATACCCCAGGTTCCCGCCGCAACTCGAGAAAAACCATGAGACTTCCCCCTCGCCGCCAGATGAGGCCCGATTCCCCTGCACTGCGTGCAGAGCAATTCCATGTTGCACATCACACATGAAAGGAGCCTTGATTTCCTTGATGGCACTCCAGAGAAACCCCAAGAACACTGTTTCAAGGCTAGAGGGATCCTGAGGTCACTGTAGCAACACGAAAGAGCTCCGTGGGCCAAAAATCAACTCGAGATGAGAGGTTAGTCCCTGGCTTCGACTCCAGAGGAATACCACCTTACCACAAGCACCTCAAGAGGAGGCTTCTCTCAGCTCTAGGTATGTGAGAGGGACCCTGAGTTTGCGGCCTCAAGTGGAATGGACACCGTGATGCCCTGACGCGAAATAAGGCTGGATATCCCTGCAGTGACTTGAATGCAGGCTCGTCTTGCATCTCCGAAGATGAAAGGATGTCTGAATCCCCTGTGGATACCACAGAGAAAGACCTAGTTCCCCACCTCATCGCGACCGGAGGCCTCACATCCTTTGAAAACTTCAGAGGTACGCGGAGATCAGTGCCTCCAAATGAGACGATGCCTGACTCCTCGTGAAACTTAATAGGAGACCCAGGATTCCTGTGGCACGTGGAAAGGGACCCTTGGTCTCCCGCCTCAGCTGGAGAGGCGTCCCAATTGCCTTGCCAAGCCTCGAGTAGAATCCCGAGTTGTGTCTCGCAACTAGGCAAGAGTCCTGACGTGGCTGAACAAACACGTGTGTGGAAGGGCCATCCCCGTCGTAACTCGAGAATATACCCCAGGTTCCCGCCGCAACTCGAGAAAAACCATGAGACTTCCCCCTCGCCGCCAGATGAGGCCCGATTCCCCTGCACTGCGTGCACAGCAATTCTCTGTTGCACATCACACATGACAGGAGCCTTGATTTCCTTCATGGCACTCCAGAGAAACCCCAAGAACACTGTTTCAAGGCTAGAGGGATCCTGAGGTCACTGTAGCAACACGAAAGAGCTCCGTGGACCAAAAATCAACTCGAGATGAGAGGTTAGTCCCTGTCTTCGACTCCAGAGGAATACCACCTTACCACAAGCACCTCAAGAGGAGGCTTCTCTCAGCTCTAGGTATGTGAGAGGGACCCTGAGTTTGCGGCCTCAAGTGGAATGGACACCGCGATGCCCTGACTCGAAATAAGGCCGGATATCCCTGCAGTGACTGGAATGCAGGCTCGTCTTGCATCTCCCAAGACGAAAGGGTGTCTGAATCCCCTGTGGAGACCACAGCGAAAGACCTAGTTCCCGACCTCATCGCGAAAGGAGGCCTCACATCCTTTGAAAACTCCAGAGGGACGCGGAGATCAGTGCCTCCAAAGGAGACAATGCCTGACTCCTCGAGAAACTTGATAGGAGTCCGAGGATTCCTGTGGCACTTGGAAAGGGACCCTTGGTCTCCCGTCTCAGCTGGAGAGGCGTCCCAATTGCCCTGCAAAGCTTCGAGGAGAATCCCGAGTTGTTCCTAGCAACTAGGCAGGAGTCCTGACATGGCTGAACACACACGTGTGTGGAAGGGCCATCCCCGTCGTAACTCGAGAATATACCCCAGGTTCCCGCCGCAACTCTAGAAAAACCATGAGACTTCCCCCTCGCCGCGAGATGAGGCCCGATTCCCCTGCACTGCGTGCAGAGCAATTCCGTGTTGCACATCACACATGAAAGGAGCCTTGATTTCCTTCATGGCACTCCAGAGAAACCCCAAGAACACTGTTTCAAGGCTAGAGGGATCCTGAGGTCACTGTAGCAACACGAAAGAGCTCCGTGGACCAAGAATCAACACGAGATGAGAGGTTAGTCCCTGGCTTCGACTCCTGAGGAATACCACTTTACCACAAGCACCTCAAGAGGAGGCTTCTCTCAGCTCTAGGTATGTGAGAGGGATCCTGAGTTTGCGGCCTCAAGTGGAATGGACACCGCGATGCCCTGACTCGAAATAAGGCCGGATATCCCTGCAGTGACTTGAATGCAGGCTCGTCTTGCATCTCCCAAGAAGAAAGGATGTCTGAATCCCCTGTGGAGACGACAGAGAAACACCTAGTTCCCCACCTCATCGCGACCGCAGGCCTCACATCCTTTGAAAACTCCAGAGGTACGCGGAGATCAGTGCCTCCAAAGGAGACGATGCCTGACTCCTCGTGAAACTTGATAGGAGTCCCAGGATTCCTGTGGCACGTGGAAAGGGACCCTTGGTCTCCCGCCTCAGCTGGAGAGGCGTTCCAATTGCCCTGCCAAGCCTCGAGGAGAATCCCGAGTTGTCCCTCGCAACTAGGCAGGAGTCCTGACGTGGCTGAACAAACACGTGGGTGGAAGGGCCATCCCCGTCGTAACTCGAGAATATACCCCAGGTTCCCGCCGCAACTCTAGAAAAACCATGAGACTTCCCCCTCGCCGCGAGATGAGGCCCGATTCCCCTGCACTGCGTGCAGAGCAATTCCGTGTTGCACATCACACATGAAAGGAGCCTTGATTTCCTTCATGGCACTCCAGAGAAACCCCAAGAACACTGTTTCAAGGCTAGAGGGATCCTGAGGTCACTGTAGCAACACGAAAGAGCTCCGTGGACCAAGAATCAACACGAGATGAGAGGTTAGTCCCTGGCTTCGACTCCTGAGGAATACCACTTTACCACAAGCACCTCAAGAGGAGGCTTCTCTCAGCTCTAGGTATGTGAGAGGGACCCTGAGTTTGCGGCCTCAAGTGGAATGGACACCGCGATGCCCTGACTCGAAATAAGGCCGGATATCCCTGCAGTGACTTGAATGCAGGCTCGTCTTGCATCTCCCAAGAAGAAAGGATGTCTGAATCCCCTGTGGAGATGACAGAGAAACACCTAGTTCCCCACCTCATCGCGACCGCAGGCCTCACATCCTTTGAAAACTCCAGAGGTACGCGGAGATCAGTGCCTCCAAAGGAGACGATGCCTGACTTCTCGTGCAACTTGATAGGAGTCCCAGGATTCCTGTGGCACTTGGAAAGGGACACTTGGTCTCCCGCCTCAGCTGGAGAGGCGTCCCAATTGCCCTGCCAAGCCTCGAGGAGAATCCCGAGTTGTCCCTCGCAACTAGGCAGGAGTCCTGACGTCGCTGAAGAAACACGTGGGTGGAAGGGCCATCCCCGTGTAACTCGAGAATATACCCCAGGTTCCCGCCGCAACTCGAGAAAAACCATGAGACTTCCCCCTCGCCGCGAGATGAGGCCCGATTCCTCTGCACTGCGTGCAGAGCAATTCCGTGTTGCACATCACACATGAAAGGAGCCTTGATTTCCTTGATGGCACTCCAGAGAAACCCCAAGAACACTGTTTCAAGGCTAGAGGGATCCTGAGGTCACTGTAGCAACACGAAAGAGCTCCGTGGACCAAGAATCAACACGAGATGAGAGGTTAGTCCCTGGCTTCGACTCCAGAGGAATACCACCTTACCACAAGCACCTCAAGAGGAGGCTTCTCTCAGCTCTAGGTATGTGAGAGGGACCCTGAGTTTGCGGCCTCAAGTGGAATGGACACCGCGATGCCCTGACTCGAAATAAGGCCGGATATCCCTGCAGTGACTTCAATGGAGGCTCGTCTTGCATCTCCCAGGACGAAAGGATGTCTGAATCCCCTGTGGAAAGCACAGAGAAAAACTTAGTTCCCCACCTCATCGCGACCGGAGGCCTCACATCCTTTGAAAACTCCAGAGGTACGCGGAGATCATTGCCTCCAAAGGAGACGACGCTTGACTCCTTGTGAATCTTGATAGGAGTCCCAGGATTACTGTGGCACTTGGAAAGGGACACTTGGTCTCCCGCCTCAGCTGGAGAGGCGTCCCAATTGCCCTGCCAAGCCTCGAGGAGAATCCCGAGTTGTCCCTCGCAACTAGGCAGGAGTCCTGACGTCGCTGAAGAAACACGTGGGTGGAAGGGCCATCCCCGGCGTAACTCGAGAATTTACCCCAGGTTCCCGCCGCAACTCGGGAAAAACCATGAGATTTCCCCCTCGCCGCGAGATGAGGCCCGATTCCCCTGCACTGCGTGCAGAGCAATTCCGTGTTGCACATCACACATGAAAGGAGCCTTGATTTCCTTGATGGCACTCCAGAGAAACCCCAAGAATACTGTTTCAAGGCTAGAGGGATCCTGAGGTCACTGTAGCAACAAGAAAGAGCTCCGTGGGCCAAAAATCAACTCGAGATGAGAGGTTAGTCCCTGGCTTCGACTCCAGAGGAATACCACCTTACCACAAGCACCTCAAGAGGAGGCTTCTCTCAGCTCTAGGTATGTGAGAGGGACCCTGAGTTTGCGGCCTCAAGTGGAATGGACACCGCGATGCCCTGACGCGAAATAAGGCTGGATATCCCTGCAGTGACTTGAATGCAGGCTCGTCTTGCATCTCCCAAGATGAAAGGATGTCTGAATCCCCTGTGGAGACCACAGAGAAAGACCTAGTTCCCCACCTCATCGCGACCGGAGGCCTCACATCCTTTGAAAACTCCAGAGGTACGCGGAGATCAGTGCCTCCAAAGGAGACGATGCCTGACTCCTCGTGAAAATTGATAGGAGTCCCAGGATTCCTGTGGCACGTGGAAAGGGACCCTTGGTCTCCCGCCTCAGCTGGAGAGGCGTCCCAATTGCCTTGTCAAGCCTCGAGGAGAATCCCGAGTTGTGTCTCGCAACTAGGCAGGAGTCCTGACGTGGCTGAACAAACACGTGGGTGGAAGGGCCATCCCCGTCGTAACTCGAGAATATACCCCAGGTTCCCGCCGCAACTCGAGAAAAACCATGAGACTTCCCACTCGACGCGAGATGAGGCCCGATTCCCCTGTACTGCGTGCAGAGCAATTCCGTGTTGCACATCACACATGAAAGGAGCCTTGATTTCCTTGATGGCACTCCAGAGAAACCCCAAGTACACTGTTTCAAGGCTAGAGGGATCCTGAGGTCACTGTAGCAACACGAAAGAATTCTGTGGACCAAAAATCAACTCGAAAAGAGAGGTTAGTCCCTGGATTCGTCTCCAGAGGAATACCACCTTACCACAAGCACCTCAAGAGGAGGCTTCTCTCAGCTCTAGGTATGTGAGAGGGACCCTGAATTTGCGGCCTCAAGTGGAATGGACACCGCGATGCCCTGACTCGAAATAAGGCCGGATATCCCTGCAGTGACTTCAATGCAGGCTCGTCTTGCATCTACCAGGACGAAAGGATGTCTGAATCCCCTGTGGAAAGCACAGAGAAAGACTTTGTTCCCCTCCTCATCGCGACCGATAGCCTCACATCCTTTGAAAACTCCAGAGGTACGCGGAGATCAGTGCCTCCAAAGGAGACGATGCCTGACTCCTCGTGCAACTTGATAGGAGTCCCAGGATTCCTGTGGCACTTGGAAAGGGACACTTGGTCTCCCGCCTCAGCTGGAGAGGCGTCCCAATTGCCCTGCCAAGCCTCGAGGAGAATCCAGAGTTGTCCCTCGCAACTAGGCAGGAGTCCTGACGTCGCTGAAGAAACACGTGGGTGGAAGGGCCATCCCCGTCGTAACTAGAGAATATACCCCAGGTTCCCGCCGCAACTCGAGAAAAACCATGAGACTTCCCCCTCGCCGCGAGATGAGGCCTGATTCCCCTGCACTGCGTGCAGAGCAATTCCATGTTGCACATCACACATGAAAGGAGCCTTGATTTCCTTGATGGCACTCCAGAGAAACCCCAAGAACACTGTTTCAAGGCTAGAGGGATCCTGAGGTCACTGTAGCAACACGAAAGAGCTCCGTGGGCCAAAAATCAACTCTAGATGAGAGGTTAGTCCCTGGCTTCGACTCCAGAGGAATACCACCTTACCACAAGCACCTCAAGAGGAGGCTTCTCTCAGCTCTAGGTATGTGAGAGGGACCCTGAGTTTGCGGCCTCAAGTGGAATGGACACCGTGATGCCCTGACGCGAAATAAGGCTGGATATCCCTGCAGTGACTTGAATGCAGGCTCGTCTTGCATCTCCGAAGATGATAGGATGTCTGAATCCCCTGTGGAGACCACAGAGAAAGACCTAGTTCCCCACCTCATCGCGACAGGAGGCCTCAAATACTTTGAAAACTCCAGAGGTATGCGTAGATCAGTGCCTCCAAAGGAGACGATGCCTGACTCCTCGTGAAACTTGATAGGAGACCCAGGATTCCTGTGGCACGTGGAAAGGGACCCTTGGTCTCCCGTCTCAGCTGGAGAGGCGTCCCAATTGCCCTGCAAAGCCTCGAGGAGAATCCCGAGTTGTCCCTCGCAACTAGGCAGGAGTCCTGACGTCGCTGAAGAAACACGTGGGTGGAAGGGCCATCCCCGTCGTAACTCGAGAATATACCCCAGGTTCCCGCCGCAACTCGAGAAAAACCATGAGACTTCCCCCTCGCCGTGAGATGAGGCCCGATTCCCCTGCACTGCGTGCAGAGCAATTCCGTGTTGCACATCACACATGAAAGGAGCCTTGATTTCCTTGATGGCACTCCAGAGAAACCCCAAGAACACTGTTTCAAGGCTAGAGGGATCCTGAGGTCACTGTAGCAACACAAAAGAGCTGCGTGGACCAAGAATCAACACGAGATGAGAGGTTAGTCCCTGGCTTCGACTCCTGAGGAATACCACCTTACCACAAGCACCTCAAGAGGAGGCTTCTCTCAGCTCTAGGTATGTGAGAGGGATCCTGAGTTTGCGGCCTCAAGTGGAATGGACACCGCGATGCCCTGACTCGAAATAAGGCCGGATATCCCTGCAGTGACTTGAATGCAGGCTCGTCTTGCATCTCCCAAGAAGAAAGGATGTCTGAATCCCCTGTGGAGACCACAGAGAAACACCTAGTTCCCCACCTCATCGCGACCGGAGGCCTCACATCCTTTGAAAACTCCAGAGGTACGCGGAGATCAGTGCCTCCAAAGGAGACGATGCCTGACTCCTCGTGAAACTTGATACGAGTCCCAGGATTCTTGTGGCACGTGGAAAGGGACCCTTGGTCTCCCGCCTCAGCTGGAGAGGCGTCCCAATTGCCCTGCCAAGCCTCGAGTAGAATCCCGAGTTGTCCCTCGCAACTAGGCAGGAGTCCTGACGTCGCTGAAGAAACACGTGGGTGGAAGGGCCATCCCTGTTGTAACTCGAGAATATACCCCAGGTTCCCGCCGCAACTCGAGAAAAACCATGAGATTTCCCCCTCGCCGCGAGATGAGGCCTGATTCCCCTGCACTGCGTGCAGAGCAATTCCGTGTTGCACATCACACATGAAAGGAGCCTTGATTTCCTTGATGGCACTCCAGAGAAACCCCAAGAACACTGTTTCAAGGCTAGAGGGATCCTGAGGTCACTGTAGCAACACGAAAGAGCTCCGTGGGCCAAAAATCAACTCGAGATGAGAGGTTAGTCCCTGGCTTCGACTCCAGAGGAATACCACCTTACCACAAGCACCTCAAGAGGAGGCTTCTCTCAGCTCTAGGTATGTGAGAGGGACCCTGAGTTTGCGGCCTCAAGTGGAATGGACACCACGATGCCCTGACTCGAAATAAGGCCGGATATCCCTGCAGTGACTGGAATGCAGGCTCGTCTTGCATCTCCCAAGACGAAAGGGTGTCTGAATCCCCTGTGGAGACCACAGAGAAAGACCTAGTTCCCCACCTCATCGCGACAGGAGGCCTCAAATACTTTGAAAACTCCAGAGGTATGCGTAGATCAGTGCCTCCAAAGGAGACGATGCCTGACTCCTCGTGAAACTTGATAGGAGACCCAGGATTCCTGTGGCACGTGGAAAGGGACCCTTGGTCTCCCGTCTCAGCTGGAGAGGCGTCCCAATTGCCCTGCAAAGCCTCGAGGAGAATCCCGAGTTGTCCCTCGCAACTAGGCAGGAGTCCTGACGTCGCTGAAGAAACACGTGGGTGGAAGGGCCATCCCCGTCGTAACTCGAGAATATACCCCAGGTTCCCGCCGCAACTCGAGAAAAACCATGAGACTTCCCCCTCGCCGTGAGATGAGGCCCGATTCCCCTGCACTGCGTGCAGAGCAATGCCGTGTTGCACATCACACATGAAAGGAGCCTTGATTTCCTTGATGGCACTCCAGAGAAACCCCAAGAACACTGTTTCAAGGCTAGAGGGATCCTGAGGTCACTGTAGCAACACAAAAGAGCTGCGTGGACCAAGAATCAACACGAGATGAGAGGTTAGTCCCTGGCTTCGACTCCTGAGGAATACCACCTTACCACAAGCACCTCAAGAGGAGGCTTCTCTCAGCTCTAGGTATGTGAGAGGGATCCTGAGTTTGCGGCCTCAAGTGGAATGGACACCGCGATGCCCTGACTCGAAATAAGGCCGGATATCCCTGCAGTGACTTGAATGCAGGCTCGTCTTGCATCTCCCAAGAAGAAAGGATGTCTGAATCCCCTGTGGAGACCACAGAGAAACACCTAGTTCCCCACCTCATCGCGACCGGAGGCCTCACATCCTTTGAAAACTCCAGAGGTACGCGGAGATCAGTGCCTCCAAATGAGACGATGCCTGACTCCTCGTGAAACTTGATAGGAGTCCCAGGATTCTTGTGGCACGTGGAAAGGGACCCTTGGTCTCCCGCCTCAGCTGGAGAGGCGTTCCAATTGCCATGCCAAGCCTCGAGGAGAATCCCGAGTTGTTCCTCGCAACTAGGCAGGAGTCCTGATGTGGCTGAACAAACACGTGGGTGGAAGAGCCATCCCCGTTGTAACCCGAAAATATACCCCAGGTTCCCGCCGCAACTCGAGAAAAACCATGAGACTTCCCCCTCGATGCGAGATGAGGCCCGATTCCCCTGTACTGCGTGCAGAGCAATTCCGTCTTGCAAATCACACATGAAAGGTGCCTTGATTTCCTTGATGGCACTCCAGAGAAACCCCAAGAACACTGTTTCAAGGCTAGAGGGATCCTGAGGTCACTGTAGCAACACGAAAGAACTCTGTGGACCAAAAATCAACTCGAAAAGAGAGGTTAGTCCCTGGATTCGTCTCCAGAGGAATACCACCTTACCACAAGCACCTCAAGAGGAGGCTTCTCTCAGCTCTAGGTATGTGAGAGGGACCCTGAGTTTGCGGCCTCAAGTGGAATGGACACCGCGATGCCCTGACTCGAAATAAGGCCGGATATCCCTGCAGTGACTTCAATGCAGGCTCGTCTTGCATCTCCCAGGACGAAAGGATGTCTGAATCCCCTGTGGAAAGCACAGAGAAAGACTTAGTTCCCCACCTCATTGCGACCGATAGCCTCACATCCTTTGAAAACTCCAGAGGTACGCGGAGATCAGTGCCTCCAAAGGAGACGATGCCTGACTCCTCGTGAAACTTGATAGGAGTCCCAGGATTCCTGTGGCACTTGGAAAGGGACCCTTGGTCTCCCGCCTCAGCTGGAGAGGCGTCCCAATTGCCCTGCCAAGCCTCGAGGAGAATCCAGAGTTGTCCCTCGCAACTAGGCAGGAGTCCTGACGTCGCTGAAGAAACACGTGGGTGGAAGGGCCATCCCCGTCGTAACTCGAGAATATACCCCAGGTTCCCGCCGCAACTCGAGAAAAACCATGAGACTTCCCCCTCGCCGCGAGATGAGGCCCGATTCCCCTGCACTGTGTGCAGAGCAATTCCGTGTTGCACATCACACATGAAAGGAGCCTTGATTTCCTTGATGGCACTCCAGAGAAACCCCAAGAACACTGTTTCAAGGCTAGAGGGATCCTGAGGTCACTGTAGCAACACGAAAGAGCTCCGTGGGCCAAAAATCAACTCGAGATGAGAGGTTAGTCCCTGGCTTCGACTCCAGAGGAATACCACCTTACCACAAGCACCTCAAGAGGAGGCTTCTCTCAGCTCTAGGTATGTGAGAGGGACCCTGAGTTTGCGGCCTCAAGTGGAATGGACACCGCGATGCCCTGACGTGAAATAAGGCTGGATATCCCTGCAGTGACTTGAATGCAGGCTCGTCTTGCATCTCCCAAGATGAAAGGATGTCTGAATCCCCTGTAGAGACCACAGAGAAAGACCTAGTTCCCCACCTCATCGCGACCGGAGGCCTCACATCCTTTGAAAACTCCAGAGGTATGCGGAGATCAGTGCCTCCAAAGGAGACGATGCCTGACTCCTCGTGAAACTTGATAGGAGTCCCAGGATTCCTGTGGCACGTGGAAAGGGACCCTTGGTCTCCCGCCTCAGCTGGAGAGGCGTCCCAATTGCCTTGTCAAGCCTCGAGGAGAATC